>NC_049170.1:76307956-76643629 GCF_009769625.2 Cygnus olor
AAAACAGGCTTTGTTCTTAGGATGGTAATTCATTCTTCCCTCCCCTACCAACAGTGGTCTTCCAGAAATACATAAGTACAATTCAGCTAAGAATCTCATGTGTTGCGGCTGCATCTAATTATTCTTCTTTGCTTATCTGAGTTTTGTTTTGTTGTTGTCTTAATTGTCTTGGGGGGGGGGGGGTAGTTGTGTTTGAATTCAAGCATCTTTTTAGGGATGAAGAACAATAAACATTTATTTAGTCATGTTAAAACACCACTATGTTTGAAGAATAATCAAGTTGCATCCTCTGTTTTCTATTTATGTATTTATTTATTTATAGCACAATGACATATTGTTTTTTCCTCATTGCTGACACAGTCAGTACACAGCAAGACTGCACTTTGGATCAGGATAACATAATTTGTCACCCTCTCATAATCAAGATACCTATAAAGATTTCGTTCATGTCAATACCTTTGATAGGTCTTTTGGGTCTACCACCCTTGCAAAATGGGACAAACCTAGCTTTACTCTTGTATGTAAAGCAGGGATTATTAAATGGGAAAAAGCTGAGAAAATAAGAGTTTTTAGATGCTATTTAAGATTTTTCACTCAAAAAATGTTTCTGTTCAAAAACAAATATTGACATTAGAATATTTTTGTAGTGACTTGAAGCATTCGTCCCAGGCCCCACTTCTTTTCTAGCAGCTGGATTCATGGAGTTAAAGCTGTGATAAACTGTTTTTCCTCTTGCTGAGTGTTAGTGTATTGTAAGTCTCACTATCTTCACATAAACTGGAAAATACAATCCAGATGCCATAACCTCATAAAAAAAAGGGGGGCGGGGGGGGGGGGGAACGACACTGAAGCAGCTGCATATGATATCAAGTGTTTTATTTCATGCTTTTCCTTTGTGCCTTTCATGCTTTTCTTCATGTTCATGTTTCTGATGAAATAGACACTTTCCATGAAGCCAGCTTTGCCATGAATGAGGTTGGAGAGGCTGTGAAGAGAAACAACTGCAAAAAAAATCCTGGATTTTCAGCAAAAACAGTTGATAAAACCTTGAAAATACCCCTAACTTTTCCTAGGAAAGCAATTGCTTGGCATGGAAATAAGAGAAAATCAGTCTGAAATGCTGCTATAACTAAGTAAGGTCTTATAGAAGAATTGACATTTAATGTGATGAGTTATAAACAGCTAAGAATGAGATCAGAGAATTCTATTCTCCCTAATTTTCTCAGTTTTGAGTCTGTGAGATTTGTCTGTATTGAAAACAAAGCTCACAAAAGTATGTTTGTTTTTAAACGTTTTATCTTTGTCTCTCTATTTTTTTTCTGGTGAATAATGTTTGCATCAATTTTCAGTCTTATTTGTCACCAGAGTATGCTTACATTATCATAAGTATCATTTAAGTATGTAAAAGAAAGGTTTTGTTCTTTCTGAGCTTGAGGGTTCACTGATCTAGATACCTAGTCCAGCTGGTCTGCAATTACCTTGGAAAATATTCTTCAGTTGATGCTTCTTTTCCAGGTTGCTGACATAGCTTTTAAACTGTTTCTGGCATTAAAATCATAGCATAAAGGATAGGACTAACGCTTTTTCTAAGAAGTAAGATAATTTACTTTATGTGCTCTCGGTATTTCATGAACTAATAAGCTATTACAAATTATCTGGTATATTTTGGTATGAATTGTATATTTAGAACTTGCAGATAACTCTGAATGATTAGGAAGAAACTTACCTTTTCACATTCTTGACAGGATTTATTTTAGACACTGAGAACTTCAGGATTTCATAGCAAATAAGATATTTGAGGTATTTACAATAGAGGAATAATGGGTAATGTTCCATTTGAATTGAAATAGAAATGATTCCTGATTATTTGTATCTCCCAGAAATTTCAAAAAATGAAGGAAAACTGATTTGAGGGCCAAAAAATTGCTGAAGTTGTCAGTAATAAAAAATGATTTAATGCAGTAAAGAATGCAATAAATCATGGAAAATAAAAAGGGTGAATATAAACTTTTAATCCTAAAATTATTTCATTTTTAGCTGTGTATTTTGTGTATTTCTTTTTCTTTTCTTTTTTTTTTTTTTTTTTCTTTCTGTATACTATTATGAAGCTCTAAAGGAAAAATTGATTGTATAGAATGAAGAAATAAGAAGGGGATATTGATGAAATTTGCTTCCTTAACATACCAAGTAAATACCAGCCATTAGTATAATATTATGATAACTAGTTATATTAGCTTGAGGGCCCCATAATATCTGAAGTACGAAGTAGGAGGAAGAGATGAAGAATAATGCAAAACTGAAACGAAAAAGGTGTCAATGCTCTCTTTCATCTATGAATTCTGAGTGATTCAACAATGAGGCTGATCTTACAGAAAACTTTTAATTAAAAAAAAAAGGCGAGAACAAGTACTCTAGAAAACCATATGTATTTACAATCTCAATTAGCACAAGTTTTTATAATATTGTGTTCTAGATAAATTATATAAATTAATGCTTTCTTTCCCAATAGTCAAGATCTTCCATATATATTTTCTTATAGCAGAAATATGATCATTATACAGTTTGTCACAACATATTGTGAATTTTCTACCTATGAAATCTTCATAGCAAATTATCAGGGAGAAGGAAATCCACTTTCAAATGTAAATATCCACATGAAGTGAAATATATTTTTGAATCTGAGTTGTTGCATTTAAAAATATTGAAGTTCCAGACTTTAAGTTTTGCAGCTACTGTAGACATTTGGGTCTCTTTTTGTTTTCTCATTCATGTTCAAACAAACTTACAAATATCATTTAATGCTGATTGCTGTATTCCCCCAAATAAAGAACCTGATAACTGTCATCTATTATATACCACAATGTATAAAATATACGTGTCCCATGAGGAAAACATATTTTCCAGGTGTATTTATAACTATAATATTCCTGTAGTACTTCTGTTTTTATACACATCTTCTCAAGTAAACTTTATTGACAATGTAATAAAATCACTCTATCTGTGATCCATCTTGCTTAGACTGACATTCTCATCCATTACTAGTAACTTACAGGTATAGTGAGTTAAAACATATTGCTACAGGAAAAGGTCAGCAGTGCTATCTGACATAACATTGTCTTTGTTTTTCTGAGATTTTTTTTCACCCTATGCAAACTGTGTTTCAGGTTGATGAGCACATTGTACATACACATTGTAGATTCAGTCTTACTGTCAGTTGCTCGGGTATAATTGACAGATGAAAAGTACTATAAACAGAATAAGTACTTTGTTTTTTAAGTTATGTTTTTAAGATGCAGACATTTAAGTGGGAGCTGTGATAACTCTGAGACAGATGAGTTTATCCCTTTTTTATTTTTTTTTCTGCTTCATAATTTCTATTTTCCTAGATGTAGGTGTTATGACTTGTTATTTGAGCAACTAGTTCAGGGCTATTTCTCCATACAGTGAGCTGGCATAACACTCAGTCAATATAGTTTCTCTCTGTCATGGTGGCTATGAAGTCTTCATCAGCTGTTTTTTTTTTCAAATGTTTATAACTTTAACATTTTATGCATTTCATGTTAGGTTCTAGATAAAGTTGTTCAGAAATCTAATAAGTTAACATACATTTTTTTTGCTTAGATTTTCATTAGTGTACATATTTTAAAGCCTTTTCCCCCTTTAAATTCATACAGACTTGCACATAAAATATATCATAAAAGATAATAAACTTGAAATAGTTTTAGCCTCTGATAGACAAGGTATCTCCTACATATAGAAATATTAGATGTAAAGGAGAGAGGATGGTTGTACTGCACTTTATTGGATGAATGATTACCACTGAATGGGAAAAGAGAAAACCATTTAAATTAAATTGCAGAAAAGAGGGAAGAAACTACTATTTATTTGTGTGGGAATGTCAATAATAAAAAAAAAAAAAACAGAAAAGATATACAGACTGAATGAATCAATCCAATTTGTGAGGCAGGGAAGAAGTGTGAAGGCAAGAAAATTGATGGGAGACTTGCTTCCCTATCTGAGTTAAATCATACAACTCACATTGCCCTGCATTCATGCTCCTCTTCATGATATTTAATGCATACACTTTGCCAAAAGTAATATGATGTAGACATTAGGTAGTAGTGACATCTCCATTTTATATTTGGAGACATAAGTTGGATAAAGGTAAGAAACCTTAGATTTCAAAATTTTGCTCAAATCTGAGAAATTTCTTCAAAGTCATTTTCTCATCCCATAAGAATTTAAATTCCTGAGCTTTTACCAGGCATTTTTTGAGTGCCTAAATAGGCACCTTCACCACTGAAAAGTGCAAGATCTTGCCAGAGTGAATCAGTGAACTTTCTTTTGTATTAAACATGCTAGTGCAATTAGCAACCAAAGAATATCAGAGAAAGAATGAAGAGTAGCTTACAGCTAGATGTTAACCAAGATGCTGTTCAGTGAGAGGGAAGATGCAGCTATGAATCCTCACAGTTTGAGAGGGGGATGTGCATAGGTGTTTTGTGTATTTGGGGAATGTATTAACAAGCTTTTTCTAAATTTAAAGAAAGTAAAGAGGACGTTAGTACCTAACTCTGGGACCAGAGTTTGAAATATGAATCTCAAGTGGAGATAATGAGGTGATTCTGGAGATGTTTTTTCCTTCTATGCTGTTTCTTATTTTAATGGCACTGTATTCTGGAATTGCTGAATACCTTTGAGTTATCTAATTATTTCCAGGCACCACATAGACTTTTGGATACCGTTCAGAGCATTGACTAGTCTTTGAGTGGAAAACCTTACAGTTGGTTCCTGGTACATTTGGAGTTTCAACACATGTATGTGTTTTGGCCCTATTTCTACATCTCCTATTAGGAAAAGCAAGCAAGCAAACAAACAAAAAACACTAGTTTGTGCTTTTGAATTTCTAGAAATTGATTTTATGGATTTTTTCTAGCTGTTATGTCACTTGTACATAAGGCAATGTCATTACGAACTGGTCCAAGAAAGTCTGACTCCCAGATGTATATTTCTCTTTAGTCTGACCTTGAATTTAAATAGTTTTTTTGTTTGTTTGTTTGTTTGTTTGTTTTCCTGCAGTTGTATCTACAAGCAATTTATATTTTGTGAAGTTTAAGCTAGAAATCAAGACTTTGTTCCAAAGGTACTACTAACAGATGCAGCTGATTCTATCTTAACTTAGCTAGACTCCAGCTGACTCCTTCTGTCATTTCTAATGTTTCACTGAAATCCCCTGCAAGATGAAGGAAACAGCCAAATGACAGCAATATCTGTGGCAGTCAGTAGCCGGAAAACAGATGTCAGGTGAAACCTCTTCACTGTGTTCTCAGAAATTTCTAGTTGTGAAATGCATCTTCTGACTAGGTTCTTCCAATTCATGGTTACAGAACCCGTTCAAGGTTAAAAGGTACATATCTATAAACCACAGTTTGTTCTTGGCTTTGGCTCTGTGCAAGAGAAAATACCAGATGCTACAGCCTTATGATGCTACACATGAAAAGCTAGCATGGCAAGATAAGCAATAGTAAAAGGTGATTCAAACAGTTCCATCCAGAAGAGAAGCACCTTCATATCACTGAGATCTACAGCATCTGTTCCTTAGGTCAGCATTCAATCTCATGTTTATTTTTTGACAGTGAACAAACACTTTCATACGCGTAAGAGAACGTTTGTTTTTTGGAAACAGCTTTTGTAAAACTCTTCTAAACTCATCAAGAAACTTCATATTTACCAAATGTAGGTTTCACACTTGAGGCGCTATTGTTTTTAATTCCTGCCTGCTACAAAATTAAAGGTGTCTCATAGCTAGTATTGCATAGCAAATCAAGAAAGTAGAGTTCCCAGTTCTCATTTTCTTTTAACATGCCCTTGTATGTAAAGGTGTATCCTATTTTTTGTTTTGTTGTTGTTAAAGTAAAAAAATCTTTCTTTAGTAATGGTAAATGAACAAAGAATGTTTAATAACCCCTCACTGTACTGATAAATGCTTTCCTTTATGTTGGTATCTGTCAGATCCATTTAAGGATTTCATATTTCAACACCAGACAGGCTAGGAATGGTGGCCTGCTTGCATCCTAACATGAATCATCAGCCATAATATTTGGCAACATGTTTGAATGTTTTGAAGCACTGTAAATCTATCTCCTTTTGTTATATGTTAAAATCTCACTTATTACTAATTTTTATTACTTTCATTTTCTTATATTTGAATATTATATCAAAATTAATCATTCAGTGAAAAGGGGGGAAGAGATTTGCAGTGATGAAGATGCTTCTTGTTTGTAGTTTTTAGTCCTCTTCACTTGTATTTTATTAGTTTTTTAAATATAGCTGGATGTTATTCTGCTACATATATCTATAGTCAGGTGCTGCATCACCGATTCTTTTATCAAATGAATTTTTCTGTGTAATGCACAGATTTGTAATAAAAATGTAAAATTTTCTCTGAATGGAAACAGAAAGGAAATTTCTGGGTGTAGGAGCAGGAGAAGGAAGGGAAGAAGGGTTAATAATGGCAGGTGGAGACAACATCTAGAGAAGCAGGTCGTCAAGATCACAGTGGGTTGGCACATAACATTGGAACACTCATGGGAAAAGCACAGGACAGCCTCCAGCTGGTGAAAGTCAATGACAGACTTCAGAGACAAGCTAACCTAAGATAATGGGGAAAAGGAAAGGATGCACTTGGAGCACTGACTATCCCCTCTGTCTTTAAGAAGGAAAAAGGAGAAATTAAAATACTCTGTAAGGTAGGACAAGATGGAAAGAAGATCGTGATCACTGTCAGTACTTCAAGGGTTCAGAAGGCATATCCAAATGCAGCATGATAAACAACCTAAGAAGAAACTGGAAAATACAAGCTGGACTAGGGTGGCCACCATCTGTCCCATCACAGGGAATCCCAACAGGAGCTTTTGGAGATGGATGTCCTCATGCTTGTGAGCCTGGGCAGATGCATGTGAGGGGAATGAAAGAGTTTTAAGATCCAGTTTAAGATCCAGTTCCCTTTTCCTATGGGGTCATTTTCCTCAATTTGTTGGTGGCAAATGTGAGGTGGCAAGAAGTGTGTAGCAGAGCTTTATGGACATTTTCAGGAGGCAAAACCCATTCAGATTTTTCCAGCTTCCAAGGTGATATTAGGAACAGCAGTGGAGCCCACAAACTGAGGGCTGCTCCCAGCTGGGAGACCACAATTCATGACACAGATAGAAAAAGGTAATTTGGATGATCTCTTTTTCACCTTAATAGTACTTCTACATAATAGTACTTCTACTTAATAGTACTTAACTTAGTAAAGACAGACCCCTTGAAATATGGCAAAGGCATTATACTAATTTATCTTAGCAACTTTTGACTCTTTTTAGAGGTTAACCTTTTGAAAAGAAAGCAGCTTGACTGTCCTTTTTGAATTGTTATCCCATGAAAAACTGTGTAGGAGTTGGCAATCTATTCAGAAAAATCTATGGCTGATATCCTCAGCACTTCAGCGTCTAGTTGTCATCTTTGCACTTTTCCTACAGTTACCATTTTATTCACAATAACTATACTTTTTTTTTTTTTTTTTCTGGCCTCTTGTATTTTATCTGCTGTAAATTTCTTTATTCATTTCTATCTTTCATCTTCAGAACTTCATGCTTTCTTTCTCTAATTCTCAGTAATATTTTGCCACTGCCACGCCATGTAGTCATTTATTCTTCACTATAAATAACCTTCCAATTTCATCGTGGCAGGCCAGTTGAGATGCATCCCTTTCAATTACACATTCCTTACAGAGAGATAGCTGTCCCTCTCAAGCAAAATGTACAAAAGATTCTAATACAAATATAATGTGATACACATTTTAATTTATCTTTGAGCTCAACAGGGGCCTTTATCCCACACCTTTTATATAAAAAGCAATAGTGCCAGACAGTTTAATCACTTATAAAAGATGATAACCTGGGATGCATACTTATTTCAGGTTTAGCAGCTGAATGCTTATAAGCAGCAAAAGAGTAGTATGGGCATGGTTAGAGAGTGCTATTTAGTGTTTTGCTTTATGCATTTTCTGAGCATAAGATCCCATTTTCTTAGGGCTTGTAGCCTCCTGAACTTCAGTGAAATTGTACCTCTTTGTCTTGCACTGACTTCAGATTAGGGGTCAGGGAGCATCAAGTACCTCTTCAAACCTTGCTAGGAAAACAGCTATATAACTGACAGGTCTGGGGCACATCTCTGAGTGCAAATAACTGAATTCATGCAGAGGAAAGGCAGAAACTCTGTTGAAGGTAGTGGAATTGTTCAGCAATGGTGGTGCCACACCACAGGATACTGGAGCAACTGTCCTGGCAAAACAGAGATCTGGACCCAGAGCAGGTCCAGAGGGAGGATGCAGCTCCACTGTGCCTGGGGCCCCTCTGCATGGATGGAGGAGAAAGAGGGGCTGTCCTCGCCTGTGAAAGGTGTATGCTGGTTGAGGGGCTGCTGTCAGGTTAAGGTGGAGGTGAGCAGATGTGTTAGGGTTGGTGGTGAGCAGATGCTGAAGCATGAGAGAAGGTGAATGATTTGACAGGAGGTCCTACAGAGCTGAGACTGAACCCCCAACTGCACCTTTTGGTGGCAGAAAAAAGACCCTGCTCAGCTAAGTGGCAAGAAGCAAGGCTGGGGCTTGTGGCCTGTGGGGTGTCCCAGCTCACACGGACACCAAATATGCTGTTACAAGGAGATCTTGGGTGTATCAGGAGTGCCTGTGCTGCTCTGAGAGTCAGAGACAAGGGGGGACTCTTGGTGCATCCTCAATCCTGTCAGTTTAGGGAAAGGTTTGGGGAGAAGCAGATGGATCCTGTGAGTCTATTCTTAAAGTTGTTGTCAACAGGGTTCTGGCTCTTTGAGGATCCGGGATTGCTGGGCAGAGACAGGATCCACCAAAGTGGGGCAAGAGTGTCTTTGTCAGTAGATTGACCAACATGGTGAGGACAGCTTTAAACAATGAATGATGGCAGAGGGAGAACACAACCCACAATTAGGTGTGGTAATGATGGGTGGAGTAATATGCAACAAGAGACACCTAAGGAAATATATGGTGATATGTCACCAGCCTTAAATGTATGTACAAAACTTCATGCAGCCTAGGAAACAAGCAGTAGGAGCAAAAGGTCAGTAAACTACAATGTTGGTGACATAACAGATCTGGTAGGACAGCTTCCACAAATAAAGTACTTCAGTGAATGGAAACAAGCTAATCAGGAGAAGGTTGCCCTGGTTCTGATAAACAGAAACTTGGATGTATGGACTCTTCCTTGGAATAGACAGCGGATTGGTTAAGTGCTTGGTGTTCAGGAAACAAGGAGAAGCTTTTGAGAGTTGCCAACATCATGGAATTTTATTATAGACCATCAGATCATGGTGAATAAGTGGCCAAGTCCTTCTTTAAATGAGTTGAGAATTCTAGGGATTACAGACTGATGCTTCCGGAGGGCTTGAACCTCCCTCACATCTTTTAGAAGGGTAGCACAATGGAAACTTCTAGAGGGTATTGGTGCTGCTTTTTGATACAAGTAGTGCATAGACCAACCAGAGGTAATGCACAGCTGGGTCTGCTATTCACTGTTTTGGTGGGGCAATCAATGGCAGCTTTGCCTGTAGTGACCATGAAACAGGGAAGTCAAGGATATTGAGTAGGGTGGCAAAAGAGAGTAGCAGAGCATTTATGCTGAACATCAGACAAGCAGACTGCAGCTTGTTCAAGGATTGGATAGAGCTGAATAGGAGACAGCTCTGAAGGGTAAAGAAAATGAGGGAAATTGGCAGATCTTCAGGGACATAAAAATGGCTCATTTTGACAGTCAGAAAGATAAATAGAAACACCAGGACTCTAGCCTGTCTAAGCAGGGAACTCATGATGAAGCTCCTGTGCTATAAGAACTTATATGCAGAAAGTTAGAAACAGGGATAGGCTGTGGAGGAGGAATTTAGAAACCTTGCCAAGAGTATGTAGGAATAGTGTCAGGAAAGCCAAAGCTCCCAAATTGCTGACACTTGAAAGTAAATTCAAGGGCAACAAGATGAGCATCTCCTACATTAACTGTAAAAGGCTGAATAAGAAATGTGTGTAGGATGTTGAAGGATTATTTAGCTGGCAAGATGAGGAAGATAAGGCTGAGGTATGCAATGCTTTCTTTGCCTCGTTTCACTCTTGTTTGGCAACAACAGTTTGCCTAACCAACCTGATTGTTGTCTATAACAAAATGTGGATTTGTGGGGATTTGTAGATGAGAGTTAGCAATGAATTTTATCTACCTCAACTTCAGAAAAGCTTTTAACACTATCTCTGGGTGGCTAAACACTGAGTTGGGGTCAGTGGGAAGTGGTTTATGGATCATAATATATCTTGAGATTAGTTGAAATAAGAGTTTCATTCAGCATATTAGAGAACCCCGAGGACAGCCAAGCAGTGGAGTAGACTGTCCAGAGAGGCCACCCTTGGAGGTATTCAAGACCCAACTGGAAAAAAGCTCTGAGCAACCTGTTCTGATCTCTTGTTTTGAGCAGGAGGCTTGACTACAGATCTCCTGAGGTCCATTTCAATCAGAATTATTCTGTGATTCAAATTACAGTACCCAGAGAACTGGAGCTGCTGGATGGCATTTCCTGTCATCTGCGTTCTGTTAGCAGATGTGAACAGTAGAGCACTGATTGCCATTTGATGTTCCTAAGATTGTTTTGCGTTAGGGATGTGGTGAATCCACTTTATTTGAATGATCAAAAGAAATACTGAGGAACTATTCTTTGACTATT
Organism: Cygnus olor; assembly: GCF_009769625.2. Lineage (NCBI taxonomy): Eukaryota > Metazoa > Chordata > Aves > Anseriformes > Anatidae > Cygnus > Cygnus olor. The sequence continues at coordinate 76,318,733 of NC_049170.1, forward strand.
CATGTGTATGAATAATTAATATTCTCAGGATTTTAAGTTGTGCTACAGCAGGGAAATTTGGCAGGCACCAAACAAGTTATAATGGCTAATGCTAGTGACCTGGTAGTCAGAACAACAATCTTGGTAGATGAACGAGAATAGATAACAATGAATTTGCCTGTCAGGTAGTGAAGTGTTTTCAATTACTTCATTAATATATGGAGAACTGTTAATTGTTCTTTTTTACTTTTAATTTAGATTTCATTACAACTGTTCCTGCATTTAAGGATTTACTTGGTCTTCTCTTCTGGAAACAAACACCTAATGAGTAAACACCCCCCAGCTCCCATCTGCTTTAACAAAAGTAGATACTGTGGCTCATGGATGGACTATGCTATAATTTACAATGCTCACTGATTAGAAAACTAAACAAGATAAAGGGAGACAATGTGTCTTTACATTGTGTCTTTCGAACTGCTGTTTTTGAAAACTTATCATGATGGATATTCACAACTGGAACACTGTTTTTCTTTGAAAAGACATAAAGAAGAGTAAGGAAAATCAGTATGGCATTGTTTTCTAGAAGATTACCAGAAATGTAGTCTTAACAGTTCTCTAGATCATGGATATGTTGTTTGCTATCATTCTTGGGAACTTCAAAGATTTGGATTATAAAGAAATTTATTTTGTTCATTTCTGAGCAACAAGCATTTACATTAGTAAGCTTTTCTCTGCACTCATGAATTCTCTTAAAAGTGAGAACTGAGAATAACCAGGACTCGAATGAAAGTGCAGCATGAGGTTCACACAGAACTGATATTGGCAGTGCTGATTTTCATTTTGTATGGATGTTTACATTTCAATTCTGATCTAAGGAGCTGAATAAGTGCACAAAATTCTTCATGAAATATTTTTGATTGAAGATACTTAAACTTCTATTAAAAACTGCAGCTCTGTTTGTTCAAATTAAAGGATGTATTGATGCCTCATGCTCCAATATGGCAATCTGAAGCATGAGGATTATCTACAGCTTGTAATGAAAATTTAAGAAGCAGGTGTTAAGACTTTTATATTTTCATCTATACTTTCATAGAACATGCTCTTAAAATCTAGAGTGTTTTGCTCCATCAGGTTATTGAATGAAGAGTCATGCATAAGTAAATAGTAGTTCGCTAAACCCAAGATTGTCAGTTGAGTAGTCATTTGATGTGTCTTTCTGTTTTGGATTTTTAATTTGCACTTTTTTCTTTTTTCTTTCTTTTTTTTTTTTTTTAACAACAACAACAAAAAAAACCATTTGCTTTGCTGATACTTTGCTAACTGACATCTTTTAGCAAATATCCTTATGTATTTCTGAAATATCTATTATATTAATAGGTTATTAATTCTCTTATTCAATGCAAAAGAGATTGCATTCTTTTCAGATGTGGAATTAAAAATGGCTTGTTTACTTACTAATGCACATTTTGTGCAGAGTTAAGTACTTTTAAAAGCAATATTCCAGCTGTCCTATAATTATAATAATTTCAGTTACTGCAATGCTTTTAACATTTCTTTTTGGAAAACTAAATTGTTCCATGTTTAAAGAATTTTCATTTCTTAACAAATTATTTAAAATGCAGATACATCTATAAAGACATATATGCATTAGTGCACTTCAGTTTCTACTTGCTGTAACCTGGCAGTCAATGCACAGGCTGCGACACAGATAGCACACACATTTTCAAGATTGCCAGATACACGAATTGGCAAAACGTTCAGCGCTCACTCTAACATTTAAGAGAAACATTGCATGACTAATGAGAATAAAGGAACAGTGCTAAAAGTAGAGATTAGCACCAAGGGAAACAGAAGAGAGCCGTTTCTTGGCAACAGGACCAGAATCACTGGTATGTTAGCTGAATTTCTGTAGATGAAATTTCCTAGGTGCACTTTTAGTTGTCTGTTGAAGGTAAAACACAATTCATTTATATTTTGTAGCTAAATTATTGACAAATCTAGCATGTTTTAAAGCTTTAATTCCTTGCTAATCAGAAATCAATCCTACAAAGACATGGACTTTCTGTCGTTCATCAAAGGAAGAATCATAGTATGGACTTGACCCACTGAAATGACTGATTTGATTGAAATGTGGATGAATGGTTTTAGAGAGAGGAAAAAATATATATTTATTATATTTTGAGTCCTTATAGTATATGAGCATATTTGAAATAGTGGATATTTTATATATGGTATAAAGGAAGATTGATTTTGTGCTATTTGTCGTTTTTCTCCAGAAAATATTTTCTATTGGTGAACTAATAACATTAAAATATTACACCTTCTGAGAGTGGGAAGTTTGCTGAATTTATCTAGCCTCCCAAACACTATAGGGAAGGTTATAAAACCTGGATTACATACTGTATTTGTACGCCAGGAAAAACCTCAGAACAAAACCAGTCATGAGAGATCTGATGAATATGGATGCAATGTAAGCTTTACTCAAAAATATATATATATACACACACATATATATATATATATATTCAGGTAAAAATATACTGAATCTTTATTTGATTAAAAATTTTGAGTTGGTAGGGACAGTTATATTTGAAAAAATATTTTATTTTCAGTCTTTTTTTTTTCTGTTGTTTTTAAGAATCTGAAATATCTGAGCATCCCTCCGTACTTAGATTCCCAACCAATCCTATGGTGATGGGACAAGGAAAAATAAAACTTTTCTGATATTTCAAAAACAGGAACGGGTCAAGGGGAAACCCCTCAGAATAACTGTTTAATAAAACCCAAGCTTTCTATACAGTACAGTTTAAAGAAGCCTCTTAAGTTATCACTTTTATAGAGAATTGTCTAGAAATGAACAAAGAACCAAAATTAGTTGATACCATTACAGTTCTTAAAACTGGTTCAATTCCCACTACTTGCAAGAAAATGTGAACCAAATTAGTATGTAACCAGTTGCAATTTGAATCAATTTAATCAATCTCTCAAAATAACTATTCTCCTTAAAAATCAGTTTCACTTGCTAAGGTCATTACTGAGGTGAATTTCATCACTATTCATTAGACACGATTCACCATATTCCATAAGAACTCTTAAAACATGAAATGGGTTATTAGACTGCAGTAGAAGATATTACCTGCGGAAGAATCATTATGATTCATTTCCCTTTCTATCTCTTCATTATGCCTTCCGTCCACTAACATTTCTCTGAGTCTATCTTCCTTGTTAATTCCTTTTCCATTGTACAATACCTACGGTCTGCTGAAAGGAATACGCTTCCAAACTAGTGAAAAGATAATATCAGCTTTCTCAGGACATTAGTCCTATCTCAAAAGCAAAGCAAAACAAAACAAAACTAGAAACACACCACACCAAACCCAAACACACCTTGTTCAAGCATCACCACCCTAATCATATATTTCATGTTAATGGACATTATTCACTAGTAACTTCAAACTTTTTGATTGAGCCATCATGAAATAAATTTTTAGGTGTAATGAATTTTTTGAGTTATCCTTTGAAACTTTGTAATACTGCATGTATTGCTCGTGACAGACTGGTTGGAAAGCTATAAAGATGTACGAATAGCGCTGTTAAAATATTACCTCCTTTTACTCCTCTTGGACATAAAATAGTTAATACAGCTGAAGGACTATCACATATGTTAAGTAAATATTTAAATATTTCCAAGTACTTATAGCCAATGATAAATTTTATTTATTTATTTATTTATTTACAACTGCAGCTTTATTTCATTGTATTTGCACTGTCTCCAAAGGAAGCAGAGTCCAGAAACTGATCACACCATAAAAGTGTCCTGGTTTCAGCTAGGACAGAGTTAATTTTCCTCCTAGTAGCTGGTAGGGTGCTATGTTTTGGATTAGGAGGAGAAGAGCGCTGATAACATGCTGATGTTTTAATTGTTGTAGAGCAGTGCTTACACCAAGCCAAGGACTTTTCAGCCTCTCTCTGTCCTGCTAGCGAGCAGGCTAGGGATGCAGCAGGAGCTGGGAGGGGACAGACCCAGGACAGCTGACCCAAACTGGCCAAAGGGGTATTCCATACCATCTGACGTCATGCTGAACAATATATAGGGGTGGCTAGCCGGGGTGGAGGGGAGGGGCCGGCTGCTCGGGGATAGGCTGGGCATCGGTCAACGGGTGGTGAGCAATTGCATTGTGCATCACATATTTCGTACACATTATTATTATTAATACTATTATTATTATTATTATTGTTGTTATTCTTTTCCCTGTCTTAATAAACTGTCTTTATCTCAACTCACAGGCTTCACTTTCCCGTTTCTCTCCCCCATCCCGGAGAGGGAGGGGGGAGGGTGAGCGAACGGCTGTGTGGTGTTTAGCTGCCAGCCGGGTTAAACCACAACAAAGTGCCAGATCTTTGCATATAGAAGCAAAATTTGTTGCTGCTGCATTTTCACTCCGATACTTCAAAGAAAATAGTTTAAAGAAATAGATTCTTATTTTGTGGACCAAAAAGATTCAGAAAGCATCAAGTTGTTATGGTCCCTGGATGAAACCATGATGATGGTTGAGGAATGCAAATATGGTTCATTCCATTCCTCTTCTTTGAACATGGAAGCAGAAAATAGCTTGAATTGTATGGGTAACTAGTAGGGAAATTATTCTGGAAAGTAATTGTAGTTCTTGACTCCTAACATGTTCTTCTATCCCAGATATTATCTTACATAGTGTTTAGAATGGACATGCTGGAAAAAAAAACGGTGAAGAAAAGATCCAATTTGCATTTTGATACAGAAACCATTGATCTCATTAATAATACTTCAGTTTCAAATGTTAGGGTTTCAAGTGTAAATAAAAATATTTTAGCATGTTGAATATGATCTGGAGTCTAATTTGCCCTTATTTTAATCTTATCTAGATTACATGTACTTGAAATATTCAAATAAATCAATATGAAATGCCTTTACTGGGTAGCGAGTTATGTGGGAGGCATGGAAAGGTTTCATTCATCTCTTTTGAAAAGCCAATATGAAATGAAGCATTTGTTTCAGGTCTGTGAGAGAAGGCTATATCCATATCATACTAATGGTGATTAATACAATAGTAATTGTGACAGTAATAACTAAAAGGATATTAAAAAGTGAAAAAATAGTTTCATTCCTGAAAATAGGGTAAATGCAATTTGAGATTTTTTTTTGTTATTTCTAATAACTAATAACAATTTTTCACTGAGTAAATATAATGTTTTACTGGAACTACAAATATATTTAGGAAACAGTTTTGTGAAAAATTTTAATAAAACATTCTAGCCAGTGAAACAGAATTTCATTTTTAGGTGTTTCAACTCTTTGCTGAAGTGGCCAAAATCATCATCTGAATGCTGTAACACAGCAGAATGTTCTTGACAACGAGCCATAGTGAATTATGTCTCCTTACTGGAATTTCATCTGTTTGTGTATTTATTTACCTTTGCTCATGCGGCAAATCCATTTGGAAATTTACTATGATTATTGGACTAATATATAGGGATTTTAAAAGGCTGTTACTGCTTTCAATTGCACTTGATATAACACTTCCTAATATTTCCTTCAGCCCCTCTTTAAACTAAGATCTCAGAAGATTTCTGATGGGGGTTCCATCATGTGCTGGAGCAAGTGTTGTTGGGACAAAGAGGAGACAAAAGAAGCAACTGAATGTGGGCTAATCCAAAGTATTTCTTTCATGATGTTTTCTAGATTAAAACTTTTTTTTTTTTTTTTTTCCTATGAGTATTTTTATTCAGCTATTCTACACTGATATCCTGTAGCAAGTTTGTTCAGTGTGTATATGAAGTGTGCTATACCTAATCTGTATCCTGGAAAACAGAAATTGCTCTCGTTCAAATTGTGGGATACAGGGAGGTGTAACTGGAAAATCTTGACGGAGTTGTTCATTTCAAATGGCATTCAAAATGTGAATGCTGACTGTCAAAATGGTTTTAGAAATCAACAGATGCAGAAAAGTCTTTTTACTCAATCTCAGAAAGTGCAAAGGTTCCTTTTTGGTCTACTTAGATCCTTTTATAACAATCTGTGTGTCTTACTGGAAGAGGTCAGTTGAATCTGAGAAAAGCCTTCTAGTTTTCTCTTTATCCCTCATTACACAGAAGTTTTTATTAAGCCTTTTAGTACCTTCTGAGCCACTCCAATGGACATAAAACTGTTTTGAACACCACTTTATGGTGCATGTCTGACATCAAACAAAAGAATTAGCTGTCATTTGGACTCCCCGTCAAATTGGTAGATACACCCAACACTTGAGCATGCTTTGCACAGTCACTGGCTTCATATTGAAGACCTGTTTCTTTTGGCACAGAAGTATGAATAGAAATATGTCATGGGCAGCTGAAATACTGCTCTTCTTTGTGTGTGTTTTTATTATCATTATTATTATTATTATTGTTGTTTGTTTGTTTTTGTTTTCCTTTTTAACAGTTTTTACTTGCCTGGGTTTAAATAATATGTACACATGACTCAAAATACATTCATTATCAGTTACTCCCACCAGGACTGAGTGAAGGAATTCAGTCAGAAAGAATCTGTATTTGTGTACACTATTCTGTTAAAGTATTGTATGCAGTCATTCTTTTATTAACTGAACTCATCCCAATAACCATTTACTTTTAAGAAACTCTGTTTTTGCTTGTCCTTCAATTCAATGTGGTATGTCATTGTTCCTTAAAACAGGCTGCTCAGAGTTGCTTAGCAAAGGAATCTTTGCTGTCACTGTCTTATTATAAGCAATTGTGTCTGTCTTTGCATGTAGATGTTGAAAGCTGTAATTCCTCCTACTTGAAAGTCTTTCCCATTCTTTCTAATTGACAAGTGCTGTGCTCAAAAAGAAAAAAAAAAAAAAAAAAAAAAACAAAAAACAATCCCCAGGCCCTCAAACCTTTACATTTTTCACATGTAAAGGTGCTGTGTGTAACTGTATTGTAGGATTGGTAGATTTCTAAGGGTTCATTGTGAATAATCAACAAACAACATCTTCTTGCAAATTGTTTGCATTTTTAAACTGTTTAATATATTTTATCTTTGTTCATTTCAGTAATTAAATGCCAAATATATTTATACATGTTATATATATTAACTAAATGTAAAAATCAATATATTTTGGTTTATTATTTTTTAATTCAATCAACCTGCTAGCTCATGTATTGATTGCATGTTCTGCTCTTTGCACATGCCAGTTGCTACCTTCATTACGTTGAGGTTCAGATGAATGATTCAATTGTTTCTTTTCCCTCACTGCATAACTTCAATAAAACATGAAATACTGGGGCTGACTCTCCTGACAAATTAGAAGAAAAGAATGGGAGACGATTCCAGGGTCAGAAGGAACTGTATAGACATATATATTACACAATCTGATTTATTTTTAATCTTAGATTTTATTATTTATCATTTTTGCCTGACTTATCAAAGCTTTTTTTTTTTTTTCTAACTTTACATAAATGACATGAAATTAATCTCTTCCATATACAACCAGGTAATATAAATTTATATTGTTTTTTAAAAAAGGTGGACTTGGTCTGCACTGTAAATAGTTGTGACCCTTTCCATGAGCATTTACTTTTTTCTTTGCAGAATTGAAGTTGTACTCACTTAAGGTATTTGATGCCTTAGTCTTGAAAATGTGTCTGGCAATATGCTGTGGTCTCCTGATATTGGGCATTGCTCAGCCACATTTCTGATATCCTCCAGGTGCACTTGTTTATTCTGCTTTTCCTCTTGCTTTGCATTTGTTCATCTATCATTAGTGATTGTCACTGTCATAGTGATTGTCAGACAAATTGGGAGAAATAGCATAGCTGTGCATAGGCATTCCTAATTGTGAAGTTTTCCTTCAGGATTTATAAGAGTTGTGTCAGTTTTTGACACAACTATTTGGGGGGAAGAGTATTCTTAGAGTATTCTTGTTGTCCTGTGTTGTAAAGAACTGACCTCTGATTGAAATAATAATAATAATAATTAATAATAATATAATGTCTTTACTTAATTTTGACTTTTTTTTTTTTTTTTTTTTTTTTTTAACTACTAGTAGTTGTTATGGACTTTTACATAAAGAAATTGAAGGATTCATGTACATGAACCAAGAATAATGTAATGGTGTGTTTTGCAGCAACATCCAATAAAGCAAAAAAAAAAAAAAAAAGAGAACAAAAAATGCACCCCCCCCAAAAAAAAACAACAACATCAATAAACAAACAAACAAACCTGCAAACCACATGAACTAATCCTTTCCTATGTGCTTTTGGCTTTTCCAACATGATTGACAAAGGTATTGAAAATCAAACGTACAGGAACAGAGGAAACATTGGTCTTGCCAAAAACATGTTCTTGTATCTAATGGATATTTCTCTAACATGGGCTTTATTGCAGTAGCTTTATTTTTGTAATTAACAGTAGCAGCATGATGTCATTATTGTAACTGCATTTTTGATATCAGGTAGCTATGGCAGTTTGCTAAAAAAAAACAAATAACAACATCAACAACAAAAAAAGAAGAATCCAAATCCCTTATCAAATTAGGAAAATGAAGATAGTAGACTTTTCCATCTAACCTGAGTTTTGGCACCACTAAATCATTTCTCAAATGAAAGTGAAACAAAATTTCTAGTCTTCACATGGAAGACTGGTGAATGTGGAAAAAAAGATAGCTTCTATTCTAATTCAGTAGTGCTTCCTTTGCTTTTACAGTTCCAGCTCTAGAAAAGAGGACTATCTACATTAAGACAGTGGTGCTAGTGTATATAACCTGACGATGTTGTTGTTTAGCCCTGCCTGGCAGCTAAGTGCCACCCAGCCACTTGCTCACTCTCCCCAGGTGGGAGAGTGGGGGAGGGAATCAGAAAGGTAAAAGTGTGAGAACACATGGGTTGAGATAAAGGCAGCTTACTAGGTAATGCAAAAGCCATGCATAAGCAAAGCAAAACAAGGAATTCATTTGCTACTTCCCATCAGCAGGCAGGTGTTCAGCCATGTCCAGGAAAGCAGGGCTCATCATGCTCAACAGTTTCTTGGGAAGACAAACACCATCACCCTAAACTTCCCACACCCCCTTCCTTCTTATGTGCCCCAACTTTAATTGTTGAACTTGACCCCACGTGGTATGAGATATCTCTTGGGCCAGCCTGGGCCAGCTCTACTGGCTGTGTCATCTCCCAGCTCCTGGTATACCCCCAGCCTCCTTGCTGGCAGGGTAGAACAAGAAGCTGTAAAGTCCTTGGCTCTGTACAAACACTGCTCTGCAACAACTAAAAATATACTGATGATGTTTTTAATCGTTATCACCACTATTTTCTTCAGAAATCCAAACAAGTATTGTGTGAACCTCTATAAAGGACATTAATGCTGTCTCAGTCAAAACCATGACAGAACTACATTAAATATGTGATCTCTTTTTTAATGAAAGGCCAAAAATGTTCTTCCTAGTTTTGGGATCAAGCTATAATATCTTTTGGATGTGCTTTAAAATCACAAAAATACTCAGCTCAAGCTTCAATCAGAAACTTGATATTAACATTCCTAATGGAATACCATCAGGATGGGTTCAGACACAAATACCTACACAATTCTTCTGATGTTTAACAATTCTCTGTACTTTCCAGCCTATCCTGCTCCATGGTGACTGAAACAGCAACGCCAATAATTGGATATAAATTTGTGTTCAGTGAAGTCTCCCAGGCTTCTAAACAGAGAGGCCTCCCAATAGCTTTTAACTGCTAAGTAACTGTCACTGCAATATGTCTCAGTATCCAATTTCAGCTTTATATGAAATGTCTGAGTTTTCTGGCTTCTAATTGAATAATTTTATTTTCCACTTCTGTAATGTTTCTTCTAATAGTCTTGGTGTCAGGCCTATGTCTACACAGAGAATTAGCTTCAGTGATGGTGAGAAGAAATGAAATTCCAGTACAAGTTTATTCAATCTTATCATTCTATTTGAGACAGTTCAGTGAGAAGTATGACTCTTGAATGGAAGTACTTTCATGAAAGATTTGCTCCTCCTGCATCATGCAAGTATCTCTTCTTTACCTGAATTAATTTTTGATATGACAAAGGTTCAAGTAATGCAGAACTGCTGCTGAAGCCAAGAATGTAACAAGTAAAGTGAAAATTGATTACCTCCATATTAAAGACTGATGTATGTATGTATGTATGTATTTATTTATTTATTTATTATATACAGACAGATTGAGGGATTCAGTTGTGATTGCACAGAATAGCTTCAGCTCACTCTGCCTCTTCCATTAAAGAAGAGATTGTCTCTGGTGCCATCTTAATGATTTTAGGAAAGCTGATGTGGACATTGCCTCTCATATTTTCCATATACAAACTGCTAAAGCTCTGCTAAATTCCTTGTCAGCAAATGTACCTTAAAGCAGCACCATTGGGCTGCTCTGTTTTTTAAAAAAAGAACAACCAGGGCTTGAGCACATAGTCTGCTTTCATCCTTACTCTAGCTTGTCAGTGCTGCAACTATTTGCTCCTGTGGGTGACCACTGAGATTATAATCACTGCACTGAGTACATATTCATACCATTATGTGAACCTTTGCTGTTTTGAAAAGTCAGAAGTTCTTTTATCTCTTTTCTGTAAGAATTCTACCTATGTAAATAGAAACATTAGCGTAATTACTCATGTTGGCTGCATAGTCACTTTCCTTTCCTCCAAAAAAAAAATATATATATATATTTGTATTTCAGGTCTCACAGTTTTAACAGTTTGATACTGTGAAAATATTTTTTAAAATTATATAAGCTAACATAAAACTGAGAAGAAAAAATGTTATATAAACTGTAGGAAAAAGTTAGCTATATTTTGCAACTAAAAGTTTTAATCAATTGATGTTTATCCCCTGAAGAGAATAAAGTATAGATCTCTGTTAGAAGTATTGTATACCGTGCACACAGTTTATATTTATAAATCGGAAGTAAATATGTTGATTTCAATGGCTCCTGATGTACAGTCATGTAAAAAGGAGCATAATCAATGTTTGTTATTTTCTAATTCTATTGCAAGGGAAGGAATAGCTGGAAGAGGCTTGCTTGAGAGCTTAGCTTGCCCTAAATTAATTTATATATACAGTTACATTAACTTGACTTGGCAGACACTGGATTTATTTATTATTATTATTATTATTAATTATTATTATTATTATTATTTCATTTTTTATCAATAATAAGTTACTTTCTTTAAATTTCCTAAGGGAACAGGTATGAACGTTTTATTTACAAGCACTATAAGAAACATTTTTTGGTAGCCTTATATTTATATGTGTGCTTAGTGACATTCGTCCTTTTTATCTATTTTGTCTGCATGGATACTGTGGTAGATGGTACATCAGATAACGTGTGACCCATGCCACATTCTACTCCAATCTTTTTTTTTTTTTTTTTTTTTTTTTCCACTGGGATTGCTCTGAGGTGATGAATTTAAAAAGTGGTTTCTCTAACCAGAAGGATCATAAATTTAATGAATTATCTGATTTACCTTTTCTTTTTTTTTTTTTCTGTGCACACTCAAGGTATATAACACAGATATCTAGAACAGCTTTAGATTCGTTTATTGGCTCTACTTCATGTAAAGTCATTTTCTGAAACTCCAAAATGATTTTTATATAAGTCTGAAGAACATGTTTTCTTTTATATATTTCTGATACTCATTTATTCTGCAGGTATAATTTTACCATAAGAAAGACTATAAAGCTATAGATTAAGCACAGTAAACTTGATTAGTTATCTTGGTAACTAAAGCTGGCAATTTTTAATCTTTCTGCACAGTGATTTATGTTTTGTATTCTCCTATAGACTGTTACACCATGCCTTCTGAAGTAGGAATGGATTCTATAAAATCATTAAAAATGTGTGGAAGACAATTTTTTTGTGGAGTGATATCTTAATTGGTAGCAATTCAGGACTCTTGAAAGTTGCTTCCTATAAATTCTCTTCTTAGAAACCCTGATATTTGCTCTTTTCATGGTTTTGTTTATTGTCTTCAGGCTTTTCGATGTCTGACATTCTGAATAAACAGCCGTATTGTCTTTGTTGTAAGAACATTCTAAGAAAATGCATTTATATGTTACAAACCAATTCAACTGAAGAATTTCTGATGTTGAATATACCATTATAGATCCTTTTAATATAGTGGCATTCTGCTGTAATCATTATGATCTAGTGCCAGACAAAACTTCAAATCTGTCTTGGAGAATATATTCTAAGAGGATGTAATGGTGCCTTCTGAAGGTCTTCTGTTGAAGTCAGTAGTGCTTAAGCAATTGCTGTAACACTCTTATTGTCAAAAAGGGAGGAGATATGGGTGCTAGTGTAGTTACCTGTACCTCTCCATCCCTGTGTGTATGAAATCAAGCAGGGAAGGCAGGGCTGAGCAAAGACCTGCTGGTCAAACTGGGATGCAAGAAAGAAATGCACAGGCAGTGGAAGCAGGGACATGAGGCCTGGGAAGAGTACAGAGATGCCATCTGAATGTGTAGGGATGGGATCAGAAGGCACAGATGGAACTGAACTTTGTAAGGGATGCAAAGAATAAGAAGAGATTCTAGAGGTACATTGGCCAGAAAAGAAAAAAAAAAAAAAAAAAGGAGAGTGTTCCACCTCTGATAAACAAGAAGGGAGAACTGGTAACAACAGACATGGAGAAGGCTGAAGTACTTATTCTTCACTGCCAGTCAGGTTTCCCATGTCTCTCAATCCCTGAACCTGAAGACGAGGGCTGGGTGAGCAAAGTCCCTCTCACTGTAAGCGAAGAGAATGTTCGAGATCACCTGATGAAACTGAACAAGTACAAGTTGATGGAGCCTGATGGTATGCATTCCAGGGTCCTGTGGGAACTGGATGATGGAGTTGCCAAGCCACTCTCCATCACATTTGAAATGTCATGAGAGTCAGGTGAAGTCCCCAGTGAATGGAAAAAGTAAAAATTTACTCCCATTTTTAAAAAGAGTAGAAAGGAGGATCTGGTGAACTACGGACTAGTGAGCCTCACCTCTGTGCCTGGGAAGATCATGGAACAGATCCTCCTGGAAGCAATATCAAGGCACATGCAGGACAAGGAGGTGATCCCAGACAGCCAGCATGGCTTCATCTAGGGCAAATTGTGCCTGGCTAATCTGGTGCCCTTCTATTATGGAGTGACTGCATCAGTCAACAAGGAAAGACAAACCGATGTCATCTACCTGGACTTCTGTAAGGCCTTTGACATGTCACACATGACAGCCTGATCTCTAAATTGGAGAGATTTGGAATTGATGGGTAGAATTGGCTGGATGGCTGCAGCCAGAGCTATGGTCGATGGCTCTATGTCCAGGTGGAGGCCGGTGACAAGTAATATACCTCAAGGGTCCATCTTGGGACTGGTGTGAGCAGGGAAAGTGTGAACCTAACATCAGGAGAAGGAGTAGAAACTTACTGTGCACATAACAATTTTAATAGTACTATTATTATTTATTACTATTATGAATCATATGACCTCCATCCTCAATCACTTTTGTTGCCCTGATGTTTTATTTCATTACACTGTTTTATTTCTTAGTTTTGAAAATTATTAGCCAATATGGGTTTTTATAAGGGTTTTTTTTTTTTTTTTTTTTTTACCAAAGTGTCTTCTAGAGAGAATTGGAAGAAAACATCAAATACAAATTTGAAAATCAGCTAGTAAACTTTGAAAATGAGTTACTGTAGAGTTTTGTTTTGTGTGGTACTGATGGTTGAATGTTGTAAATTATGCAAGTCACATAGGAGTCAAAAATATGATAGCTTGACCCTATTATTCCTTATAGTTCCAGACACTCGAATCCCCATTTTCTAAATGCTCTGGTATGTTTTATTTTTAAGTGCGATTCTTCTTCATATGACTACAACAACTTACAGAAGCTTTGCTCTTTCCACTCACAGCTGGAGCAACCATTATTATTATACTTACAATGTTACAAATTCTGCATTTTCCCCTATTCTTTCCCCTCCATCAAAGAAAATTGAGTATTGCAAAAGCTGTCATTCATTGCCTGTCCTTTGCTAATATGAAGAACAAAAGGTGGTTTGTGCCACTTAATGCCTCTAGCAAGAGTGTATTTATGCACTCTGACAACTACAAAGACTTCTAATTTCTAATAGCTGTTTCCATCTGGTTCATTCTAATCGCTAAGGACCATGTCTCATTTTAAGTCAAAAGTTGTATTTTGGATTCTTTTTATAGTATGTTGTACATTTGAGATGTCAATCTGAAGTTTTGAAACTTAATTCCAGTCTACAGCCTCACTTCCTACCAGAAGATGCTGTTTTCCTTTAAAACAACTTCTGTTTTTTCACATAACCCATAGAGTAAAATATTGTGATACAAAATAGTCCTGAGTTGTAATGTCATATTGAAGCTAAAGAATTTTATCTATGTAAGGTTGCAAGGTAGAATTTCAGTTGGGATTCAAGCTCTCAAAGGTAATAATCTGCCTTTGTTATGAGACACACTGCAACTTGACGATCCTTTTAATGAATTAGATTTATTTTTAAATCTAGATTTAAATATTACATCTTTGGACTGTTTTCAGTTTATATCATCATATAGGCAGGAATAAAATGGTCTTTTGAATGTTATCTTTGGTTTCTGTGTAGTTATGTTAAGTCTCAATTTAACCATGAAAATCTAACAGGAACAGATGTAACATTGACAAATGTAGAAAAATGTGGTGATAATCACAAGTACCTGCATTTATACACAGATAAAATGATTTTATATATTTTTGTGGAATGTTACTTTTAGCATGCATTATTAGTAAAATGTACATATTTTATTTTTAAACACTTTCTGGTCTAATGCAAAATGCTAAACAGAGTAATTGTAAATTAGTTTAGGCTACCAAACAGTAAAATATTGAGCAAAGATATTAAGTACAGCTAAACTGACATATTTCTAATACACAGAATGCAAACTCATATATAAGTTCTTGATTAAAGATGTGTCATAGGTAATGAAAAAAACTTTTGCAACATTACTTATCACGTGATAATATAATGATCTCTAGAGAACTGAAAATATTTAATTTTATGAGAGGCAAAATAAGCACTATTTTAAGGTGAACACTAAACTAGGTGAAGGAAGTAGATAGAGTTCAGAAAGAAAAAGCTACAAGATATCATTTAAAATATAAATTTTCTGTTAAAATGAAATTACTAACTAGAGTTGGTCAATCATCTTTGCTGACACCAGATTCTATCATTGTGTCATTTTTTTCATGTTTTTCTTGTGGTGTCTTTGACTGTTTTCAATGAGAATCTTCTATAGCTGAAATAAAGTTATCACAAAGAGGTTGTAAAAGAAGCAGCCGATAGAGCAGAATTCCAAAATTTACTGGTGTTATTAGAGTGAACTGAAAAGTTGGTATGCTATATCCTACCTCCACAGTTTGTGTAACTGATACGATAATGCTACTTAATTCCACAGTAAACTTACAGGATTTAAATATGTTTCCTATTAATTTAATGGCACTTGCATTTGAAATTACGTAATGTTTAATTACAAAGCATCCTTAAAGAAGATTTTTTTTTTTTTTCCATGTGGACAAATGAAGCAATTAGTAAGAATCAAGGCAATAAAATAGATTTAAAGTTATCTGAACTTTTTAATAAAATTATTAATAAAATAAGAAGTTTTACATTAATAATGTCATCCATTGTTCACCTTAACTATGATGATACACTGAAAAAAGAATTATTACATCTGAATCCCTTAGATCTCTTTAGATTGTTTTGGGTCTTTTTTTTTTTTTTTTTTTTTTTAACACCTTTTGCAACATGCCCTGATGAAAAAATTTCTGAAATTCATACTAGGCAAGAAAAATGAACAAAAGAAGAAATCCCCACTAACCTAAATCCTTTGATAGTCACAGGTGACAATTTAAGTTTTTACAAGATTAAAAAACTGACTATATGTAACCTCTGATCCTTTAAAGGTTTGGCATGACCACTAGTGGGAAACTATTATTGACTTAAATACACAAAAGCAATATAAATGTATTTAAACACATGCAGAGCCTATTTATAGACAAATATAAGAGCATTAGATATGGTTTGAAGTGTTGCACCGTAGAAGTTAGTCTATTTAGCATGAATTCAGGAAACAGGAAAATTATACAAGGCTTAGGAAGTATGACTGTTGAAGAAAAGTGGAATCACAGCTCCTGAGAGGAAGAAGGCAACCATGTAATACCTTGTAGATTTGCAAACAGGCATTAGGTGTAACCTATTTTCTATGTCTGCAAAGAATGAAATATGAACTAATGTGCTTAAACTTTGAGAAGGAAGATTCAGTTTTGCCATTGCAAAAGCTTCCCACGTATGGATATCACAATGGAACAGATTGTAAAAAGGGTTATCCTCTGTTGTGTTTTTCTTAAAATTGAACTAGATAGTCATCTTTGAGAAATGACAAAAATAATGGTAAAACACTCACTCAGAAAGGAATGGACTAATTGAATCTTAGGGCCTCTTCTCTACAGTTTTACAGCTATGTAAATAAGTAATAATTGCAAAGGCGAACTACCATTAATACCAAATATCCTTTAATACCAAAACCTTTTTTCAGCAAAGAAAACATTATTGTGTGTAATTTTTAGGGCATGGGAAAGTCTGATTTGAATTTTAATGAATGGATTGCACTTCTCTTAAAGAAGGATATTTTTTTTCTACACCATTCTTAGGTTTCTTTTTTTTTTTTTTTTTTTTTTTTTTTTTTTTTCTCCCAGTGGTTAAAAATGGAATTGATTTCATACTAAAACATTTTTTCTTTTCACCCTTTACCTTCTTATAAAATTTAAACTTCAATTACTTCAACACTAATGATTTGTCCTTCAGAGTTAGGATGTAAAGGTAATACAAATTTAAATTTTGAATCAAACGGACTTATTAATTTCCTTATTAAAGTCTGAGATGTTCAAAAGAAAGTGGAAGTTGTGCCTGTCAGCTGAGAGAGACTGAACTAGAACTGAGCCTGAATATTAATTAAATATGAACAACACAAATTGAATACGTAAACTTACAGATGATGCAGAAGTCATCAACTCAGCAGAGGCTTTAATTTTGCTTTTAAATTTCAAATTTATCTGTTGACATGTTACGATATTGTATTGAAAATGTTCTTGAATCTGTGATATATATGTATTATGTTCTCTTAAGTCAAAAAGAGCAAAACATTTAACCCTGATGGTTTTTGTTTTTGTACTGAACTGCAAGGAATGGATTGCAATGAAGTGAATCTGCATTACTGCATCCTGCAAATCTAGTTCTTCTTTGGATTCAAAAAATGTTCTTGCCACATGGGTAAGGTTAAAAAAAAAACAAAACACCAAAATGGTACAAATTTTACTTTAAGTGTGTAAATACAGAAGGAGAAAACATATATTGTGTGCTATGTTATTTTTTATTTAGTAAAAATGATCAACAATTTTTTTTTTTATTTTATTTTTTTTTAAGAAAAGGAAGCTTAATTAAATAACTTCCATGTGAGATAGAAAATCTTAAACAGTGACTATATCTGACCTAAAGGACAAACTGACAGCTCACAAAATTTGACAGATATGTCTTCATATGTTGAACAGCAGGTCTTCACATTTATGTACATAATTGTGTTCATAGACTTGTTTTCCCTATTTTAATGCAGTTTTAAATCCTACTGGAAGTATCTTATTAGGAATAACTTTTGGCTTGTCCTTGAATTCTTTGCCTTTTGAATTGCACCAGCTATATTATATTACATTATACCATCATGGGATGCAGTTCATGATGATGCTGCCTCACAACAGTAACTTCTCATCCTCCCTGCTCACCTTGGTGTTGAATAAAATCCAATGTCTATGTTATGATTACTTCATGTTTTGCTGTTTTCCATTCAGTTGCCTCCTTGCCCCTCCAACCCCATCTATTCTAATGAACTGTATTTTTTAATCATAAGTTAAAGATACATACTGTTGAAATTGTTACACATGATTTTTTTTTTTTCAAATTGTTACACTTTTTTGTTTGTTTGTTTGTTTGTTTTTTTCACCATAGCCAATGTGTAGCCAACACAGCTAGTGCATCAAAATCACTTCCAGTTCCATACTCATTCTCTGCTACTGTTGAAACCTGTAATCTTGCACATAAACCGTATTTTTATTATTACCCAGAAGCCTTTTGTCTCCTTCAGGTCCTCCTGATCATCTAACCTGAACACAGTACACCTGAAATAAAGTAAAAATCATATACATGCAGATTAAAAATAGAAGGTAAATCTGATGTTTAAAAAGTAAGAAAAGTTAGAATTTGACAGTTTGTCAGCTATTCTTGCCTCTACCCTTTTTTCCCATGAAGTAAGACTGAGGAAATGGGGGCAAAGATGTAGCTGCAATTCTTTTGAGTATAACCCTTTTATATTTGGGATATTCCTCAGCAGTGTCAGGCCTAGTTTAAAAATATACTTTATATTTAAATATACTTCATATTTTCAGATTCATGAAAAAGTACTATAGAACAATAGATAATTGGGCCCAGTGGTATGACCCTTAATCACCATGTATCTTCCTAAGTCCTTTATCTGTGCAAAGTAAAAGCAAGGTATAGGTGTGATGGTGTCTGACTCTGCAATGACTGCATTAGGTGTAAAGCAATAGAGAATATTGTGCTGTGAAACATATGTAAATGAGTCAAAAAGTATCTTCAGCTAGCACTACTGCTGTGGAATTCCACATGCTTTTTTGATACTTTCTGTCTTCAGTTAAAAGGAACAGTGAAGAAAGAGCATAGGTCTAAAAGGACTGTTTAGTAACACTGTTTATATGCCATGCCATTCTCAGTGAGGAATTTCAACTTGTTTCTGTGTTTTAAAATTAAAAATGAAAGCCTCTTTAAACTAGCAAAATGAACAAGAGTTAGTAATAGAAATTTTTTTTTGAGTAATTATTTATTATAAAGTGCTAAGTAATAAAACATGGAGATGGGTGTAATTTTACAGCATGGATACCATTTATATGCCAAAATAAAGTTCACATTTTGAAATTTTGATGTGGAAAGAATTTAAAGCACAGCTTAAGAGGGTTTAATAAGTGTGTGAAAATATACTTGTGTATATGGAGCTAGTTAAATATTTTTGTATATATCCATAATATACAACTCATGTTCCTTTTACATTTCATTCACTTTTTTTTACTTTTTTTTTTTTTTTTTTAATTTTCTTTTCTACCCTGTTCATTAGAAAGCATAAATAATAATTCCTGGCGGGAATGGTTGAGGAGTTGGTCATTAAAAAAACTTTTCATCAAGGCTTCCAATCAAGATTTTTTTGTTGTCTGTAGCCCTGTGGGAACTTAACACTTAAACGTCTTTGAAAATGCTGTTGTTAACATAGTTTCCATTTCTGTATTGTATTGGGGTAAAGAAAACGGATGTAGAAGGATGGTTAAAAGACAAACTTTGTATCGCTTTGGAAGGTGGAAAATTATCAGTGCTTTGAACAGAAACTGTATTATGGTTCTTTTTGATTTAAATCTTTTCCTGTCAGCTTTTCATTGCTATATACTTATGCCTAAACATAGATGCAATTAGGGCTAAAATTCCACAAATGCCGATTTACTGTTTCTATACTGTTTGTGTTAATTAATATCATGTTTTATTGGCATTCAGAGCTGAAGCTTTTGTTTTGTCTTGAGTAAAGCTGTTGGATGACATAAAAAGTAAATTTTAGGTAATCTCAGTTTTCTGATTTAACAGGTTTTCCTTTCTCAACAAGTTTAAATTCCATTCTATATATGCATTTAATAGCATATCCTGTTTATCATTGTCCTTTAACAGCTTAACTGTAGTTTAATTTTTTGCTCTGAAATAGATCATTCTGCTTTTGAACATTACAGACTTAGGAGATTCTGTATAATGTTATCGAGTCTCTCAAACTAAGGAAAATGTGTCATTTTTTCTCTCCAGAAGTGATAGTTTTAAACTGTGTTTTAAGGCTAAACAAAGGGCTAAAAACCAAAATCTTATTTAAATAGATAGGGCATTTTAAATTAGACTGGAATTGGAAGCTGATAACTAGTTAGTAACTACATATGTCCCTGTATTTTTTATCTTTTCATATATCTCCATGTAAAATATTGATCTCAGTAATATCAGGTTTGGACTTCTATTTATTTATTTATTTATTTATTTTTGATGCATTTCCCTTCTTCTTTATCTAGTCCTCAAGATAGATAAAGAATTGCCTTTAAAAAGTGGAATCTTCAGGACTGACTTGACATTTTTGGTCATTTATGTTCTTCTTGTGTTTGACAGTTGTATGGATTCATACATAGTCATCCAAATCTGTAAACCCAACATAACCCAACTTTTGCTTTTCTGTAATACATCAACTTGTAGCTATGAGTTATAGTACATGCTTTCTTATCATATCCCCCCCCCATTTTAATCATTATACTGATTATGTTGAAATGTATTGCCAAGAAAAAAAAAAATGTGATGGGTTTCTTGGGAATCCACATGTAATTATTTGCTGTTAACCCAGCAGGCTTAGAATATCTGAGAATTATCCTGCAGGAAAGTAATTGGTCCAAAAGGTTTTCCTTTTATGAAAGGGAGGGAATGGGCTGGAGAAAATAATACCAGACTCTCGTACTCTCATCTGTGGACTTGTCAGGAGAGCAACACTCTAGGCAAATATAATTAAAAGCATGTTTTGAATGAAAAATTTATTATTTGATTGCTACAAATCCTAAAGTTTTGCCTAGGAATTGGAGCCCTCTTTTTGTAGAACTACAGATAGTTGTCACATTGGGAAACATAATATGTCTGACTGTTAAAAAACAAACAAAGAAATAAAACAAAACAAAAAAACAGAAGCTGTAAAGGTCAGTCTCAAAAGCTTTCAAGAAACACATCTGTGTTAGTCACTTGAAAGGGTCATGCAGCGTTATGATGATGGCACAGCAGTGGATATGCCAATTTTGCAAAGTGAAACGTCTCCTCCTAGGCAATGTATTTGCTTTCTCTTTTGAGACATTAACAGAAGATTAACTGAAAGGTGAGTTGCAGTGTGTTCTTTGTAGGAACTCAGGTCATTTGCACCCCATACCACTTGAGGTGTATTGAAAGTCTAAGCTGAAGTCTCACAGAAGAAATTCTATGCATGCTGTTAAAAATTTAAGGACAAAGTCTGTGGACTCTGGGTGCAACCAAAGACAGGGCCTCAGGAATATCTTTCTAATAAATTCTTTTAAGGATTTCTCACTTCTGAAGTTTAGAGCCATTTGCCTAGTTGCTATGAAAAGGAAATGAAAGTGGAAGGAAGCTGCAGGAATATTCCCAGGTCAAATGGCAAGTATCTTTCCCCCTTTAGGTTTGCTGTTTTTTCAGAGTGTACAATTGCATCTTTGTTCTGAGAGTGTGAGTATATAAATGCACTCCAACTTATCAAAATGAAAAGTAACATTTTTGATCAAAGTATGCAAGGGGAAAATATAAAAGGAATGTAAATCACTGCCTTTAATCAATCATTTAACGTGCTGTCACAACTTTTTATTTCTTCACAAAAACAAAGGTAGGAATTTTCTGAAATGTCACTTTTCATGGTTGTTAATGAATAAGTCTGTTCCATTTTCATTCAAGAGTTTTGCAAATAAAAGTGGGTTAGTCCAGTAATCATATTTACAAGCTGTGATCTGTTACTACATTTGGTTTCAGACACACGGGTATTTAGTCCATTACTGCTTGTGGAGATAGTACCATTCAGTTATTAAAGACTGCAGCTTCAGTACTTCAGTATTGTAGACATATTTCTTGTCAGGATTCCTTCAACATGTAAAAGTTTGAAACAGCCTTCTGAGCAGCTGTAAAACCAGCAAATGTTTAGGCAGGAGTGTTTTTTTGTTTGTTTGTTTGTTTGTTTGTTTTTGTTGTTGTTTTGTTTTGTTTTGTTTTTCCAGAGCAGTCATACTTCGCTAAGTGGAAAGCCATGTTCGAAGGCATTAGGCTAGAAAAGGAAAGCTTTGCCTGATCAGAAAGAAACCATAAATGTCCAGCCTCAAACAAATATTCTGAATGAAAAACTGTGTGAAAGGAATTCACAGGGAGCTTTGTGCTGTTTCACACGTCCCTGAATTAGAGACAATGAGGAAAACAGCAGTAGAACCAAAAACTTGAGCAAGGTCGAGATAAAGTAAATTGGCTACAGTGTTAAAGATGAGCTTTGGGCAGTGGCCAATTGCTGGCTGGCTCAAGGCGCATCTCAGGGTCTCTAACCAATTGTATGACAGATTCAGGCGCATGGACAGCGCGTGGGGCTACAGGGAAAGTATATGTAGTAGTGAAAAATGGCAATAAAGGTTCTTCTGTTCAAGAGCCATCAGGAGTCCGTGTCGTTCATCCCTTCAAAAAACAACGAACAGAAATCAACCAACCATCCAACCAACCAAACAAAACCCCACAACCATCCAAAAAAATCACCCTGAAATACCAAAATTGTAAAAATCCACTTTATTGAGATTTTTACATTTTATCATAGTACATTCCATGTTCTTTATTCTGCTCCAATAAAACTCCACTGCATTCCTCTTTCCATCTACATCATTCCTGCCCACATGCCTCATAACTGCTTATTTCATTGCTGAAGTAACTTCAATACAATAGTGATCAGGACTAAATCACATTGTCATAGAAAAAGTAGGCTTCTGATTTTGACCAACATAGCCTTGTAAATGCTAATTTTCATTATGGATCTGGCCATTTCTGGTGTCGTTCAGCACTGACTCAGTATCACCGGGGAGAAGGAATTAGTAGCATTCAGATTAGTACACCCCATTGACAAAGGCAAGGAAAATCTGGCCCAGTTTGGGTATCTCACAGCTTTAATTGGTCAGCTGCAATTCTGTGCACTTGTGCGTAGTATATCATGTGGAGAGACAGTTTAGTATAGTTCCATCAGGTAATCATAATTATGACAATTATATTTCAGAAAAGACAGAAGTATGTACCAGATTATTATGTGAAATAATATTCTGCCAAAAGTATATGATCAAGACACAAGTGGCAAAAGCATTGCTTCTGAATTTGATTTTAATTTTTCAAGACTGCAGCTTTTGCTTGCAAATGCAGCTTTTTCCCTGACTCACATCTGTATGTTAAGCATGTGTGTATAAAACTTGACAGTTACAGAGCTACTTCATAGAAAAGATATACTGTGATGTGACTTCCATTCTTATTTAGGTAGGCAGCTAAAGCCTTTGATACACAAAGACAAGGAAATATATAAAGTTATTTTTCTCTGGACCTCTTTATTAATATACACTTTATAAAGCACAAAAATACTACTTTTGGGATGTATTTAGGAGGAATTAACTTTAGGGGGTATTTCTTTTTTCAGGCAGTACTTTCAAATTACTTTAGTAAATAAAATGGTCTAATTATTTAATTAAAAATAATGCTTAAAGGCTGATTCAACAAAATTTTAGGGGGGATTTCCTTTTTTTTTTTTTTCAGTAATACTCTGAAATTACTATAATAAATAAAATAAACTAATTATTTAATTAGAAAAATAATGCTCTAAGGCTAATTCAACAAAATCTGTTCTTTAACCTGATTTGCTCAATAAATCTATATTCTCCTAACTTTAGCATCTTTTAAGATAGCAAACCATAACTAATAATCACAGTTCTAACAAAACAAACAAAAAAAAACCAACAACAAAAAAACCATGCTGTGCCATGTGCCATTATTGATTTAAAATATTGGTTGTTGGCCATACCTATTATATATGAAAAAATCCTGTTTTCAGAAGGAAAAATAGCTACACTTAAAAGTTGGCAATGCTCAACAGAGACAGCCATCAACCTTCTCCTTTGGTTAGACAGAAATTGTATTTATTTTATTTCTTTAATTTAAAGAAATTTAAATTTAAAAGAAATTTAATTTAATTTTTCTTCTTTAATTTCTTTTAATTTTTTTTTTTTTTTTTTTTTTTTTTTTTTTTTTTCCTGGAAGCTTTTCATTTCTATGTACAGACTAGGGGACGAGATGCTGGAGAGCAGCCCCCCAGAGAGGGATTTGGGGGTTGTGGTTGACAGCAAGCTGAATATGAGCCAGCAGTGTGCCCTGGCAGCCAGGAGGGCCAACCGCATCCTGGGGTGCACCAAGCATGGCATCGCTAGTCGGTCGAGGGAAGTGATTGTCCCACTCTACTCTGCGCTGGTGCGGCCTCACCTCGAGTACTGTGTGCAGTTCTGGGCACCACAGTACAAAAAGAACGTGAAACTATTGGAGAGTGTCCAGAGGAGGCGACAAAGATGGTGAAGGGTCTAGAGCGGAAGACCTATGAGGAGCAGCCGAGGTTACTTGGTTTGTTCAGTCTGGAAAAGGGGTGGCTGAGGGGATACCTCATCACAGTCTACAGCTTCCTCATGAGGGGGAGCAGAGGGGCAGGCGCTGATCTATTCTGTTTGGTGACCAACGATAGGACCCGAAGGAATGGAGTCAAGCTGCAACAGGGGAGGTTCAGGTTGGATATCAGGAAAAGGTTCTTCACGAAGAAGGTGGTCGCACACTGGAACAGGCTCCCCAGGGACGTAGTCACGGCACTAAGCCTGATTTAGTTCAGAAGCGTTTGGACTATGCTCTCAGTCATATGGTCAGAATTTCTGATAGACCTGTGTGAAGCCAGGAGATGGATTCAATGATCTTTGTGGGTCCTTTCCAACTCGGGATATCCTATGATTCTATGATTTGACAGTCTTTAAGACTTTCTCTTCTTCACAGCTCTTTCTAGGTCTTTTTCCTGACTTAGTTCCCTGCAATACTTTAATTTTATATTACAGGAGTTTTGTTGATTTTGAAACAATTGAGGCATGGACCCCTAAATCCATTTATCCACTACCCTTTTCAAAGTTTATTTATATATTTATTTATTTATTTATTTATTTTTGACATGATATCAACTGACTTCAGCAGGATTACATTAAGGAGCAGACTTCATTACAAGGTGTTTAATTTTGCTCAGATGAAAGGGTAAATCACAGTACTCACCATTCCATACTTAGCATACTCTGACTACGTATTTTCCATAATACATCTGCAGTCCTTCTAAAACTTTTTCCTATTCAAAAGATCAACCATAAAATGTTTTGTTGGTTTTCTTTTCTTGACCACAGATCTTGAAAAGATTTCTTGAATGTGAACTGAAAGAGAAAAACAAAGATAAGCCCAAATTCTTTTATTTTAATTAGTGTAGGAAGGGAAGGTAACAGCAATTGAGCTGTCTTTTAGTCTTTTTTTTTTTTCCTTTTCTCTTGTTCTGTGTGAACTCGTTCTTATCTGTAGCATGATTTTCTAAAAATGGTCATATTATTCCATCAACACTACAGCTGGCATGAGTTGCAGTGTGTCTCTATGGCATTGGGCTGTCTTTATATTAAAGTACGAGGTACCATGAAGATGTCACTGAAGACTGAATCACTTTAAAGAAGTTTTATGAAATGTTATGTCTAAGTTACATGTTTCTTTAGAACCTCATCTTGGAGTTTTGCAACTGAAAACCCTAAGCTGAGGGCAACTACCTTCTGTTGCAGCCTCAGTGCTTCATTTTTCTTTCACGTATATTTTTTAAAATATTAGGTATTAGTAAAAATCCTGTTGTCTATAGGCTTACTATACACATAATTTGACAGAGGGTGTTTGATTGGTTTTGGAGGTACTCTCTGATGAAGTAAATCAGGTAGCAGATGAAAATTACCTTGAAGGACTTTAAAGGTGGAGTTATCAGATGAAATAACAGCTTGTCTTCCTGCTTATTCTACTCGTATAAATCAATTACTTCAGTGTGAGTGAGGGAGGAAATACCTTCTTTTCGTGAGCAGCCAAATTAATCATGGAGAGTAGAAAGGCTTTTCCCATTGCTCATTCATGGCTTGTCTAGAACAGACATGTTCAATTATTAAACATGAGAACAGCTACACAAAAAGTAAACTGCACATATGCAAAAGAGTAAAAAGAGGAAGCCTTATTCACTAGATTCCCTTTTACACAAGGCTAATGAATTATAACTTTATACGTTTAACAACTCTTTTTCTCATTATGGTTATTCTTTAAAAACTTGAATTACGAGCATGGGACCTATCCCTGAACTATGTCATTAATACTCCTTGAAATCAAGGCTTTTGCTTCCCCTACTACTTCCTTTTCTGGTCTCCTGCTTGAATTTAATACCCATTCAGCATTACTATTTTACTCTTTCTTTGGAATGGATATGCATGATATACGTTGTATGTCAAGTCTTACGTGCTACTGTTGACAGTAATAAGACTTGTTTAGACATGCTGTGTCCTTGTTAAAATCATAGTTAGTTTGAGACTTAGTGGATGTTAAGGCAAAAAGAAGAGTGACATCATGGTCTTTTGACAACAGCAGCCTACAGGAGGGCTCATGTCCCAAGGACCCAGATTCCAAGCACTGATTGTCATTATTGTCCCAGTGATATCTGTAATTACATCTAGTCTGGGCTATTTGCTGAGGAGCTGTATCAACCTATGAAATGGATGAGAGTGGGGGGAAAATGGCAGACAGGGTGCTGTATATTTGTTATTATATCTGTTAAAGGGATGTGTTGAATTTTTGACTTCTCCAGGATTTGTTTTGTAGCTATTACTGCTAAACTTCAGGTTCCCTTCTTTTGCAGGTGTAGCTATAGGTATTTTAACTACAGTAATAGCTACAGCTATATTAAAAACAAAACAAAGCAAAATTCCCTAGCAACAACGACAAACCTAACAACACCATCAACAAAAAACACCACCACCAAAACCAACAAAACCTAGATTTTTTTTTCTGTCCTCCATCCTTATCTTGTTCCATATATTCATACATAAATTTGACTGAGAAAAACAAAAACATTTCTATTCCTCCTATCTCCTTCAGCACCTAACTAATCCTAATTTTGGAAAGTGCTGCCTATCTTCAAGACATCAGGGTGCTGTATGGGCTGGTACCTCCCCAGGGCCTGGAGCACGGTGTGTCCACAGGAGGGCCAGGCAGGGTCTGATGTGGAGGGCACTGGGGTCAGTGCCAGCTCTGGGCCCTGGGCACCTCCCTGGGGACAGGCACAGATGAAAAACAATGGTTTATGTCAGGGTGTTGGAAAAGTCATCCCAGAGTAAGCTCCAGTGGGTAGGATGGACCAGGCCCAGGCAGTCCGTGACTCACTCTGGCCAGGCCCCACAGCAGAGCCTGGGCCAGGACCAGCCTCCAGAGTCCGGGGTCAGGCCTGGCAGTGGCTTCCCCATGGCACTGCTGGGGGCCCTCTCACACCTCACAGGGTCAATGCAGGCCCTGAGCCCAGCAGCCAACCCCCCCCCCCCGCCCCCCCCCCCCCCCCCCCCGAAGGAGGGGCATACTTGGGGCCCTCAAGGTAGTCATGTATATGTTATATGTACGTACATGTATGTGTATGTATAATTCACAACTACGAATATGTACGTGTATATACATACATGTATATGTGTGTGTATTGCAGTTAAATAAATCTCATAGTACCAGGAAGTCTGGTGTCCCTGTGATGACTCCCCTTCTTGCCTAAGGCGCCACTTAAAGTATTGTACTCAAAGCCAAGGTTAAGGTTCTTCTTTAGGTACAAGACAGAGAGGATACTTTCTTGAAATTGTGATAGATATAGCCAGGTGGGAAACTGATTTTCTAGTTAATTTAATCATAACTAGATACAGATTTTCTCTAAATGCATTCAGTGTCCTAAATTTGCTCTTTAGGCTTTACTCATCATGTATGTATGTGTTTTGCTTTTTTTTTTTTTTTTTTTTTTTCATTTTCTGAGTAATGAAAATCCAATACAATTATACATGTGGGTTGCAGACTACACTCAAAACCATTAGAAATTTGTTTTTATCTGTTTGAAGTATCTGACGTGCTTACTTTGGGATGACTTTTCCAACATGCTGACATAAACTGTGGTTTTTCAATATAAACCATTGTTTTTCAGCATAACCAATATCACAGGGTACTAGGAGAGCTATTCCTTACTAGATACTCTAAACTGCCTGTTGCTTCTCATCTTCAGTTTCTTGAGTTTTTCTTCAGTGCCTTCTCCTTTCTAATGCGTAAATGGTGGGAGAATAAATACCTCATTAATTATGCAGGAATTGTGTAATCTTGCTGTATTTGCCTTAGAATTTGGATGCCAGAATTGTTCACATGGGAAGTAAAACTTTTGGGAAGCTTCTTTTCAATTTTTTTTTTTTCTTTTCTTTGTTTCCCCTAGAGAAATCATTTAATGCTTGATAACAATTCATGGGAATTTTTTTAATGAATACCTGGACAGTAGGTGAAGCAAATCCTTAAAACTTAATCTGGACTACAAATATTGGTCTGATGAAAATACACATTTTTTAATAGCAAAGATTTCCACATTTCTCTTACCTCCTTGAATATGAAATTCAGGAATCTTTTCCTCTACTATGACATTTTTATAGACTGGATCTTCACTAGTTTCAGCTTTGCAAATTTAGCATCATTGTGTTTCAGGGTGCTACTAATCTGCCAAAATAATGGACAGCTCAGTAAATTAAAGTCAAATTTTATATTTTCTTCATTTTCCTTGTATCCCTTAGATGTTTCATTATTTTTATGTAGTTATATAGAATATGCAAAACATCATATTTTTGCAAACAACAGACAAACACTTTTCTACCTTAGTGTAGAATTTTCTGTAACATCACTCACAAATATTAACAAACACAGGCTCTCTAATTTCTTTTGAAAGGGTATTTTCTTGTGGGAATCAGAAATTTAGGACATCTCTCTCTCTCTCACTACCAACTACTTTCAGTTTCAGCATACTCTTGAAGCATAACACACTAGTTATTTATACTAGAATGTTACTTGAAAACTTAATTATTATTCAGACCAGGTCTTACTACTAAGTCCTGTATCAAGCATAAGAGGTGGTTGTTCTTGCTTTGAAAGGTTGGTAATTAAAAATATATAATACAGCATATTATAACAAAGACTTGATTCACGAACGATACTCATTGTGATCTTTTTGTTGGTTTGTTTGTTTTATTTATTATAATACTTTAAGTTGTTCTTTTGTTGTTTTTTTTTTTGTTGTTGTTGTTTGTTTGTTTGTTTCATTTTGAAGGAAATGAGAATAATTTACTTGTAAGATTGTGATACTGCACCACAGCATGTTTATGTATTTGGGATGACTAGGACATAATACCAACAGTGTATTGCTCTTAATTTTCCAACCACCTGTAACATGAGCTTCAGAATCTTGTGTCCTCAGAGTACTTTACATAAAGGCCAGTAATCATTGTCAAGAGTTAAATATTTACAAACAGCATAAAGCTTTTTGTAATCTCAACAAATCTAGAATAAATTTTCTATAATGCAAAAGCACTCCCTCAAGATGCCTTCAAATTACAATAAACAAAATGCATTAGCTTAAAAAATGCAGGTCTCATTTCCTCTCTTGTTTTTGTAAATGATTCTGTTGTTCTTATAAAGCTTGTAGTATGCTGTCTTATATAACATAAAATTTCATGCATTTATGGAAAACTTAGATCAGTTATGACCCAGATGTAAAATTATCTTTAAAAAGCTTTCTGTTTTGCTTTATTTTATTTTTAAGAGACACCGATATATTTGGAAGAAAATAGGACATTTGCTTTTTAATGTTTCCTTTACCCCTGCTGCTTGCACAGATCATAATCAAGACATGATAATCCTCCTTTTGGCATCCTAGTAGTTTCTATTACAACTGACTGACAGAGCTTTACAGTGCAATGAAATACTACTAAAACGAGGAACACATTGTTTTCTCAATTTTAAACAAAAATTCAAGAGAGGGACTGATCTCTTTGAAAGTTTTATGGTATTGTGCACTTGAGAAGGATAAGCTTGTAATATTTTCCCTAGGGAGAAGCTTGTAAAACGCTTTGATAACAGCATGTAACCCCTGGAAAAGTTGGCAGTATAAGTAGACATTTATTTTCTCCTCCTGCCCCAAATGCCTTTAGATTGTACCCATAAAGATAATGGAAAGACTGCCTTAATTTTGGACATCTTCAATTTCCATGTGAAGAGTTCATGCTACTGGCCCATACTGAATTAAGCACACAGATCAGAATGGATATGAAACCCAAGTCAGCAATTAATTCTTGGGTATAGTTCATTTAAATGATCTTCTTAATGATTCAGTGAAAAGTCTTTTGCATGTGTCCATCTCTGCTCTTTAAAACTCTGTCCATGCTGATCTAGAAAGTAGCACTCTGGAGCTGTGAAGGCTTCCCAGTTCAAGTAGAAGAATTTGTTTGTTTGTTTGCTTGTTTGTTTGTTTTCTTTCTTTCTCTCTCTCCTTCTCTCTCAATAGATTTCTGAGTAATTTAGACATGTCCAGTTAAGCAAAGTTTTCCTGCTTGCCAGTTGGCAGGATTTTTAGCTTGAGGTCAAAAGGAGTTTGTTTCAGAGATTTTTGATTTTGGTTAGTTTCAGTTCTAGAGTCAGCTAGATCCAATTTTCAACTACAAAATAATTTTAGAGGAAGGTAAGTTATTTCTGTAACAACCATTTATATATATATATATATATATATATATATATATATATTTGTTCTCCTTAATAGAGAACAAAATTTTGTTCTCTTCTTAGGTATGGGCCCTGAAGTCAATACCATGAAATGAAACAGTAGTATAAAAAAATACTTAAAGCAAATGTATACACTAATGAAAATCTTCAGCCAAAAATTAAATTTGACTTCAAATATTCAAGTTCTATATCCAGAACAAATCAGTTTTTGTTTTGTTTTGTTTTGTTTTCCAATATTAGTGAGTAAATCAACTGTGGAATGGGATTCCACTGAGTATAAAGATAGTTGAATTTAATTGTTGGATAACCTGAACAAGTTGAACATGTAAGAGTTTAAACTGAATTTGCTTTTAATTCTACTATATCCCACTCAACAAATTGCAGTAATTTATTTGCTTTGAGCATGACTGTATTTAATATGTGCTTAACAGTAAAAGGTCCTTACCCATCTTGGTCTTTCCTTTTCTTTCTGTGGGAAGTCTGAGAAATTTAAATAAATATATATACATATATATATATTTAAAGAAAGTAATGGTAAGGAAGGAACCCTACAAAACATAATGTGAAAAAACATCCTGCCCAATCAAAGTTAAGAACATTCAGATTAATGATTTATTGCCTTACTGAAGACTGAACTGCTAAGAGAAACCTAGCTAAGCGTGTGTTTAACTAAGAGCATGAACAGAAATAGTCTGTGTGTCAACATATTAGAAATGAGTTTGTAAATGAAATCCAGTGAAGTCTGACCAGTTCCGAGAGATGTCAGGAAAACAAGTTTTCCTCATCTATCTACAGAAATTATAGTCAGTCTTTCATCTCTACCTGTTTCTTTTAAAAGTCAGTAATATTAATGGGTTAAATATTCTCCCTTTTTGCCACTGCCAGAAGTTTATAAATCCTCCCTTGTTTCCTCCCTCCCCTCCTACCCATCAGAACATCCTGGATTATATTGTTCTGAAGCCTATTACTGCCCATTATTGTTGACCATGTTGCTTAAATATGCATAACCACATATTCATTGATCTTGTACATAAGCCTTGAAATAACCACATTTTCTTCCATAATTTATGCACTTTCACTTATCATGTTATTAATAGAAAAGCCATCCAGAACTTTAAGACTCCTTAAAGTAAAGCAAAGACAAACTCTTACCAAGAGTATTTTCACCCCCAGGTATATTGACATAAATGTTAGTAGGTAAAAATAGTGCCAGTCCTTGCCAGTGTGAATGCAAGCAGTGACTTTCCATTGCAGGTTGAATATCACAGAATCACAGAATCATCTAGTTTGGAAGAGACCTCCAAGATCACCATTGACTGTTACATTACTTCTATTGGACTTTCTTCAAGAAAAGTTCACTCAAGCGTTCCTCAGTGCAGTTGCCAATCTTCTGCTTTTTTTTTGTAGAAGTCGGAAAAGGTCCTAAACATACCACTCCTACCATTGCTACTCTTCCTTCCCACAAGTTCATTTAATTTCAGCAGAAGCTTCAGAGTATTCCATTTAATTTCACATTAATACAGGCTATCGTATGTATGTATGGTGATTTTATCCAGCTGGGCAGCTGAACTCCACCACAACTGCTCTGTCACTCCCCCTTCTCAGAGGGAAAGGGTGAAGGGAATGACGGCACGGACTCCAAGATAGTCGAGAAATGGAGACCCTTTATTGTCCCAATGCCAGATCTTATATATTTCTGAGCCCCTACACGTGCTGCATGTGGCTGGCAAACACAGTTACAGACTTCTGATTGGTGCATTCCTTTTGATCACGCATAGCCCTCTATAGGCCTGTCCGAGCCTAACAACTCCTTCTTATTGGTTCCCACTTTCTCTTATTGTAGGCTGGTTACCACTCTATGCCTCTGAGTAACCTTCTTCTTAACCCTTAGTGCACCGCCGTATCAATCAGCTCCAGTTTGTCACCAAACGGGTCACCCATAAAAGGGGGGAGAAAATACAATGAAAAGGACACAAGGGTTGACATAAGGGCAGGAAGATCACTCAACAATTATTGTCATGGGCAAAACAGACACAGCATAGGGAAATCAATGTGATTTATTACCTGCAACAAACAAGCTAGAGCAGT
Source organism: Cygnus olor (assembly GCF_009769625.2). NCBI lineage: Eukaryota > Metazoa > Chordata > Aves > Anseriformes > Anatidae > Cygnus > Cygnus olor. The sequence continues at coordinate 76,351,442 of NC_049170.1, forward strand.
GAGAAACTAAAACTAAAAACACTCTTCCCCCCATCCACCCTCTTCTATGTCCTCTCCCTGAGTGGCACAGGGCAACAGGGAATGGAGGCTGTGGTCAGTCCCTAATGCTTTGTCTCCACCACTCCTTCACGGTCACTCTCTACTCCTGCTCCACGTGGGGTCCCTCCCACGGGATGCCATCCTTCCCGAACTGAGCCTGCGGGGGCTGCCCACAGGCAGCAGCTCTTCAAGAACTGCTCCCACATGGCTCCGTACCACAGGGTCCATCCATCAGGAGCAAACTGCTCCAGCATGGGTCCCCCACAGGTGGCAACCCCACCCCAGACCCCCTGCTCCTCCGTGGGCTCCTCTCCACAAGCTGCAGCTCCGGCGTAGGGCCTGCTCCTGCAGGGGCTCTCCATGGGCCGCAGCCTCCTCCAGGCCACATCCACCTGCTCCGCCGGGGGCTCCTCCACAGGCTGCAGCCTAGAGATCTGATCTGCCGTGTGACCCGTGGGCTGCAGGGGGACAGCCTGCTCCACCAGGGACCTTTCCACAGGCCGCACGGAAGCTTCTGCTGCGTGCCTGGAGCACCTCCTGCCCTCCTTCTTCCCTAACCTTGGGGTCTGCAAGGCTGCAAGGCTGTTTCTCATTCCTCACTCTCCCAGCTGCTGTTGTGCAGCAGTTATTTTTTTTGTTTGTTTTGTTTGTGTTTGTTTGTTCTTGTTTTTGTTTTCACCCTTCCTTAAATCCACTCTCCCTGAGGCCCAACCAGCATCGCTCCCTGGCTTGGCTCTGGCGGGCAGTGCTTCCCTTTTGGAGCCGGCTGAAACTGGCCCTTATCTAACATGTGGCAGCCGCTGGACTCCTCACAGAGGCCACCCCTGCAGCTTCCCCCAGCTACCAAAACATTGCCACATAAACCCAATACAATATGTCATTGCAAGGATTAATGGTCTTGTTTCTGATATTGTTTTGAAAATGCATAATATGTACTTTTGCATGAAAGCTTTTAAGTAGTCTATGCAAAATAAATTTAAAAAAAGAAAGAAAAAAACTCAAATGGGAGCAATGGAGAGACAGGCAGGGAATACTGTATTTAAAGCATGATGTACTAATCTGATTTTACTGTTCCCCAAGAAAAGTGAATCCAAGTGAATTTAGGTGAGTTGCTACTCTTGAATAATATTTTCCTGTTAGCAGTTATTGTAGAGGAAGAGAGTGTAACACTATATTATAATCATATTTTAAGTTATATAGGTATGTTTCAAAATGACTGCTATTCAACTACTTACCGTATTGCAAATTAATTTTGTCTTCATGAGAATTTTCACCAGTTTTCGTAAATTTTGACCTACTATCAGTGGATACATTCTAGTTTAGCAACACATGCACATCTTAATGTGACCTTTATTATACAGTTACAGATTAATGTATCTGGCAGCGATAATGCTTTACAAAACCAGGTACAACAGTGTAAGTATTAGAAGAGTACATCATGTATTATTTCTGTTGCTTTTGAGTTTATCTAACAAATTAGGTACAGTACTATGAATTATTTAAACTGCAGATATCTTTATGTCAAGGCATAAGGAAGAGCTTTTACATACACAAGTCAGACTTGAAAACAAGATCATAGTTATTTTAAGGATGGATCCAAACCTGCAGTATTAAACTGAAGTCAGTACGCTCACGACTCATTAACCTGTGCTTATTGTGGGTTTATATGTGCTATAGTCACATAATCACAGTTAGAAATGATTGCAGGTGAAGCCTTTTTGGTGTGTGGGAAGGACTAATTTCATACTTTTGTACAAGAATATACATTTTACTTATTTTCTGCATGGTTTCTGCAAGCATTTTCAGTTAATACTCTGGAGACACCAAAAGAAACAGGGTAAATGTAAAGCAAATCCAGGGTTTGATGGGACAATGTTTGACAAGTTCTGTTCTCACTGTAAATACCGTTTGTTTGTTTGTTTGTTTTTAACAGGATTGAGATCTTTAACCTCCAATTATTGTTTTCTGCCTTTCCTCTGAGCTGTCCACAAGTACAAGAAAATATTGTGCTTTGTGTACTTTTTGCAACTTAAACTTTTCATTAGAAATGGATTTAAATTCTAAATTACTTCTGATTGCATAGTTTTACATAATAGTGAACAGAAATATGTAATTTCAAAATGTTAAAAGGATAAATATTATTCAGTATCAGTTATGACTGTTTCTTAAAAGAAAATTAAAATAAAATGTTTGAATATAAATTAAATATTTAAAGGGAAAGTCAAAGATTTAAAAACAAAATGGAAAAAAGTCCAGCAAGGAAAAGAAAAAAAATTATCAAGGAAATAAAACTGAAGCATACCATCCAGTGGGCCTCAGATTTTGTGTTTACTGTTATAGAATGATTAATATAATTATATTTATTTATTTATTTGTAAATTAAGTACTGTAGAAGAAAGAAACAGATAAAATCAAAAGAATCCTAAACAGAGTGTATTTAATTTGTAGATTTAACTTTGTGGAAATAAGTAACCTCTTTTATATCAATGTTGTATTTATGGTTTGAGCACATGTTGGTATTCAGTATGATATTAATCACAGTAAATACAGGCATACTGAGTTAGTGAAAGGAGATGGAATTGCTGAGAGGAATCTTCGCCAGAAACATATTAATCAATTATGAAGATATATGTATTTGCATAAGCTTTGAGTGCTTGCTATGATTGATGAGCTAAGCTGATGAATATCATTGGAATGAATATCATTGAGGTTAGTAACTATTTATATTGTTTGTCTTGAAATCTTGATTGATATAATGTTATTAGTAGTATTTCATATAAAAAGTGATTTAGGCAAAACTCACAGGCAAGAAACTGAAGGACAGAAAATAGTGGCTTGTAATTTATTGCTTAGTTTGTTGAATTCATATGTTAAAATTTCAACATTTGGTGCTGCAAAGTCCTATTTAATTCAAACAACTTTTACTGAAAAATATGAGCTAAAAATTATCAAAAGGATAAGGCTATTTTTTTTGCAAATTTCCAGAAAAAAAAAAAAAAACTTTCTAAGAAAATTGAAAGGGAAATCATTATAATTTTAGATTATTCTTGAATTTACGTTATTTGTCATTAAGTTTTCTCTAGATGATAGTTTAGTTTAGAAAAACATAGTATTTTGCAGTTGAGCAAATCTCAAAATGAGATTTTGTTGTAGATTCATCCTGATTCAACATTAATATTGTCAAGAGACCTTATCTTCATTATCAGAATAAATGTTTTTAAACTGCATAGAACCACAAGCTTGTGAGTCTTAACCCATTTAGTTGAAAGGAAGTAAAATCTTCACAGGGAAATTAAGGATGACAATAATTCCATTGTTTAATTCACACACTTATTTATCTCTGATAAACTGATTACAGAGTTTGGTTGGCCACCTGTAACCAAGAGTTTGAACCTTTTCCATTTCATGTGGTTTATCAGTTCCAGCACCATTCCCCAGAAATATTTGCATAGGCAAATAAGTGGAGTTCTGGAAATTGTATATGTCTGTAGATTTTATTTATTTTTTTTTTTTTTATCTGCTGCATTTGACTAGACAGCTTGGTCAAAAGTCCATGTAGGATATTTTCCTTCTCTCCAGTACTTAATCTAGCATTCCATAAGATTTTATTTGAAATTTATGGATAAGGTGCGTAGATTTAGTAAAATTTGTGTGTGTTTTGATTTTAAAATCCAATATATTTTCTGTTTTGTGATCTTTCGTTGTCAGTTTTGTTTGTTTGTTTGTTTTTAATTTTAAATGGTAAAAAGCTTCTATACCCACTTTAAAATGGATTACCAAATCAAAATGTAACTCTTCAGTGTTGGAAAATATGGAAACCAAGCTGCCTTGCAGGAAACTGCTGGCATCAAAGGCACAGCTTTGATACAAATGTAGTAGGAAAGACTGATGGTGGGAGAAGCTATCTTGTTGTATGCAGGAAGCTAAAAAAACTTTGTCATTCAAAGATGTTTCCAGTGTTTTAATCATCTCTGGTTGCTCTTGCCTTGCTCTTCTGACCCACAGAACAGCAAATACATTACAGTGCCTTTTATATCCTTATAACAGTACTTAATTTTATAACATGTTTTGATCACTCCGATTTTGTCATTAAATGTTCTATCTTATTAAAAAGGCAAAATGCAATATCCTTGATGTCAGATCTTAGTGTTCTTTTTTTCTGAAGACCATGCTGAGACACAGGCAACCCTTCTCTCAGTAACAAAATTTGGGTGTTGAAATTCCCTGAGGAGACACACTCATTCGAATTTTGCTGACAATGAAGAAGCTGTTCAATTGTCTGTGTTACAGAAGATATATCTAAGAGATAATGATAATAAGGAAAACATCCAGTTGTTTCATAAGATATACAAAATAAACTTCTTCATCTTGCCTTATTAATTTTTCACTCAGCATTATTGCTGTTTATAGTCTAAGCAATTTTGACATTTGACCAGAACAGTCAAAAACTTTGTATTGTGACATGCTTTTATCCTAGATATGACAGTGAGCCAACTGGGGCATGATGTCAGCAATAACAATATGTTGGATGCAAATATGACACATTCTGTGTACCCTAAAAGACAAAGAGGAAATCACTTTTTGTTCTGTCAGTGCATTCTTTTCAGTGGAATACCTTTAAGATGTGAGATACTTTTTCCTTTCCTAAGAGAAATAAGACTTCTGCTAACTCCAAACCAAGGCATTAGATCCTTTTCATATGACTGCCAGATATTTATAAAACCTAATATTTTACAGAGACAAATTGGTAAATGGATACATTTCCATGGAGAATCCTTAGACTATTAGAGTACTTGGGGAAAGTATTCTATAACTCTTATATTACGTGCCAAGTGAAGCTCATCTGTCAATTTATTTCCCAAATATTTTTCTCTTGTTTTTTAATGATTTCTTGTACATAAGGTCAAAGTACAAGGATTACAGTTGGAGACTGATCACTAGAGCTCTAGGTAATGTCCCTCAGCATTGCTTTCTAAGCATGCAGAAAGACCCTGCATGTCTTTCCTTACGTATTTCCTCCTAAAAAAAAAAAAAAAAAAAAAAAAAAAAAAGCCAATAAATGGCCTATAACTCAGAGGATTATGGAATCAAAATTGTGGTCCTTAATGTGAAGTGGATTTATCTTTCTAAATTAATTGAGGATGTCTGTCAGGGTTCAGAATGTTAAGTTATTAGGAAAAATGGTTCCTTTTCAGTTTTGAATTCACTTTTGTTCTCCACACAACTCACATCCTGAAATACTTTGGTGATAATATGAAAAAAATTATGTCAGACTTAGAAATAAATTAACAAAAGCAGAAGGGAAAATATGTTTTGAAAATCCAGCATCTCGTCCAACTATTTTAACAAAACTTCTGGGAACTTAATTTTGGATTTTCTTAAAATTAACCAACCATTCAAAATTGTTCTTGGAAATCAAGCTAAGCAATTATGACATTGTAGTCTACAATGTAGTCATTGTAGATCTTCGTAGTTTTTATCAGGACCCTAGTATTTAGTAGGGTTAGGGGTGTGCAAAGTATGCCTTGTTATGCTTGTGATTCCCTATGAAGAGGAAACATTTTGCACACTTCAAGGCTCTCAAAATGGCACTGTATCCCATTCCTAGTTTTTTCACTCAAAATTTTCATCATTGCATTTTTATTGTAACATTCCTTACTCTCTGTCTTCCATGCAATTAATGATTGATCCAGAGATACCTCAGATCTATAGATGTGCCATGGAGGAAATGGTCTTTGGAAAGCTAGGTTATTTACAGTTGTAGACTTTTAGGTTGAGCAGAGTTGAAGTAATAATTTTGCATTTTTCACAGTCACTTTTTAGATGATAAAAATGCTGAGTAAATATTTAAAAAGTGAAATGAAAATAAAACACATATCAAAGTATAAACCCTTGGTGTAATGACAGACAGAGCTCAACTGATTTATCTTATCACTGTTAATTAATTTTTGGAAATGATTTGTATGCTTAAATGTAGTGTCCACGGCTTGTAGCTTTTCTGTTTTAAAATCCATTTCTGTTTCAAATTCAGTCTTTTGTTGTTATACAAATGAAACTTGGATAACAGCCCGTGTGCATTATTTTCTTATTTTATAGTATGTATGTTGTTAATTTTTCCTTTGTATGTGTTTTCTGTGGTATACAAACATTATTTTTCTTTCAAATACTTAAAACAGCAATAGTACAAAAAATCATAAATAACTTATCTCACTATTAACCCCAGGCAATAGTAAAAATATAAATGGATATGTATGCCTCTGGGAAAGAGAACCACATATAATGCAATGTTATGCTACTACTATCCTTCCCATGAATGTAAGTAAGGATAAGCAAGACAAGATTGTTCAACGTGAAGGAGATGATGAAGCCACATATTGTGAAAATAGAAATCAAACAGTCAATTTGCAATTACCTAATGCAATTAACTTTACCTTCTAGGTGAGGATTAGAAAAGGATTAGACATAGTAAGCATGTTAAAGGAGCACCAAGAATAAACAAAAATGTTTCACAATACATGATGGTACTCCTTGTGTTGTTTTTTTTTGTTTTGTTTTGTTTTTTTTCCAGTCTTTGTCCTTGTTGAAAGTGAAATTTTTCCTCCTGCCAAATTTATATCTTGCTGCCCAGTCTCATTGTTTACAGTCCATCTTTATTTTGCTGCAGCTCACTAACTACCTGATAATTAACTGGCAACCTCAGTTACTTTTTGTTAAACTCGTACAAAAGTCTTATAAAATTTAATAGGAATCAGTTTTATTGTTTTCTCTAAAAATTAAAGAAATTATTTTCTTGTATAATACTAAATTGCTTTAATAAGAAGGCGTATATCTTTTTTGGAGATGGTATTATAGGATACCCGCGTCCCCTTGTACTCTGAAAAACAAACAAACAAAAGAACCCACTTTTTTTTATTCCACTGACATATATTATCATATACTAGTTACATGATATATGAGAAATATTAGTAAATATATCGTTTATGTAAGGGTGTGTCTTTGAAAAATAAATTAAGCATCAGGCATCATGTTACGTCCTGTCTGTCTGAGATATTATTTACACACTAATGATATTTTCAGTATGGAGATGGCTGACTTTGTCAGTGATGAAAACTTTCAAGGTGTAAAAACTAAAACAAAAACAAAAGGGTCATCTTTTACATCAGATAAAGTGCCTGTAAACAGATGATTTATGGCTTGTTACGTGACCTGTCTCACTAATAATGAAATATTCAAATACTATAATCTTTCCCATCTGTTCAGTGAACATCTGTGACTTGGTGCTTGTCACTTGATCTTTGCAACAGTTAAACTCACTCTTTACATAAGTAACACAAGCGATATACTAGAGACCAGTAAGATTTTCAAGTAGGTCAGTTAAACTGACATACACAGATGCCCATTCCCACCACTCAGTGAAGATCATTATCCTTTCTGATCTTGAAGAGCTTCTAAGAAAGAAGGAAGAAAGAGCTGGAGGACTGTGTTTCAGATTATAAAAATCAGCATTCATCAGAAGATGAAAAACTCTTCATACCACACTAATAATTTTGACATTTTCTTCCACACTAATATAGTTCCTATTTCTTCCACTTCTTCATACCACACTAATAATTTTAATGTTTTAAAAAAATTGAAATGCATCTTCATATATTTATAAAAAATGTGGTTGGAGTATAACCTATTTTGATACATACATAAATCTTCTCTTTTATTTATTTATTTATTTATTTTTGTGTGTGGACACTTACTGCATATTAATTCTTGGAAATTTTCAAAGTGAAATGGAAGTAAAGCTTGCTGTTCCCTATGTGGGTCATAGGGAAATAAATGCTGTTGAAATTGTAAGCAACATGCAAGTCTTGAGAAATCGTGAGCATTTCAAATGTCAGCTTTCTGCAATCCACCAAATGCATTTCTATGTAAATTTTGTACACTGTGTATAACTTCATTTGTATACTAATCTCAGGCTATGGAGTCTCAACAACAAAAAGCAAATTTTGTTAACCATCACTTTTTAAGATAGATAGATAGATAGATGATATAGTTATAGATAGATTGATACAGATAGATAGATATAGATGGATAGATAGATAGATAGATAAAGATAAAGATATGGATATAGATATGGATATGGATATGGATAGATATGGATATGGATATAGATATAGATGATATAGATATAGATAGATAAAAATAGGTAGATACATACCCCTGTTAGAGATGGAACAAAAATTTTATAATTTAACCTAGAATCCTTCCCGGTTTGAGGAATGTTGACTACAGATGAACAAGCTTGTTATAGCCTTATAACTCTTGGACAAGTCTTTGTTTTTTCCTGAGTTCAAGTACAAGGAGGTTTCTTGTTTTCGTTGAAGGTCAGGGGGGAAAAATGATGCCCTCTGAATGGCACTCGACTGAGCCTTTAGTAACACCTTTAATAATAAAGTCTGTTTCCTCTGTCTCCTCAGTGGCTTTCCTTTTTTAGCAGAGAAGCCTCTCCAGGGTTCTAACTTCTCTGCTGACACCTTTGACATCTTGACTCCTCCTTTTCTGTATATCTTTGAGGAAAGACATTTCTCCATGAATGCTAGTACTCAGCATTTAACCTTAAACGCGTTTATGGTGTTTTCCTTCATGAAGGTGCTGAGATTTGTCTTTTTGATCTTTTCAGCTCCTCCATCATGAAGGAAATTAATTTTGAATTGTAGATTTGTGAGATAAATTGTTCTGAGGTGATATAGAAGTGGTGAAATGATGTATTGAAATACATGAAGTTTATCTTAAGTAATTTTTGCTCCTGTCCACTTGTACCATAGTTGCCTACCTACTTTACTTGTAAGATTTGTTTTGTATATGATTATCTGAGTCCTAGTGAGATACTTGCTTTATTTTCTTGCTAACAATTTCTTAGTTTGTCTAAAATGATTCTTCAAAACACTTTTTCTCTAGAGGTAAAGTATTTCATGTTGTATTGTAATTGCATACACTTCTATTTAGGTATTTAATCTGCTCTGTTTCTCTACAGGCTTTTTAAAGTTGTTTTTATTTTATCCATGATATTTTTTGCAGAATTAATTTTGGTTCTTGTTTGGTTTTGGTTTATTCAATTCCTTTCCCTTAGCTCCATATGGCCTTACTTATCTAAACTTTTGGCTTCATTCAACAGAAAACAGTCATTGTTGTGGTCATATTTGACATTAAACAGAAAAAAATAATGTATCTTAGTTGTATTTTCTGTTGTTTGAGGATGCTTCTGGAATGTCCTTGTTGTTGTCTTTTATCACCAACTTTCTTGATACTTTTTAACCTGTGTATTTTTGTTGAGGTTTATTTCTAGTCTTGACATACTGACCACTTTTACTTTTGTTTTCTTTTTGTTTGCTTTTTTTATACTCTGATATCCAAAAGAGGTGACCTGAATATCCATGTCAGTAATTACAGGTTCCAATATCTTTGTGTGGAGAATTTCATGTTAATTTATAAATCTTTCCTTGGGAGAAGTGTACAAAGATCTTTATGATTTTGAATGTGAGAAACGTATTACATTAACTGTTGGATTGTCTAATCAGCTACTGACATCTCCAGCCTTATTACTGACATCTGCATATATACAGATGATGCTGGGAAACTTTTTCAGCTGAATTGAAAATTTGGAATTCTCTTATTTTATTAATTTGATAAGAATTTATTTCTTGAACTTGCTGTGAAAGCAATATTTATCAGTTGGCTCACAGTTCTGTATTAACTTTCTGTTGTACAGGTCTTAATTTCCCATGAATCTTAGTGATGTTGAGAAAGCTGGAAGTTTTCCATTTAATTTTGAATCTTTTGTCAAATTTTTGTCATTAATTTTGATTAATTCTGGGGAAGTTAAAATAATTTAGATTTCAGCAACCAAGCCAAGTGTTTTTGTAATTATAAAATATTATTTTTTTCCCCAGCAATTTCACAATATTGAATCCACTATTTGTGAGGGAAGAAGATGCTAATAAAACATATATCTAAATAGAAACATAACATGTGCATTGACTTTTTCTCATCTTTCTGAAATGTATGACTGATGTTGAACTTTAAAAATAATGTTTTGTTCCTGCAGTTATATATGTGCAATGAGCATCAAAAGAGAAGAATAGCTTGAAATAGCACTACAAATATAACTGTAGACATTTCATTAATTTGGGACCTAAAAGCTCTGCTTTCTAATGACATTTATTGCTAGGCATTCTTTAAGTCATTGTAGAAACTGGATGAGTAAATGACAATACAATCATGAAGAGTGAAATAACAGTTCTGGATGCATAATAAATTTATCCAAAGATATGCTGATGCATCTGTTCTGTTGTATGTCAATTTTTGGTGTCTTTGAGAGATATTTGCAGATTAATGTTGGCAGTGTGTCTCAAACAACAAAAATAACTAAGATCTGTGTGCAGAGCTTGATAAGACCTGAAATATGTTTATGCAATAGCTTTATAAGTTATACTTCAGCATATTTAAATGACTTTATACATCCCTTCTCAGGGTAGACAGAAGTCACTTGGAGTGTCAAAATTCTGCATTGAAATGTGTGGGAAAACAATGTATTCAGGCCTGACGAAGATTTCAAATGTACAGCTCATATTCTGTTTGATACAAGCATTTTGATCTCCAAACAAAAGAGTTTATTTTTAAAACTTCACTTTTTTCCCTGAAGTTTCAAGTATCTGATTCTTATATAAATATCTGTAATCTTGAAAAGACCTAGCAAATATAAAAATACCCAGGGATATGTATCTGAAGTTTTCTAAGAATTTGAATATGTCCATAGTTGTTAAGAGACATGTAAGTACAAGTTATTATATACGTTAAAAAAAAAAAAAAAGAATGAAAAGAAAGAAAAACCTCTAAATGAAAAGAAGGTTTACTGTTGACATTGGTGGAAGGAAATACAGGGCCTAAAATGAGCGCTTAGAGTTTTGATACATCAGTAAGTGGTCTAATCACTGTTATTTACTCAAATGCATCAAATTCATAGCTTGAACTTTTAGACTTCTCTTATCCAGACAGGAAAAGTTGATGTTCCAGAGCAGAGAGATTTGTCTGTTGAAATAAGTCATGTACATGGACCTCATTCTTCAAAAATCCTTATTTATTTCTCCAACCTCTGTTTATTCAATTTCACCAATAGTTCTAATCAAATGACAACATGAGCTTGGTTTCTGAGATCATGGATTATTGTCATTAGTGTGCTTTTCATAACATGGATGGGGAAGTGTTCAAAATAGGTAGTGTCATAATTAGATGAAGGCAATGAAGAAAATGTTTTTATGTCATGGGATTTCCACCTAACGATCACAGTTACCCAACCAGGTAATTTATGTGGAAGGTTGGCTGGGTTGCTTCTTGCTGGGTGGGATAGGGAAAATGTAGATCTCAAGTGGGTTTGGGTTAGACCTGTGAAAAGAGACATATGATAATAGAGTTTTGTGGTCGAGAGGGATTGTGTCACTGTGTTAAGGAAAACTCTTGGTAATTGAAGGAGTAGCTGGAGGGAAGGTAAAATAAAAGGCTTAAAAAACAAACGGTACCTGTTCCAAAAAAAATGGCTTACCATGGAATATAACCAATGCAATTATCCAGTCATAGATATAATTATTAAAAAGGAAACAAAAGGTTCTCCTGATTCCTCTGACCTGGATCGTTCTGTCTAGTAAAAATGCTTCTCTCTTTCCAAACTTGTATACAAAGTAGTGATTGTACAAGGGGTGATAGTATTAAGGCCCACAGTAGTGAAGGTTCTGATATTCTGGGAGACAATAAATGCTACTGTTTTATGTTTTATATAGACAAAATATATTTTGTGCATTCCAAAGTTTATCCTGGTATCAGTGTAATCAAAGAACATCATTAGAAAAAACGTAGCGAGTGGGGATGTTACATGTTTTACTGATAGTGGAGCATTGTATCCTGAGAACAAGATGTCTGAAAAACATAATAAGTGGCTACAAAAGCATTCTAATATTGTAAGGAAATACTTCAAAATTATTATGCTTGTACAACTTTTGTTAATGTCAAAAACGATAGATTAGTAAAGGATTTTGTATACAAATTCAGTATACTGCTATCTAATTCTGTAAAACTTAACTTCAACTAAAATAGATCTGGAACATCATACCTTCTGCAAAATTGCTTTTGCTTAAAATACTAACTTGAACAGCTACTGAATAATAATGAAGACTGAACATGTGGCTGACTTTGTAATGACTTGCATTAGAATAAAGCGGAAAAAAATACGGAAATAACATGAAGATGCTTAGGGAAAATATTATGCTTATACCAAAATAAAATGTATTAAAGTTCGAATGAAAAACATGGACCAAACAACAACAACAACAAAAAGATTTAGGAAAAAGCTTTAGGTTTTATGTGAGCTTTAACTGATATTATAGTGTAGGTGCTCACTATGTTATAATATATATTATATTGTTACTATGAGTGATGTAAAAAGAGAGGTTTACTGTAGAAATCTGAAGCTTAGAGAAAATAGTATTGATATGTTGTCAAAAATATTAAGATCATTCAACAAAGCTAAAGAAGTAGCAGTGCATAACTATACATCTCATGAATGTTGGAAATGGCCTCAAGTTGCATCAGGGGAGGATTAGCTTGGATATTAAGAAAAATTTCTTCACTGAAAGGGTTGTGAAGCATTGGAACTACCTAGGGAAGTAGCTGAGTACCCTGAAGGTATTCTAAAGATGTGTAGATGCGGTGCTTAGGGACATGGTTTAGTGGTAGACTTGGCTGTGCTAGGTTAGTGGTTGGACTTGATAATCTTAGAGGTCTTTTCCAAACTAAGTGATTCTATTATCCCAGGATTATATTGTCTGAGGTTAGTGAATGTATATAAAGTGTCACTTTCTGTATAGATAGATAGAAGGATTTGATCTTTCAGCTGTCACCCATAATAATTTGGGTATGAATTTTCAATTTGCATTTTTTAAGAGTTGTAAGGGAAAAAATAGTGTATAATTCATAAGGAAAAAAATCGCCAACAAAACAACATATGCTGAATTTCTGGTTTAGCATAAAATTTGTGTGATCTTGTGTATCTTGGTCTATCTGATGCTTTAGTTCGCAGCTCCATAATGGTTTAGTTTATACCTCCTCCTTATACCACTTTCTCACCTATGATGTTGAGCTGTAGGGGTATAAAAATATATTCATAATACCAGATAAGTTTTTTATATCACTCCTCCCAAAAAAGTAAATACCTTTCTAAAGGCAAACTCTTGGCAAACTATTAAGTACCTTTTGCTATTACTTAGTTAAGTCATTCTATCAGTTGCAACAGTTCCTGTCCAGAGCTAGTTTAAGAAAGTGAATTGTTCATTGAATGTTTCTCTCGATAGACCATTTTTGTGTTAAAGAGAGAGAAGATTATTTTTACCGAAGCTCAATTTTAATCAAAGAGCATTAAAAAATCTTCATCCTAGTCAGAATTTGCCAAGTCCAAGACAGAAGTAGAGACCTAATGATGCCAAGGCAGACAAATATGTGTTAGTATAATGTATTCTCATTTAATCGGGAGGCATCAGGGTTTAATAGACTTGGAGTGCAATTGAATCCAACCAGATGTCTGGAAAACCTCCATGTTGTGCACCTGTTCAAATATGATTATTCTGCCTCTGTACCCCATCCATGTTTTTCTTTCTTTCTTTCTGTCACCACTTGCAAATATCTGAAAACATTGTATTTGACAAATTAAAAATAGAACCTATGCACGAATAAGGAAGGAAAAACACGTAATCAGTTCCATCAAAATGATAAAACTTGGAACCATGTAAGCTGGAGTGGGCAAACTACAGGGGATTGTACTGTGGCAAATGTGCAGATGTAGGAAAGGCCTGTATGAGTCCCCTATGTTTTCTCTATCATTAATTGCTGTGAATTCACTTGCTGCATTAGTTAATAAATTGTCTGAATAAAATAAATCAAAACATGGAGAGAACTGCATGTTAACAGGAGAAAGTAATATGTATTTATAAACTGCTTGCATTCTTTTTATGCACTCCTTACAAAAAGAGAGTTATAAATTAAATGTTTAAATAATATTTAAAAAAAAAAGCTCTTTGAAAATCTGGCTCAGCTAATGTGTCATATTACTTTCATTATCGCTAAATTGCAATGATTTTGTTATTATAATTGATATATCTGCTAAGTTGAAAAGCCATTTTCATATACCACTATTTGTCATTTGTCTCTTGATGATTTATCTGTTGCTTCTCATTCTAGCTACAGCTGCTGAAAGTTACATTATATTTCAAACCAGGGAATATGTGAACTGCAGAGAGTTATATTTATTCTAGTGCGTATATGCTCAAAATAATAAAACTCTTTCCCCCGATTATGTTTTTTTTTTTGGTGTGTGTGTGTGTAATTACCTTTTTTTCTTCTTTACTATAATTTTAAAGTTTATTTTCTGACATTACAAGATTAGAGAAAACCCTGTCTTTAAAACAAACAAGTAACACTTCCCAAACAAATTTCTCCCACTCTCCCCACCCAGACCCCATTTGTTTTTAATTGTAAAAGAACCTTTTAACTTTTTTTTTTGAGAAATATTTACTAGTTAGTTTTTTTTTTTAAAAAAAAAAGAATTTTTTTATTCTCTGAACAGTTTGGAATCTTGCCAACTAAAATTCTTCTGGGCAGATTCTTCAACCAGGTTCTAAATCAGGCTTAGTTTCACCATTGTAAAGCAAATTCATAGTATAAATAGAACTGAAAAAAAAAAAATCAGACCAGAACTGCAGGAAAAAAATCAAGGTGGGGCAGCAGGCAAGCAGGAAGAAGACACCTAAGAGCACTCAGAAATGCTAGTAAAATCAATGGAGTCCTGATGATTTGTAATGCATCAGAGCTGTTTTGCACAGGTGCCTGATTCCAGGAACTGGAATACCATCTTGCTGGAGTCCTGGGTGCATAAAAGTACCGAATCAGGCCATGAGGTTAGAGGCTGAGATGTGTGTGATGCCTATCATCAGGAGTTTGGAAGCCTACCTGAACATCTGAAAGCCTATTAAAGCCCTCTTCCAGAATTTCTTGCCAACAGATCTACAAGTATCACTCAGCAGTAGCAGAAACACTGAATAATTTAGAATAATAAAGGCCAGTCTGCCTATTTGAACCAAGGGAGCAGAATCTTTAAGCAAAGATTACCTGACAGAGCTAGGAAGTGCCAAGAAAGCCCACTTGAGACTGCTTAATGGAAAAATAAACAGTGAGGGAAAGTCATTGTGGAATACAGAGCTTGTGTGTAAAATATAATCGAAATCCTATAAAAACCTGTTTAATCAGACATGACAAGAGAGTTATGAGACATCTGAGTTCTCAGAGAAGCTGTGTGTAGAAACATATGTACATTTCAAAACATAGTAGACCAAAAAAAAAAAACTTGTATCTTCTTTTGTTTTGATTTTTTTAAATTATTATTTTATTTTTATTAGAGTCTTAAACAGGACCTTATAACTATCAGTCATACAAGAAACCTAACCTGTAATTATTGTTTTTTTGAACACCACCCATTCTCCCCCTCATGGATGTATACTTATATGTAGGAAACTTTTCATAGCTCTTTAAAGAAAGGCTTGAAATAAGAACTCCTTTAAAATTCAGTAAGAACTAGAGAATAAGGACTGAACTCTCTGTTAGTTGCCTCACCTGCTGTGACACTGAGAACTCTTTCTTCTGTAATACTGCTCAAGCTGGCCGGGGAGTTACTGCTCGAAAGGACTTCACACAGCAAGAGGCACATTGAGGTTGGTGGCAAAATACCCAGGTGTGATGTGCAGCAATACTAGTTCAGTCAGTGAGTTCATCTGAAACACTGATGTTGTTCCTGAAAAACAGTAGAGTAGGTACTTCGTGAAATAATATCCAACAACAGTAGTGAGTAGAGTAGAGCTTGTCTCTTGAAAATGTAAATGCTTATAACAGGTATCAGAACTAGTTTCTCATATACGGCCAATGGAACGAAATGACACTTCCAGAAAAAAAAAAAAAAAAAAAAAAACTCCATTCTAAAATAGATAAAGTGAAATGCATTCAATAATAGTAATAATAATAAATAATAATAATAATAATAATAAATTACATAACAGATTCTTGTTATTAATAATGATTCTTTGATCTCCTAATGCTTAACGCAAATTTCTGTATGACAAAGAATAATTCTGAATTTGTAATTATGCTGGGAAGTTAAACAGTACAGTCCTTAGCAAGAGGTCTTTCTTTGAGCACACAGTACAACATCTGGAAATCATAAAAAGAAAAGTATTATTTTTATTTGGAAAGCATTATTCCATCGATGTTTAAACTTTGGTAATTCCCGTACTTTGGATATTTTATTTAGAAGAAAAAAAAATCTTCAAATATATCAAGTGTAAGTTCGACATGTAAGTACAAATCATTTTATTATCAAAACAATAATGAAATGCAAAAGATTGTTCAGAGATGTTGTAATGTCCCATTGATGGACATTTTAAAGAACAAGTGAGACATATATGACATGAATGATCTTGCTATAACTGGCATTTGTCTACTGGCATGGTGAAAGAACAGTCTCCTGAGGCCTCTTTTTGCCTCATTTTCTAAGATTATACTTTTCCTTAAATATTTTTTAATAAATCAAGGATGTGTGATATTTCAATTTGGTTCAGAAAGAAAAAAATATTTAAATCATGGAACTCCTTATGGAGTTGAAATTCTGCTGCCAAAACACTGTTGGGGTGATTAGAAGTAACCAAGACATTTAGCCTTAGCAATTTCTTCAGACTTCTGGAAGAGAATGGCCTAGTTCTAATGTTGGCTATATCTTTCACTGCAGGCTTGTCTTCAGCAAATGACTTATTTTCTCTCTTTACAGTTGACCTGAAAACATTTTTTTCCCTCAAAATGCTGTGGACAGGAGTCCCTAAAGGGAGTGAACCATTGTTGTGGTTTAGCCCGGCTGGCAGCTAAACACCACACAGCCGTTCGCTCACCCTCCCCCCTCCCTCTCTGGGATGGGGGAGAGAAACGGGAAAGTGAAGTCTGTGAGTTGAGATAAAGACAGTTTATTAAGACAGGAAAAAAAAAAATAAAATAATAATAATAGTATTAATAATAATAATGTGTACGAAATAAGTGATGCACAATGCAATTGCTCACCACCCGTTGACCGATGCCCAGCCTATCCCCGAGCAGCCGGCCCGCCCTCCACCCGGGCTAGCCACCCCTATATATTGTTCAGCATGACGTCAGATGGTATGGAATACCCCTTTGGCCAGTTTGAGTCAGCTGTCCTGGGTCTGTCCCCTCCCAGCTCCTGCTGCATCCCTAGCCTGCTCGCTAGCAGGACAGAGCGAGAAGCTGAAAAGTCCTTGGCTTGGTGTAAGCACTGCTCTACAACAATTAAAACATCAGCATGTTATCAGCGCTCTTCTCATCCTAATCCAAAACATAGCACCCTGCCAGCTACTAGGAGGAAAATTAACTCTGTCCTACCTGAAACCAGGACAACCATGCAGTGCACTAGGTGACTTCTGCAATTCTGCTCTTCTTTAAAGCTGGGTTAAGGATCACAGGATCCCGGGAGCTTAGTGAGTTAAGGGGCAGGGTTTCACCATCCATGTATTTTGCCCTCACAATTAAGTCTAACTGATGCTGGGAATAGTTTTCTTATAGAAAAGGAAATATACAAACCAGAAGGTGTTTCTTCAAAGGACCATCAGAAGAGGATGAATCTACAGAAGGGTAGTATAGAATTGGTAGTATAATGTCTTTCTGGGTGACCTATAGATATGTTTTAGTTCTTGTGATTTTGATAATATACTGCGAAGAGAATTCATTTGCATCGCTATATGGTGTCTGTTTCAGTTTTTTGTTTCTTTGTTTTTTATTGCATTAATAAAGTGTCTTTCTGCAGTTTTGTTCCTTATATTACATGCAACAGCAAGACATATAATTTAGACTTTTTTTGTGTGTACATATTAACAATGAACTGAAAGTTCAGTTTACAAATAAGTTCTGTCTGTGAATAGATTTATTTTTTTTTTAACACATCAAATCAAATATTAATGGTTCAATGGTGGATTGATCTTAAAAGACTGACAGTGTTATTTTTGATGACAATTTAGAAAATATCACTTGCCATGTCTCCCCCACAAAACAGAAATACCCACAGCACATACAAACATTCCCACATTTGTGTTTGCAACATGAGCTTCATAGGGCGGGGAGTTAATGTTTCTTTCCATTTCAAGAATCTCCACATACACCATCACAGTATGAGTCATTAATTCCTGTTTTATGTACTGCTATACCATATACCACCAAGTACAGGATTCTGTCACAACACACTTGCGATTCAAAGTATGTTGTCCTGCTGAGGAGAAGAAGCTTGGCATGGTAATAGAGAGAGTCTTCTGAAAGAGACTCATTCATTCATCTCTGGAAATGTTGTTTTTCCCCAATACATAGGTATTAGGAGGCATCCTTTCATTACTACACAGGTGTTGCTATGAGTATGATTTTTTTGCACTAGGGGAAGGCAGAAAATTCACTGCCACATGCAACAATACTTAAAAAACACCATGAGCTATAATACAAAGCAGGCGGAAAATACTGAGTCTGGCTCTTGGCATATATCCTGTGTTCCCTTTTGCTCAGTTTTGCTGCTTTGCTAGCTATGCCATTTTTTGTTTCTGAAATAGTTTTTGTTTTTGTTTTTGTTTTTCCCCATCTCTTATAAATAATTTAGGTACAGATTAACTAAAATAACTAAAAAAAATGATGGAGGAAAAGTATGTAACAGCTGTTAGAGTAGCTTAACAGTTAACAAGTGTGAGGTAGAGATGACTTCTTACAAACTTCAGAATACTTTCAAGCTGTTATAATTATTTAGCAAACAAAATATAATGACTTGATGGTGATTAATGCTTATGCTTTCAGGTCTAGTGATATTTCATAGGGTGACTCTAAATGTGGCAGGATCAGACCCCCAGTATAAATAGATCAGACAGCTAATATTTAATCCCTTTAGAACAAACAACCTGTGACATGAAGTACATAAGAATAAATAGGATGCTTGGCAAATGCTCTGTTCTTCTATACTTCATCAACTGTTGCCATCAGAAGGGACTGTTGAGCTTATTCATGTTCTGATCGATTTGTAATGGTCCCTGGTATCTGGATATCTGAAAAGGACTTTCAGTGTATGATGAAGAGCCTGATTCTACTAAAAAAAAGCTGCCATATTCTATGTCTGCAAGACAACTGAGATAGAGCCCTAATTATAATATCAGAACCAAAAAGGTAATAGTGGAAAAGAGGTATGGAGAGACAATGCTATATTTACTTGTAGAAAACCCAAGCCTGGAAAAAACAACAACAACAACAAAAACTGATTAACAGAAATCCTGTTAAATAACCATCCCTGTTATTACCTAAATATTACCCTATATACAGACCTTAGTGGAGGCGTTTTGATTTTATGTGGGAGATGCAAATTACATTTATTAGAAGGGTTTTTTCTTTTCCCTTTTTATTTTTCCTCTTTTTACTTATTTTTATTTTATTATTATTATTTTTAAATCCACTCCTTCCACAAAGTTTAATTCTGATTATGAGAAAATGCCATTTGACTTGTTTGCGACTTCTCCACTTTCTGCATGGGGTTAGCCAGGAACACATCAAGCAGTAGGCAGAAGTCTTGTCTTTCTCCAGTCTGACCTTGGGGAGGAAGGGGGGAAAGATAAAAACAACTGCATTCTTCTCTGCTCCTTGTACAAAGACTCTTGTTTCTTCCTCAGAGGAGATTTTTCTCTAATTACCCACTGCAGCCCTGTACATTGTACTGTATCCATTTTATTTTGTAGATGTTTAGTTAAGCCTGAATCATCATTGCTGAAGAATTGTAGCTACACATCTGCCAGTAGCAAAATGTAGTTTCAAATTTTGTTTCCTTGAAAATGTACAGTGCCAGTGTAGGGAGGAATTTGGATGATGAACTTGATTTTTTTTTTTACTAAAAAAAATTAAACAAGTTAAGAAATTAATGCAAGGTTTCCACTTTTGGCTTGTTTATATATGTTAAATATAGTTTAAGCTCATTTGTGAGCTTTCATTTTCCTGAAGTTATAGGTTGTAATCATTCTAACTTGTCATTGCCACTTATTCACTGGAGTTCAATATATATATATATATATATATAAGGGCAAGTACTTTAGTACTTTAAGTAGAAGAGTTAAGTCATTCTCTGATATATAAATATATATATTTAATAGTAAGCAGCATCATGTCAAAACATCTTGAAAGTAAACCAAGCCATGGAGAATTTTTCTTAGGCAAATGACTGAATTCTGAACATCAGATAAACATTAGTGGAAATACTTGCTGCAGTGCAGGGCACCTTGGTCTGTGACTCTTGCTGGAACTTAGCAAGTTCTGGGGTTCTATGCCCTCAGATGGAAGGGAAAGTTTAACTCACAGTTTAAGAGCCACTATTCCCATCTCCCCTATTCATAGAAATTCCCCAGAAATACTGAAGACCTTCTTACCTCCTCCCATACTTTTTGAATACTGCTGAATGCTATTGCAGCTCTCTTTGGTAGCAGTTGTGGAGTAATAGAAGAGCTGTAATTAACTCTTCAGTCGAGATCACAAAACATAGCCACTGTGACATAAAATAGAAAATTAAAATGCATAAACTGTATGTGCTTTTGTGCTATTTTATTTTTGAAGTTCTAATTGTATGCTGCCAAGTCATAGATATCTTTACAATATGTCTAAGCTCAACATGTCATTACATTCTGTTCCTTTCCGTAATTTAGCTTCTTGGTCATAGAACTGAATATAAAAGAGTCGAGTGAAAAGTTGCACACAGGGTGATTTCAAAATATGGTAACCTGCCTTTTCTTACTTCCAATAAAATATTAAATCAAATAATAATTTCCATTTTCATTTTTTTCAGGCTGAAATATTTCTCATACTTATTATGGGTGAAACTCCCTCCTGTTCACATTATCTGTTCAAGGACTTTGCCTGCTAATTGGAAGTTAAGAGAGATTATGTAAGTGGATCAAGGCACTTACTATACCATTTTGAAAACCCACAGGCTTGCTGTTGCAGGACTTCATTCTGCACAGTCTTCCTGTCTGTAGTTCTAACAATACTGCTGGAGGGTCAGAAAGACAGGCTGAGCACTCCACTCCATGGTTGCTTCACACTACATGGACTCACCTTGGAAGACATTTTCTCTGCAGCAGACAAAACTGTTTTATGTCTTAATCTGGCAGGCAGCTAAGACTGCATTGTCTTTTGCTCCCTACATTCCCCCATAGTGGGAAAGGGAAGAATATCAAAAGAAACGTAAAAACTAGTGGGTTGAGATAAAGACAGTTTAATAGGACAGAAAAGGAAGGGATACTACTACTACTACTACTACAATAATAATAATAATAATATAAAAATATACAAAGCAAGTAATTCACAGTGTAATTGCTCACACCCTGCTGACCGATGTCCAGCCAGTACCCTCCCCTCCTCCCCTGGCCAACTCCCCAATTTTTATTGTTCAGCATGGTGCCATATGGTAAGGAACATCCTTTTGTCCAGTTTGGGTCAGCTGTCGTGGTTCTGTGTCCTGCACCACCACCACCCTCCCCCCCCCACCAATGAATTGTATGCAATTTACATTACATGCAAACTGCTACTGTTAATTTTCTTCAGTGGTAGTAGCTAATGAGAGTTATGGATCATTACTGCTTCTTTGCAGTAATTTTCTGGTTTGGGTTGTTTTTATTGGCTATTTTTGTATAACATCGTGTAAGACGTTGACTAAGAAGAAAGTGAGTTATGTTCTGTTAGATTACTGTCATGTAATGAGAAAAAAAGTGGAATATTATGTGTGGAATATGGTAACTAAATAAAGACTGACACTTGGAAATTATTCGTCACATTGATTCTGTTTAAAAATAAAGATATGGCATAATATAGATTTACATATATATGTCTTAGAAGTCTGACTCAAAGCACAGTCATTTTAAAAATGCTTTTAATAAGGTTATCAGATACAATAATTGTTTTTCTGTAGTGACTTTCAGTGATAAAGTCAAAATATGTTTTTGATCGCTCTCTTCCTCCTCATCTTCCTCCCCCACCCTACAACTGCTAGATTTTCAAATCCTGCCTAATCTCTGAATGCTGAGACACATTGATTTTGTCCATTATGTGTCAACTTCTATGAAGGACGAATGTGACCAGAAGTTAGTGTGCAACCTTTCTGGTGTTGAAACCGAACCTTGCTCCCTCTTTCATATATATTTGGATTGGTGGATTTCATAGGAATAAACTTGCAGACTGTTTTTCTTCCCTCCTTCCTCCTTTCCTTCCTTCCTTCCTTCCTTCCTTCCTTCCTTCCTTCCTTCCTTCCTTCCTTCCTTCCTTCCTTCCTTCCTTCCTTCCTTCCATTAAGAAGCTACAACATAGTTACAACTTTATTCAATTTCAACTGACCTCCAGCTGTCTTCTGTAAAACCAGACGTGTAGTGTAGCTACCCACACCTGTATTACAGCTGTAATCCAGCTTTAAGGCAGGGAAGTATAGTAGGAATTGTGGCAATCATGGAGGAGGTGTTATGCACACTGGATGAGGGAAGGGCACAGTGCAACTTCCTTCCTTCCCTCCTTCCTCCCTTCCTCCCTTCCTCCCTTCCTTCCAATAGTCTGTTTCCATCTGTCTTTTTCCCAATAAATGGTTTGGCCTGAATAATAATATCTTCTAGGTATGCCCCAGAATGTTTGGGAGCCCCTTTTATACAGGTTGGCTTTGGCTCTGTTTTCAGAGCTCAGGTGTATCTGGAATTCATGAAGGCTTCCTGTAAGGCTCAAGTACACCCATTAACTCTGTCTGCAACTCAGATAGAAACTGCTACTTTTAGAACTAATTTCAGAACCACAGTCTAAGAAGTTATATGTGCCTCTCAAGAAAATATCAAAGTTGTTTTTTTTTCCAAATAAAACTACATAATGTGCTCAGTTAAAATAATGTTTTGTTTGAAAATGAAATATTTTGAAATTGATCATTGCTTTTAGTGCAAAAAATACTTTTTGCCTATATATTTGCAACAATGCTCTGTCAATTTGTGATCTTCATTCTAGGGGAGAGAACTTGCTCAGTGCTCTATAAACTGACTAAAGTCTATACCAATAGATTACATTTTGTTCATGGTCCTCCTATACTGAGGCAAGGATCTGCCTCCTAAACCAGTAAGCCTGTTTTAACCCTTCATATGTTTACTGTATTTTTATTTTTATTTAGAATGGTTTTAAGCTGTGAGAGTTGATGGACTATATTTGTTTATCCTATATATCACCACAGAATTCTGATGAAGAATTTATTTATTTATTTATTTATTTATTTATTTATTTTTCATCAAACTCAATAATCTCAAGAGATTGTTTTTATTTTTAAGGAGTTTGTAAGATTAATTATATTGGTAGAAAACTTGGTAAGCGTCATAGTTTCAGGATTTCAGTGGACTTATTGCTAAGATTGCTGACATTCTCAGTATACTGAAACTTAAGTCTAATGTGACAAAATAAAAATAGTTTCCATTAGTGTGAAGGTATATTGCCTACAATAAAACTGATGGACACAGTTCTGCCTAAGGCCATGGCCTTTCTACAGCTTTTTGCTATGGCAGTGATGAAGTCAGTGGAAAGAGGTGCTTTCAAAGAGGATGCTTGTAGCTTGTCACTCTTATTTTGGCCTTACTCAGAACCTCTTTTTTTTTTTTTTTTTTTTCTCTTTAATCTAGAAAAGTCATTCTGTCTCATCAATTTTAGTCAAGTTGCATTATGGAATTTTTGTTGTGTTCAGTGTTGGCTTTACATTTTTAAAAATCACGCTGGGCAGTTCTGAGGGGGTAAAATTGTGTTCAGTTTCCCATTAATAGTTTATCACATAGCCTGCTCTTTTTACCTTTCTTCTTTTTCATATATATGGTTGTAACAGAGTATCCAAATGAAACCCTGAAGCAGAACATTTGATTCTAACTTCTTTTTTGTATGAAGGGCTAATAATATACTCAGATATGGTTCAGAATGTCTGTAGAAATTCATAGGTATATGTCCCCACTAAAAATTATCAAAAAAGAAATAACTTTACTGTAAAATTTATATGAAAGAAAATCCAGGTAACTTAGTCAGCCCTTTAAGTCTTGATGCATCTCCCTGTTGCATAATAGGACTGGCTTAGTGACTTTCCACACTGCAGAGGATGATACTAAACCTGACTATTTTTCCTTGGCATGTATTTCTAGCCTTATTAGAGGCTCACATATGTTATGCTCATGAAGACTAAGATAGTTGATTTGCGTGCTTAAGAGATCTTATGAGCAGTAGCACTGATTTTTGTTTGTTTGTTTGTTTGTTTTTAAACATGGATATGCTTCATCTTTGGTCTGGCAAGTAGGGTTGCCACATTAAGAATAACTAAATAAACAGTCACCATTGTCAAATTACTGTCCTATGTGCAGAGACAAATAATCATGTCTGTAACTTAGATGGTAAATGCCAAGTTCATACTAAAATGAGGCTAAGTAGTGGAAACCAGTATTGATCCTTAGTCACTAACATACTTAGACTTTTATAGTCTGCTGAGATAGAGGCTGTAGACAGATCTTATTCTCTTTGCATTTCTGTCTTCAGTTGCTCATTGGTTCTCATCAGCTCTTTCAATGTTTTTTTTTTTGTTTGTTTGTTTGTTTTTCTGGGTGAATTTCATGAATACTCCCAATTCTGTTCCAGACAGAATCAACTAAATTGACTAAAGCCACTTGTATAAACTAACTGAGCTATTTTTGTTCTTTCTTTCTCAGAGTACTCGTATTAACTATCTTGCTTTAACAGAGGGTGTGAGAACTTCCAATGGATGGCTGTTAAAAGAAATGTGTTGAAAGATAAGGCAAAAATCTTTGGTCAAAAAGATTCTTTGAAAGTGAAATATTGATCTAGGGCTTGGATATAAGAGTACTACTTTAAGTGTGGTGCATTTTTGGTAGAGAAGAGTTTGTTGTTGGAAGTCAACTAAAACCACCAAGCTCAACATACTGCTCATTAATAAGAATACCTTATTTTTGTGCCTAGAAAAGTAAAACAATTTTAACTCATAAATTAACTTTCATCAAATAGGGTTATAGCACTAGGGTTTTTGAATGTGTTCAGAAACACAATTTTGCATTTGTTTCAATAAACACGCAATATCTAATGCATCAACAAAATAGATATATGCTAAGTATGTATGAAATTGCATGACTTTTGTCTGGCTCTAGACTATCTATTGCTCAGATTTTCTCATTTTTCTTGGAACAGAAGTAACAGAAATGCTCCTGTGTAATATGTGCTTAAGTAGGTTTACCTAGATTTTTACTTAAAATATTTATATTTCTTTCTTTACCTCTTTGTCAGAAGCTTATTTCCTGTTTGTCTTTGCTCTGTTTTATTATTTATTATAATTTATTATTAAACTAAAGGAACTTTAGACACAGGAAATCAAAATACTAAAGGTTTAAAAAGCCTGAGTGCATTAAGAGAAGACAACAGAAAAGACTTTGCACAGTAGAGAGAATCATACCTGCTCTCCACTGAAACCTGATCAGATGGAAATCTGGATATTTTTGCTGTTGGCTGACTTCTTTCTTCTGTTTGGTCTTTCAAGACAAAAAGACTATAGGCTTTTTTTTTTTTTTTTTTTTCCTTACTGTTAGCTCAAGAAATCTTGTCTGTTCTCTAAAAATACAGGATATGTCTTATTACACTGTTCCAGTTTTCTGATGCTGTCACCCTGCACAGTTTGTAGTTTACTGAGAACTGATTGTATGATCCTTTAACACATCTTAAAAGATGTTATCATCAGAAGTGCTTACTGCTACTATGACTCGATCTGAATAAGACTTTTTTTGAAAGCTCACTCCAAATAATTCCATAATACTAATTATTTTTGAACTCTATATCTGTAGCTGACACATAAATAAATGGGAAGAGATGAGCTCTGTGTAACTGAATAAAAGGTGGCTGTAAAGCATGCTCCACATTAAACAGCAGTCTGAGCTGCACAAAACTGTGGCCAATTTCATATGGCATTACTCCCTTTCAGCAACAACAATTATAAAATTACAATTACAGTTACTACTGATATACCTGAGGATATAAGAATGCTGCTAAAGCTGAGGTGTAAGCACTTCGATAGAAACAATGGTGCCTATGCTGAGGAATGCTGACCCTGTGTATGTTAATGAAGCTCCTCCTCTTAAGGAGGAAACATTACGATGGCCCTGAACCTCAATCAATATGTGATTATATGTGAACAATACGTGAAAAATATGTGATTTTAGCAAATTTATATTTACACAACCATTTCATAGTGAGCCATACAGTTTCCAGTTGGTTTAATTATAGCGCATAATAGTAAGACTTGCTCTTATGCCCACTGGAAGTCATAAGGAAACTGAAAAATTGGGAACTGCCTTTAGGAGAAAGAAGAAACTTGTCATCTAGTTTCAGGTGAGGCCCTTCACACAAGCAATAACCCGTGACCCAAAACAGAGAGTCAGCACTCGTCATCTGGGGAAAGAATGAACAATTTCTTGGTACAGTAAAACCAAACAACCTGAATGACCAAAAGAGTGTCTATGACACAACATTAACAGGATCCATTGACTCTCTTCATAATTTTCTGTTTTAATAAAATACATTTTTGCTCAGTATTTACTAATACTACAACTTCGAAGGAGAAACGGAAGGTAAGAACTTCCTATATGTTTTGTGTGTCCACAAAGGGAAGATTTCCATACAGGTATCCTGAGTTGTTCGCTGCAAAATAAGGACTATCAATGAGAATGCAAGGTAATACCAGTCCAAAAGTCTCAGCTGTTGAAATTTTTAAAGAATTTGGAGTATCTTGTTTTCAATCATAGACAGAGGTAATTACATTCAAAAGATGACTGTATGTTTTGCCATGTAGGTGTGATACAAATTTCTGAAGCATTGCCAGACTTTTTTGTTTAAAGGTTAAAGGCCAACTGATTATTATTACTATTATATTTTTAAATGTAATTCTGTAGAACAGATTGAGCTGTAAGTAGCTCAGGTCAAGCTATTTTTTATAAATATGTATATATTATAACTGATTGAATGGTTTCTAATATAAACCTGTCCAAAAGCAATGAAAACACCTTTATTTTTAGTTTGGTAAGAAATAATTCTATTACAGTTTAACAACCTTAGCTAATAAATACGTAAATAAATACATAAATATTTATTTGGACAGTTTGCAGAATGATCGTAAAAGTATTTGTTCTATGACATATTTTTTTTCCTAGTCTGAATACTTAAATTTTTAAAATACAGGTTGGCTAAAGAAATTGTTCAGTCCTTTATGGGGGTGGTAGAGAGGAATACAGTAGTTCAAGACAATGACATTTCTGGGCCCTGACATCATCTTGAAGTTTGGGAAATATCACTACTTCACTTTGATAACATAGCATAGAATAGTCCAGTTGGAAGTCACCTTCTAAAATCATCTAGTCAAACTGCCTGACTACTGCAAGGCTAACCACAAGTTAAAGCATATTATTCAGGGCATTGTCCAAATGCCTCTAGTATACTGAGAGGCATGGGGCACCAATCACCTCTCCAGGAAGCCTGTTCCATAGTTTGACCCACCTTCATGGCAAAGACATTTTTGCTGTGTCCAGTCTGACCCTCCACTTGTGCAGCTTTGTCTCATTCCCACCTGTCATCGGTGACCAGGAGCAGAGACCGGTGACTTCCTCTGTGCTTCCCCTCCTCAGGGAGTTGCAGAGAGCCATGGGGCTGCCTGTCAGACTCCTCTTCTCCAAACAAGACAACCCAAGTGTCCTCAGCTTCTCACAGGACATGGCTTCCAGCCCTTTTGCCAGATTTGTTGTCTGCCTCTGGATGCTTACAAGGACCTTATCATCCTTTTTGTATTGTGGAGACCGGAACTGCACACAATATTCAAGGTGACACACCACAAACACTAAATATAGCAGGAGAATCAACTCTTTTGATGGTCTGGCTTGAACCATGCTTGATGGAGCAACAAGTTTCAAATTCTGTCATAAGTCTGTTGTCTTTGGTTGGAATAACATGGCAATTGCAGTAATCCATAGTTGATTTGAAGGAGAGAATGAGGTGTGTACAGACATTGTTACACATACTTAAGTATCATCTGTGTAGGAGCAGACTGGAGGATTTCATTTCATGCCAGGAGGAGCATTTTTTTTTTCTTTATAGGTGTTTAAAAATATCTGGACTTCTCGATGAACAAGGGGAAGATAAATGTAATCCATTTTTATCAGCTGCATAGCATAGCACATGACATCCAGTTTTCTTCAATCACTTTCATAATGAATAATTAAATGTATGTGTATGTGTGTGTGCATATGTTGTCTGATTTGCAAAGATTGACCCTGGATTGCCCTCTTTTGTTTATGTATGAGAATTGAGCTGTATACTTCTTTCTTCCATAAACCACTTATGTTTGACATGTAGTGGATAGATACCACCAGTCTGTTGACTGACAAACCCATATTACATGTCAATACGTGTTTTGTGAAGTGATGCAAGAACTCAAATTTCAAGAAAGTGAATTTTTTGCTTTCACTGTTAAAGAGCAAAATCAATCCTTTATAGACAGATAAGAAGATTTGAATAACTGTGAAGCGTGAAAGCTGACTTGAGAAATCATTTAAAACCAATTTGTGACAATGTTTGGAAGAGTGTGAACTCTCTCACTCCCATCCTTTTTCTCATTTCCCCACTCTTAATTCTAATGCCCCCACAGGAGCGGTTTCCGTTTTGGAGCTGGTTGCAGAAAATACTCATACTGTAAATTTTGCCTCTGAATGAATCTCACAGTGTCATGGTTTCTGTCCAGCTTACTGCATCTCTGCCAGGGAGGCTGTCAGTACCTGCTGCATTGCCCTGGGGATGTGTGATTGAGGGCACTGAGCCGAGGACAGGATGGTGGTTCAAGCCAAACTCTTACTACCTCTTCTCTGCCCCACAGCAACACCTGCACCCCAGTAACTTTGTCTGGCATGGTGACAGAGTAATAAGACCAGTGAAAGTGAGAGTTACACACTCTTAATGACCTGGAGTACCCCTTGGCAAAGTTGGGAGAGAGCTGGCTTGACACAACGGTTGCTGTAGCTGTCATTAGCTATTCACAGGATTTGTTTACAAGGAACTGAGAAAAGGAAATTTCCATAATGTTGCAGCTGTGCAGTGTGAGTCCAGCTAGTTTTGAATTTTATCCATTATGTGAAGGAAAATTCCTCTAATTCAGGTTAATTGAGACTACATTAATGGCTTCCTAGAAGGAGTAATAGACTTTTTACTGAGTGTTGCTGCAGCCTATTTCACATTTGCAGTTCAGCTGCAGTCAGACTTTGATACAGTAGGAAATAGATATGGATTAGTTGTATTTTGCAGCCCCCAGTCATGGGTGCATTGATGTGTCATTGACTGATGTATCATTTGCTTTCTGTTACCTCTGTGTCAAAAGCTTCTAAATCCTGACATGCAAAGAACAAATTTCATGTTTTGCTTTTAGATTGGCTGCATATTTTGAACACAGGAAGTGCAAACATTTTTGTACATCAGTTTCATATTGCATTTGTTACCTTTT
The DNA here is from genome assembly GCF_009769625.2 of Cygnus olor. Classification (NCBI taxonomy): domain Eukaryota; kingdom Metazoa; phylum Chordata; class Aves; order Anseriformes; family Anatidae; genus Cygnus; species Cygnus olor. Next base: position 76,381,218 of record NC_049170.1, read on the forward strand.
GGTGTCAGCATACCTGAAAAGCATACCACAAAATTTTGAAACTTGTTTCAGGGCATTTACAGGATAATAACAGATAGACTGGCTGCTCTTAGTCTATAACTGTCACGAAACCTGCTTAATGATTTCATCACATACTTGGGTATTCATTTTCCTTATCACTACATAAATAAAGGTTTGAAAGAGAAGGATGTAACATTCTATTTCAAAAAAATTAAAAAAAAATAAAATCACAAAAAGTATTTGTTCCTAAACAACCACTCAGAGAATGAATTGGTTCATTCACACAATTATCTTCTACTTCATATGCATACATAGACAAGTGAACAGCTCAAACTTTCTCCCTTTCTCCCTTTTTCTTGAAATATTCATAAACTGATTTTACACAACAGCATTGAGATTAGAAAAATTTGGCAAACTGATGTTACTGACAGCAAAGGTAGTCTTGATTATAATCACATCAAAAACAAAACAAAACAACAACAACAAAAAACAGTTGAACAGGAAAACCAAAAGTAACACCTAGCATGCCTAATGTGGGGAAAAAGGAAAAACAAAAACTTATTGTTACCATAAAATAGTAAAGAAAAACAAAGATAACAATTACTCACTTAGATGAGAGTTTTCAACAATGGTTGAATCCATTTTCAAGACACTCTGAAAGAAAAATCAACACTGTTTTCCCCACCTAAGCAGTAGGCTTTGGAATGTCAAAATGATTTACATTCATTTAAGCATGTTTAATTCATGGTGACTAATTAGCCGCTTCTTGAATGCATATTGAGAAACCTGAATCCTCTTTCAAATACCTTCCAGTGACAAGTATCTACCTGTATATTATGCATGCAATTGCCACAGGTCCCAAGGACAAGCAGCCTCTGATCAAGGGATAAAATAAAATTATACATTTGCATTCATAGCTGTAGTCTGACAGTATGAAGCTTGTAATGGCTTTGTTCATTGTATGTTGCTTACAAAGCAGCTTATTTGCTCTCAGGAGTGGTTTGTCCTGCTAGCAAATGCATGCATACCCTTTATATCCCTGCTTTATGAAGGGTTGATATATGTTTTCTTATTCTTTTCCCTTAATCTAAAAATAAGTTCTACAACCAAAACTATGTTTTGCTGCTATGTATTAAAAAAACACCACAACTTTAAAGTTCAGCTGGAATGGTTTGTTCAGTCTCAGTAGTGCTTTAAGGCAGATTTGTGATCTTGGGATTGAGTAACTCCCCAGAAAGTTTGATTTAAGTCACTTGATTTTGTACATACAATTAATGCTACAGAAACATAATATAAGCCACCAATTGAGTTGTCTTACCGTCATTTGTTATTATTTTGAACATTAATAAGTTCAAGGCAATGCTGCAGTATATTTCGGGGGGGGGGGGGGGGGGGGGGGGGGGGGGGGGGGGGGGGAGGGAGGGAGCTGTATTTCAGCACATGCTCCAAAACCTGCTCTATAGAATAGGTCCTAATTATTTTTTTGATACTATGCTCAAATGTTATTTTTGAAACAGTTACCAGAAGTCATTAAGCCCAATTAAAGTAAGAATAGTATGTCACATAATGTTAAGGTTAAAGTAGAGCATGTTTGTAAGCAATTTTTTTTTTTCCAAGAACAATTTCTTATCTTTTTGTTATTTTATTTTCTAAGTATCTAGTTTCTGCATCAGTCCCTTTGAAAAGGGAAGTTGCAATCTGACGTGCACTCTTCACACTGGATGTTGCAATCTTTCCTTTGGAAGAAAGATGATTAAAATTATATCATTCTTTATAATAGTTGCAACAGAAAAATTTGTTTTAGCTAAAGGGTGAGATTTTGCCTACTTACTTCAAATGAGTTTCTAGAAAATACAAGTTTAACGTGTTAGGTTGTTTTTCTATTACTACTTCTTTTCTATTTCTACTTCTTATTTTAATGCAGTTAATTCATCACTGGAGTGACAAATAAAATCTTGGCTACACATACAATATCTGAAAGGCAAATGATGCATTTTCTTTCTGAGGAAAGATGTTATAGGTAGCTGTTATGCTGAAACTTTTTCTTATTTTAACAACTTAATTTAATTTAGTTTGCTAATTTCTTCTTGTTAAATAGTAACCTGTATCATAAAATAGTTGTGTAGCACAACGTGAAGCTGAAAGCCATGTTTTGTAATTGCCACATATTAGGAAAACTACACAAAGTCAGAATGGACTTCTGCTGAGAGTAAATTATTACTACTCTTTTCAGCCTGGTTCTGGCTGAAGAGTATCAGTCCGCTCATTGACTTTCAGAAGTAAGATACCAACTATTTTTCTGGCCTAGCATTTGGCCTAGTATCCCACATTAAAAAAGAGTGGAAGAGAGAGAGAGAAAAAAAGGTATCGATACCGAGTAGAACACCTGGAGGAATTGTTGTGTGCAAATCATCTTCATGAATGTGAAAGAAAACTTTCTTTTGTGTGTATATGATATGAGTGGTAAAAATTAGCAATTCTAATTAAAGCAAAACATCTAGATTACTGCCTTTCCCTCACATGGAAAGTCATTTACTGAAGTTATTTGGTGTCACCACGTGGTGCTTGAAAATAGTGATGCTACTTGTGCTACCTACTTCCTATCCTCAAAATCCTGGAGTTGTATTTTTAAAGAATAACATTTCCACTAAAAGAAGAAAAATTAAAAAGTTATAATAAAATGTTCATAGTTTTAAAGAACATAGTTTTAAAGAACTGCAGCACCACTGAAGATGACAGGTGTCATCAAAGCGCTTTTTCATTCACCTGGTCCTGAATGTATTCTCTACCAAGGGACAATTTTCTCCAGCGTTGGCTTCCTTTATATACTTTACTTTCCTTGGATGAACGCATTTGTCAGACCTGGTACACATACACACATTTTGACATGAGTCATCCATTGCTTCATGAAAGGAGTAGGAGTTCCTTTTCAGTGAAGAATGACATAAAATATATTATGTCTTGATATTCTTTTAGAATATATATATTCTCTGCCCTCTTTTTAAAACATAAACAAAGATAGCTTTAGACAGTTAATGTTTGACAGTAGACAGACCTTGTTTTTTAGAAGCACTGTGGCAATAAATGGGGAGAAATAGCAGTATTTAAAAGTATGAATTTGAAGAACAGTAAGTTCAGTTTCAGAAAGTTTGCTGCTATTTTCAGCTCTTTCGGAGAAATGGAGCAGAAAGGAAGGAAAAACAGTGAAGAATGGCAAGTGCCACTGCCTACACTGAAAGTTTTAAGAAGTGAAAACAGCAAGTGACATCTTATGGGCTGTATTCATCTGATAAGCTACGTTCTGCGTCGTGTTGCACATTATTACAGCTGAAAATTGAAACAACTAAATTCAGCAATGGGCTTTAGATATTCAACAGCCCTTGTAATAAACTGGTATGTGTCCTGGGCTGTGGGACTATTTCAAATCATGACCAGTCTGGAACTCCATCTGCAGATTCTGGGGAGAAGTTTTGCTGGGGTTGAAGTAAATCATAGTCCTGTTTCCAGTTAGGACATAATGCATTTCCAGGAAGTGACACAGCTATAGGTGCTTCAGCTCCCTGTCTGATGAGAATGAAGGGGGACAAAATGCAAAAACACACAGTACACTTTGTCCAATGCATGCATCAATTTGATTCAATGGAGCATACAGAGGACAGAAAATGTAGTGGCAGAATTAGGCATTGCCTTCATTTGGATATTACATTTAATAAGGTTTTCCTTAAAGAGTTTCTACTAAGTGTTGGTGTAGAAAACTATGAAAGTACAAGCTGGAGAGTGACAGATATATGACTCCTAAGAAATGGTTAAAAGTCTTTCATATTTTTCATGAAAACTAGCTACAATGGAAGCTGAAGAAAAGCTGTACGTTTCAAAGCCAAGCATGATTTCGAAAGCACATGTTCCCCTATATTCTTTTCTTTGTCTGAAATCTTTTGTTGCTCTTGTCCATCCATCACTAGAAATGTAGTTTGCATCATTCCACCCAAAGAGTTCATCACGAAATGAAAATCTCTCGTTTTCACTTTGTAATGAACTGATAAAATGACTAAATAGAAAACATGCAATAACTGACATTCTAGTAAATTTTGGTGTGATGTTTTTATGTAGAAAGTTCTTTGATAATTTGAATGTGGCAGTGAAGATGCAAATAATATCTTCTGACTGCACTTATCCCAGATTGCATCATTGATTTCTGTGTCACAATGTGCAGTGAAAGGGGAAAGTGAGCCTCTAGAAAATACAGAAATCCTTTCTTTTCTTTTTTTTTTTCTTTCTTTAAATTATGATGCAAAAATAGCAAGAAAGGAATTTACTGGGGGAGCAAATACTTTATTCCTCTTTATATTCAATCACTTATTTATTTATTTATATATTTTTTTAAGCAAATGTCAGAGAATCACGTTCTCATAGGCTAAAAAATGGCTGTAGGTGTAACTAAGAACCCTGTATAAATACAAAGAAATACCATCACAGTACTTTAGCAAAATCTGTCAGGAGGAAGATAGAAACTATTGATAGCAAAAGGAGACTCTTAAGAGACATTCAAATATTTGAGTAATTTACAGAATGGTCAATCCAGTGAATTTGGACTATAAACCCATTTAATAGAAATTTTGTAGGATGCTCAAGAGAGAAAAAATAAATATTTTTCTCTGTTTCTCATGCTTCTGATGTGTCAGGTATTCTGACAGGACATTGCAGATACAGCATCAAAGTTGTAATTTTGACCTATATGCATACACCACATACCAATATATACCTATCTTAACATTTGCAAAAGAGGAAAAAACACTAGCTATTGTAATCAGTATCCTATCAGTAACCTGACTTAAAAAGAAGGCACCCTATTGGTACCTTCATTATATTTTACCTTAACCTTTATATGCTATTAGTGTGTAAAAGGTAGGGTATTTGTTGTGTGAACATGGAAATTATGATAGCGTAGTACAAATCTGTATGGAAACGGCAATTAAGGCTCTTTCCTCAGAAGCTGTCTGTGGATAAGAAAGGTCACTTGCTTACTGCAGTATCAAATTTACTCAAGATTAAAGGCAAAAAAAGTGGGATAATTAACAGCTGTCAAAATATAGAGAGTATACACAGCCCAAGAAAGGTTCTGTTCACCTTCTTGAATGTCATGTAACATTTTCCTGCTGTAGTGCCATATCTTACGCAATCCAGGCAAGCATGACAATACTTGCCCCATAACAATGTTGTAGGACTTCTCTCTTTAGTAGTTGTTCTGTATATTTTCTCTCACTCAAGGGTTTTCAGATTTTTCTCAAAGTACTGGTTTCCTGAAATTTGTAATGCATCTAAGCTTTCTGAATTAATACTTTCAACAGAACAGGTTCATTATTGTGACTTACTGTATTTCCAAATGAAGTTTTGAAACAGATTAATTAATTTTATTTCTTCTGAAACTATTTACTATGTTTTCTTTTTATTATTATTTTTTGTCATTGTTCTTTTAAATTTTAGCCCATGAAATTGAGATCTTCTAACTTGATAATTCGTTAAAAGTTAAAATATTAGATTCTGTCACTGCGAACAAATTTCTTTTTCTAGTTGTTTCTGTGAACTATGTCATGCATGTAAGAATTTATATGAAACTCACTTTTAATTAAGGATCATTTAAGAATTTAAAAATTCAGAGTGCTTGGCAATAAAAAACATAAGGAAATAAAAAAGTATTCATTTTTTCTCAGAAAAGGATGGCAGTTTACCCATTGGAATATGCAAACATATGTAAAATCTTTAATGCTGAAAACAACTGAAATAAATCCATAAATTTGAAAGTGATGCATTTAAATCCACAAGTATTAATCAGTGTAAGATAAATTATAATATAGTTATAAGTTTAATGTACTTAATGTAATTATACAATTAATATCAATATGTTATATTGTTATACATTATAATTAATATTACAGATAATAATAATTATGTAATTTTGCATAATTTTCTGTTAGTCTTTGTTTTGTTGGTATAAGGTAAAAATATTTCCCTGGGACCTGTGTGCTGGTGCCAGACTAGGGAAGGGATCTTGGCAGAGGTGGGTATGATCTTACGGTGAAATAATTGTGATGGATATGTGGGTGACTAAGCTATGATTACTCTTTTTAACCTGATCAGAATGTTTATATAATATCCTCAACCTAGGAACTGAAGAGTTAGATTAATTAATAACTTTGGAGTGTTGATGTGAATCATGAGCAAAAAGCTTATATTACTGCTTCAATTAATAATTTGAAGCACAATTATTCCTAGATAGATAAATTACTATGATTCAGGTATGCTCCTTGCAGTTGCATGCCTAGGCTGCTGCTTCCTTTACACATCTCTTAATCACTGTATATAAAGTACAGACAGGAGAAAGAGGAAGAAGTTTCTTATTTTCTCCTGCCTACAACTTTGAAGTTCTAATTTTTATTTTTATATTGAGCAGAAGTGAAACAAAACAAACTAACTAACTAACTAAACAAACTAAAACACCAAAACTAATACAGCACTTTTCCAAAATGGAAAGAAGGCAACTTCAGAAATGTTGCTTCCATACTTGCTTAGAAATAAAGAAAAGTTAAAAAAAAAAATGACAACATGACTATCATACTGCTTTGTGAAAAATAACAGCTCAGATTCACTACTGACCATGATTTATTTATTTTAACATAAAACTCATGACAACGGAAAACATTCACTTTGAGAAAGCAGAATATAATTTCATCGGCTGATAAATTTGAGAGGGGCAGGAAAGGTGTTACAATCAAAAGGATGAAACACATTGCTAATTGTCCCTACCATGGATGAAGCAGAAGACCATGTTAGAAGTGACAAATAATTTGCTTGTATAAAAAGTGTATCCACAGAACTGTATTTTTTTTTCTATTTCTGCTCATATGATTGAGAACATGACATAAATGTGGAAATGCTTTTAATCTCACAGTGTCTGACTTAGCAGCTCAAGCACTAGATTTCAGATGTATTTGTTAATTCTGTTTGTCGCAGAATTAGGTTTCCACACTTACTTTAACAAAAGCATTTCCTATTTAGCTCATCTTTCCATAAATTATCTGCTCAGGAACAGAGTCATAGAAAACTCAGCAGAAGTTTTTAACTGAAAAATCTCATCCAACCCTGAAATCAAACACTGGACGATATCTTATGTGTTTTCAAAACTTAATTTAATGCTTCTCATTGTTATTCTATAGCTATCCTTTGGGTATCTTTCCATTAAATAATAATAAAAAAATAATAATAAAGATTATTTTCATAAGATTTACATCTTAAATATGCATAAATTTATACACATTCATACATGAACACACATTTTAAATGTTACTTTCAATTTTATGATCTATTTTTGTACACCAGGGTAGCTTGTGGTGCTTTTCCATTGTGTTCATACTTTGCCAGTGGATTATATGTTTAAATCCTGCTTATGTGAGGGGGAGGATTCTTCCAGGTTTTTTTAGACAGTCTTGCAATGTCATGTAGCCAATAGAATATCTTGTATGCCACACCTTATCTGTATTTCATACAGGGAACTTCATAGTTCAGGTTATAAATATATCAAACATCACAACAGTCTCAGCATTTTGTTAACAACCTTCAGATTGAAACACATCTCCACTATTGTAACTATGGAATGATGTAAAATGACAAATCCTTTGAGACTGTGGTAGTTTCACAGGACAGAAACACAAATCTAAACTCACAGACATTGTAAAATTCATAAGCAGTTTCACTGTACTGTTGGCAGTCATACATTGGAGTCCTTATGACAGCAGAAATGGCTAAAGTTTTTCAGTGTAAATATTTACGTCAGTTCCAGGCTTGAGAAGAAATGCAAGTGAGGCTTGCAAAGAAACTCTCCTTGTTTTATGAAATGAAAAAAATAAAAAAAAAGTACTTTTTGCCCTTTTTAGAACCTGTAGATTTTGTATGCAGATTCCAAAATTAGCTACTTTAATTCATTTTTAGAACTTCTGGTTTTGAAATATTTGGCTTTTTTTTTTTTTTTTTTTTTTAGGTTATAGAAGTTGTAAATAGATACAACCAAAACCTTATTTTTAAACTAGCTTATGTTTTTGATACTTTTCAAAATATATTGATATGCTGTACTGTATCTACTTTATCTGTTGATCAGGACATAGGATAATAGTATTTAACTATTGGTAAACAATCACCTTATAGCTGTAAAATATTGCACTTGAAATGTAACTTCGTACAGGAAGACACTTTTTAACAGAACACCACTGCAATTTTTAAAGCATGTTTTGATTGTTATTTCAATTAAATTTCCACCATGAAGTGGAAGATGGAGGAACACATTACTTCCCTATCATTCAGGTTGTTTTTGTCAAGCAAGAGAAAAGTTGACGGAAAAATTTTCACAATTTGAAGAAAAAGCTCACTCTACTAAAATGCATTTGGGGAATAGCAGAAGGTTTGTATTTCTAGAAATGTCCACTATGTTTCCCAAAGGTTGTACTGAAGAAAGGATCAGAGAAAAGAAAATACTTTCAGAAATAGATTGTTTGGATTATTGTAGAAATAATTGCTAACCCTTAATAAATTAGCAATCATTAAAATGACAATGATTATTCGACAACCATTATCACAGCTATCAGTAATCCACTGTAAGTAAAATGCTGGATATTTTGCATACTGCTTTGTGAAAATGATTGTCAAGCAACAATTTAATACCAACTCATTGTATTTTGTGATGAGTATTTCTCCCTTTCTGAGAACTTCTTGTTCTTCTCTAATGCTTTATTTTGCTCCGTGTATGATATAGAGGAAAACAGAATTAAAATTATTTGTTTACCATTTAATATTCTCCCATCCCTATATGGATATTTTCTGTGACAACAAGCTCTTCTCATCACAATATAATGACTGTCTTTGCAACTAGAGGAATGAAGCATAACATTGTTTTAACATTGTTATCACGCCAAGTTGATGAGGTCCTGACAGATCTGCTAACTTTTCTCAATGCTACTTACAAGGATGATTCAATTACATCTCTTGTATAAATGTTTCCTCCAGAGGGAGTATAAAAGAGATAAAAATAGCTTTCCAGGTTTCTGACCAGCTCACTTTAAAAAGATTGTTCATCCTTGCATACAATCAAACACTTGAGATTTTCATGGCCAAGATGATGATTTTTTTTTTTATTGTTGTTCTTTCAACTTTTATTCTCTAATTAATTTTGGAATTGAATCAGTCAGTATGCAGCTTATGACACACCTTAAAAGCATCTTGGTGGCATTCTGCTTTTTTTTAAAAAAGAAGCTAGAAATAATGCCAATTTGTGATTAGATTTATTATATTTCCAAAAATATGTAAGCAGCTATTTAAGGTAAAATCAAATTCATTTCAATATTGGAGAATGGAGTGCATTTTTTTAAACCGAAGCTCATTCAGAGGGACCTCAAAATGCTGGAGAACTGGGCTAACAGGAATCTCGTGGAATTAAACAAAGGAAAATACAAAGTTCTGCACAGAGTAAGTTGCTCCAGGCACTAGTTCATTCTGGGGACTTCCCGATTAGAAAGCTGCTGGATCTTAGGGTGCTGGTTGACAAAAGCTGACCACGAGCCAGCAACACACACTGGTGGTAAAGAAGACCAACACCATCCTGGACTTTTAGACTGTCACTAGTATGTCAAGTGAAGTGATCCTTCCCCTCTCTTCAGTGCTGGTGAGGCCACATCTGGAGTACTAGGTCCAGGTTTGGGCTACCCAATCATTAGAAACATGAACTTACTGGGGCAAGTCTAGAACAGGGTCACAAAGGTATGCAGCTTTCATATGCAGCAATCTGAGAGACCTAGGATCACTTGGAGAAGTCTCAGGTGGTCCCTGTAAGAATGTATAAATGTAAGTTGTGAAGCAGTAAAGAAGACAGCCAGGCTATTCTCATTGTTATCCAGTGTCAGGACAAGACACAATTGATCCAAAATTAATAACAGGACATTCTATTTAAATATAAGAAAAAACATTATAATTTGAGGATGGCTAAATATTGAAACAGATTAAACAGAGGGGTGATGGAGATCCTTGGAGATATTAAAAATCCAGGTGGATAGAACCCTGAGCACTCTATGATAGAGAAAAACAAGGTATTTTGTTAGTTATGGGAAATATTGCCAGATGTCACATTTGTGTTACAAAAGAAACTTCTTCTTTGGCCAACACATTGTAGCATTGTAGTCTCCTTTCTTGAGCCTTAGTTGTCATTGCAGAATTTTTTTTAATTTTTATTTTTAATAACAGAACCCTTCTTAGACAAATATGGGTACCCAAATAGTGAACTGTCATGCTAGCTTAGGACTTGGGATTGCACTGAAGACTGGACTCCCAGAACATCCATATCCATGTTAGCTCAGATGTGCAGTAGGCATAGAAAAGACCAGTCTGAACTCTAATTGTCTTTATGGTCTTATTACATATTATCCCAAATAAGGATGAGGCAAAAATATCTTAGTCATAGGTAACAAAAACAGTGCACAGATAGGTAATGTGTTTTCTTTATCTACATCTCTTCAGTTTTGTCTTGTTATTTAGATATCATCTATTTTTAAAACTGTTTTTCTTCTGATGCTGAAAGTCATCTTTCTTCCCCAGTATAATAAAGGAAAAGATCCATAATATCTACTCAGTGTAAAATGTTGTGTAAAATGTGTTTGAATTAATATCTCTCATGTATTTCATCTCTCTAGTCAACTGAGAGTACAGGATTTTTTTGAGAAGGATGAATTACTGGTAGGTAATACAGTTGAGCTTTGTCTAAGTAATTTTTATTTATTTTTTTTTAGGTTAGAAAATCCTGATTAAGAGACCCTATTGCCAAATGTTCTGCCAGGTATAGTATTATAGCAACATCTCACAGCCATTAACAGCTTTAAATGTGAAGTAATTATGTTTTAGAGGTTTTCTGAGGTCAGTTCTAGTTCATAGTGACCTCATTAGGATTTTTGCTACTGACTTCTGAGTGACAATGTTTTAATGCTTTATTTATTTTTTTGTCACAATTTTTTATTTTTTTACTTTTTTATTTTTAGGAATCAAGTTGGAATACTCAGAATAGTCTTTTTTTTAGCCTTCAGGTATGTGTTATTCTTTTATGTATATTTGCTTTGTACTTACACAAGCTTGAAAAAGATACAACAGACACCACACTACAGAATATTTTTAATGTGGTTGTATATAATATTCCAGATGTTACACATTCTAAATTGGCTAAAAGACTTATGATCTTATGATAGATCAGTTAGGTAAAATGGAAACCCCCCAAATTAACTTTTCCTCTTGTTTTTGCTCCGATTATGCTTGGACCTTTCAGAACATTTTAATATCTGCCACAGAGGAAAATAAAACTTTTAGTAGAAATCTAAATCTTTCGAACAAAATTTGCAAAGTGAAAAGGCAAAGGAAAGGTAAATAAAAAGTAAAACACAATAAATATTGAATCATACAGAATGCTTGTGGGATCTCTGAAAGTCTACATTATGAGTTTGTATGTTCAGTGCTTCCAGGTCACCTAAACAGGAAGGCGAAACATTACATTCATCAATGCAGTGTTCATTCCAGGAAATACTTGTTTTATCTGAAAATCAATTCTGCCTACAAGGCTGCTTGGATTTAAACCTGTACAAGGAGACTTTTCTCCCCCCTCCCCTGAAAACCTAGATCACTGAATGGAAAACTGTTCATTTTCTTCATTTCCATGCCTTGGTGCAAAAATAAATACCTTAGTGAAAAAATAAAATATAATAATAAGGTACTAACATCTGGAAGTAGATGAATAAGATGTCAGTATCTGCATTTCTGGGCATTTTAAGAACATTGTACAATTAACAATTTGCTTTTTTTTTTTTTTCTGGTCTATACCAGTGAAAGTATTTTCTCCAGCCTTCTCCAATCTGCCTCTTTATTTCAGTTTTACTACACAAAGCCTTCTAATCTTCTATTTTCTAAATTCTTGGTTTAGTTTCATCAAACATTTTTTTTTTTAATTTGTTCTCTACTATATTGTATTTGCTTTGAAACGTGAGGATTTTTTTTTTTTATTGCAAACTCATTTATATTTTTCTTGATTTGTCTATATCTATTATAGCTCCATATTGGCCTATTTATTTCAGATAAACTCATTGTATAGTTGTTTTCACACCTGGATGTGATTTTTGATAACGAACTGAAGATATTAAACTGTAGCATCTTTACTTCTAAATAAAAGCTGCATGTCTGTTTGCCAAGCTGTGATTTTGATAAACAATTAGAATGAAGTTTCTGTTGCTGAATGCTAATGCAAAAAATACAAGTGTGTTATGTTACTCCAACTTTAATAATTGTCATTTTGTTATAGTGTTTGAAGGGATGGGTTGAGTCCAAGGCATAAATAGTTGCTAATTCAAGTTTCTTACCATTCCATTTTGTATAGCAGTAACTGAAGCAAGCAATCTCTTGGTCATAATGTGGTTTGTGAACAAAATAATTAAATTCATAAACATCTATTATTTCTTTACAGAACATGCCAATCATTTTTATAACAGGTTTAATAGCAAGTTGAAGTCAAATTTAGGACACTAATTGTACTAATGGAAGAGAAGGAAATCCTCACAAAACAATGACATAGAGTCTCTTTAACTTCCTTTTTAATACTTCTTTGACTTTTTGCCATCTATATTATTTCTGTGATGTGGGTAAGTCCAAAGGAAAATGGGATGGGAAGCATTTTACACTATAAATTAAAAGTTTGTTTCTTGATTTATAGAAAAAAAACTGTTTAAAACCATAACAAGAAAAGGATTGAGAACATCGTGTTTCAGTGCTTTGTTCTGAAGTGCTTAGGCATTCATGAAAAGATTGGCTTGGGTGGTAGTTAGAACATGTTGGATCAAGTGGAAATTTTAATGTTAATTTTTCTGTTGTTGCTATTCACTTTTTGCTTCCCATCATGATAATGATGGTCTCCAGAGGGAGCTTGTGAAGGTGATGTTAAGTTCACAGAGAAAGTTGTCAAGATGCATAGTGATAAAATGTCAGTGAGGCTTAAGTAGTAAATTAATCGTTTAATCCAACAGCTCCCATCCTCATTAGGGAGAAAACTAGCTTTGCTTTTTACATCCTGAGGTTAAAAAGAGAAATTTTTCCATGATTACTGAAACTTTCTTAAGGAGACTTGCTAGTAAGTTGTGGGATCTTCTTTGATCAAGCCTATGTGTTGGGTATATCAAACTGAAAAGCTGAGTTCTGTGCTGACTTTTTTTTTTTTTTTTTAATGAAAAGCTGCTAAATCTGACACTCTTTTTTATTATTCACCTTTACCCTCTGAAACATTGTCTTTCACTGCAGGCAATCTAGCTGACCTCTTTACTGCAAAATCAGACCTAGTGAATGATGTGATGCAAAAGGAAACCCAGAGTACAGGCTTCCACAAAAACTGATGAAGCTGAATAGAGATGAGGGGGAAAAGGGAAATGAAAGAGAAAGCTGATCATGCAGAAACCAAGTAATGAGAAAAAGTGGGAGCAGGGGGTGGAGGAGAGGGGAAGGAGAGAGAGAGTTACTTTAGTGAAAGAGGAATGAGGGAATAGAGGAAGCCACCAAGAAGCAAATTCTCTGTTCTTTAAATTTCATGTGAAATTCAAATGTAATTCTATTTTACTGGAGATAAATAGTGAAAAGAGCTTTGATAAAAGCAGTAATATACCCGTAAGTATTGCTTTAAAACAAATGAATTGTGAGTAATAAATTAGAGGGAAATATGCACAGCAAGACACATTACTTTGTGTAGAATACTGCACAAATGTTGCTATTCTAGTTCTCATACACACACTTCATTATTAAACGTTTGCAATCATTTGCTCAAACATACGCGAAATAGTTCATTTTTATCATATACCTGTTTTTGATATACTGCATCGCATGTAAATTGCACAGTACCTTTATACCTAAATTGTGTCTTTTGGTTTCTAATTCAGATCTGACTCCTTTTTGTATTTCCATAAGAGCTTTGGTTACAGCCAAATGCAGAAATGGGGCCCATGTGATTAAAAGCTAGAGTTTTGCATCAGTGCTGCTTTGGATGTCATTACAGGTTAGAAAAGCATAGCACCAGTCTGACCATAGCTCACTGTCTGAATTTTCAATTGGTATGTCATGTGCTGAGGACAGTTTAGTTTGTAATACTTTGCAGTAAGTGTCCTTAGGTCTAGGAATATTTTTTTTGTGTGTGTGGATTTGTGAGATCTAAGTTTTAGATCTCAATTCTAAACCTCAGTTCCACTGCATTCTCAGATCTCAGTTTCATTGCCTTCAGTTGTATATGAAATAATCTGCAATTCCTTCCCTTGTAGTGTACAGTGAAAAAAAAAAAAAAAAGAAAAAAAAAGCCCTATGTAATGTATGGTTTAAGTAATACTCGCCTTGTATTTCATAAAAAATACTTGGAGAGGAACAGATGACTTTCAAGTCTTACAGATGTTAACGAAGATGTCAGCCATTCTCTTCTTGCTGCCTCCACAATAGGAGGTGATTTTGCCTGGCTACAGCTGAGAACATCACTCAGGATGGATTTGAATTCCAGCCAACTAGAAACTAGATTATCAAAAATACTGATCTGGGCTTTCCAGAGGAGGACTGACAGAGGTAAATGTACTCTTTCAATTTTTTATTGGACCAAATCCCAGACATTAATTTAGGGACTTCCATGCTTTTTTTTTTTTTTTTTTTTTCCTATGCAAGACACTCTAGCTGGACCGGTTTGAAAATAGGAAAGTGTTTTTGTTGTTGTTGTTTTTCTTTCTTTTTTTTTTTTTAAATAAATCTTTTAATCAATTCTGAATTTGTAACAAGTTTTTAGGATATTAGCTTTTGATTCTGATTTCCACTATTGGTTATTTTGTATTGTTGGTTTTGTTGTTGTTGTTGTTGTTATTGTTGCCCCTTTATTACTATTTTTTTTCCTTTTGGAAAGTCAAGATTTTACCAGGCATTAACTTCACAATAAAAATCAACTTACCTTTTTGATAAAAATACACATTTTTAACTGAACTTTCTTAATTTTATTTTTCTTGTTCTGTCTTAATGTCTAGCATATTCAAAAAATTCTTCAGAGTAAGTAAGATAAAATCATATGGAAAACTTGTTCATGTTATTTCTTCAATATCTAACAGCTGTTGATCCCAGTAGGCATTTTTCCTTTCTTCTTGTCAATCTCTACTATCACAAGCAAAATATCTAGCAAAATGTTCAATTGTGGGTATGACTTCCATTAAAACTTTATCAACAGTGGGATAAAAATAATAAATGCCTGTGACCAAATAAAAGGATATATATCAAATGCAGGGCAATCAGGCAATCAGGCCCAGTCAGCATGGGTTTATGAAAGGCAGGTCCTGCTTGACGAACCTGATCTCCTCCTATGACAAAGTGACGCGCTTAGTGGATGAGGGAAAGGCTGTGGATGTGGTCTACCTTGACTTCAGTAAGGCTTTTGACACCATTTCCCACAGCATTCTCCTCGAGAAACTGGCTTCTCTTGGCTTGGACTGGCGTACATTTCGTTGGGTTAGAAACTGGCTGGATAGCTGGGCCCAAAGAGTCGTGGTGAATGGAGTTAAGTGCAGTTGGAGGCCGGTCACTAGTGGAGTCCCCCAGGGCTCAGTACTGGGGCCAGTTCTCTTTAATATCTTTATCGATGATCTGGATGAGGGAATCGAGTGCACCCTCAGTAAGTTTGCAGACGACACCAAGGTAGGTGCGTGTGTCGATCTGCTCGAGGATAGGAAGGCTCTGCAGGAGGATCTGGATAGGCTGGACCGATGGTCTGAGGCCAGCTGTATGAAGTTCAACAAGGCCAAGTGCCGGGTCCTGCACCTGGAGCACAACAACCCCAAGCAGAGCTACAGGCTGGGAGATGAGTGGTTAGAAAGCTGCCTGGCCGAGAAGGACCTGGGAGTACTGGTTGATAGTTGGCTGAATATGAGCCAGCAGTGTGCTCAGGTGGCCAGGAAGGCCAACAGCATCCTGGCTTGTATAAGAAACAGTGTGGGCAGCAGGTCTAGGGAGGTGATTGTCCCCCTGTACTCGGCTCTGGTGAGGCCGCACCTCGAGTACTGTGTTCAGTTTTGGACCCGTCACTACAAGAAGGACATGGAGGTGCTCGAGAGAGTCCAGAGAAGGGCAACGAAGCTGGTGAGAGGTCTGGAGAACAAGTGTTATGAGGAGTGGCTGAGGGAGCTGGGATTGTTCAGTTTGGAGAAGAGGAGGCTCAGGGGTGACCTTATCGCACTCTAAAGATACCTTAAAGGAGGCTGTGGGGAGATAGGGGCTGGTCTATTCTCCCACGTGCCTGGTGACAGGACGAGGGGGAATGGGCTAAAGTTGAACCAGGGGAGGTTTATGTTGGATATTAGGAAGAACTTCTTTACAGAAGGGGTTGTTAGGCATTGGAATGGGCTGCCCAGGGAAGTGGTTGGGTCACCATTCCTGGAGGTCTTTAAAAGATGTTTAGATGTAGAGCTTAGTGATGTGGTTTAGTGGAGGACTTGTTAGTGTTAGCTCAGAGGTTGGACTAGGTGATCTTGGAGGTCTCTTCCAACCTAGATGATTCTGTGATTCTGTGAAATAAAAGTATAATATTGAAGAGGTTAATGCGTGATAATTATTGAAATACTTTCTTATAAAACACTAAATGAATCAAATAAAATATTTTAGCTTAATCTGTGGGACAGTAATTAGCAGAGGGACAGCAATTAGTTTGATGTCTGTAGATATTTTTTGTATATCTGATGCTAACAATATATTATGTCTTGCCAAATAGCTACCTATCAGTTAATAGTTTTCCATAGGATACTTGCATTTCTATTAAGTAATCTTTCTACAGAAGACCCTGAACTAAATTTAGTTAGTTAGTTAGTGCAGCAACACCTTTGATTTGAAGAACAGTGATAATCAAAGAACTTAAGCACTTGGTGATGAAATAAATAATTATTTAAGTATATTAGCTGCTAATAGTCATTTCAATTCCTGACTTTCACAGAAAAATAAAATAAATACCATTTTTCATATATTAAAACTTTAGATAAACAAATTTTAAACTGTTGTCTCCTTAGACAATGTTGGTTGAGGTACACATTTCCTTGGGAGAACAAAGAAATGCGTTAATCTGCAGATGCTTTAAATTAATCCTGTTCTAACACTAGGCATCAACTGGTCTTCCAGGAATTCAGCTGTGAGACTGGATTGATTCCCACTTCATGTCATCTAAACATTGTTCTAACTTTGTGTGCTTATTTTCCCTAGCATTTAGTTTGAAGCAGGTATATCTTCAGCAATTCCGAATGATTAATTTTATCAATCCCTTGAAATTTACAATATCAGTATTCACATTGCAAAACTTTACCATTTTCCCTTTATTCCTGTGTAGTTTATCTCAATTTTCCTACGTTCTCTCATGCTTTTATTTTGACTTATTTTGACTACTTGTCTTCACAAATTATCATCACAGTTTAGTATCCCTCAGTCATGTTCTACTTGCAGTTTGCATTACATTTGTCTTTACTGCTTGATGCAGGTATTAATAGACATTTTAGGGAACTGTATCTAAATACAGAAGACACAAAGGAATGTAAATATTCTTTGAAAGAAAAGAATATACGTTTTCATGAAGATGTTTTGTTGAAGTTTTGAAAGGCAAAAAATAATAATAAATAAATATCCCAGAACATCTATATTAAAAGTTAACAAAGAAAGTGAAAACTGGTAGATTAGGTTCCTTTATAAGATAATTAACATCCCTCAGAGTAATCTTTGTTTTCATTTTGTAACAGTAACTGAACTATCTAGACTTTTCTTCAGAGTTTTTAGGTACTGGAAACTTGCTTTGAGAGAGGAAGTTAAAGAAAGTTACTGGTAACATTTGAAATATGCAGGAATAGAATAAAAGCAGGAATTATTTAGCATATGCTTCCAAACCAATTTTTGGTCCTCAGGCTTTTGTTTTTCTACCTCTCCTTTTTTCCTCATCTCTCTTCCTTTCTTTCATTCTTGCTCTTTTATCTGCTCTTCTGTCTCTAACCCGTTCCTGTTTTGTGTGCGTGTTCCCAAATTTTTCTTTATTTAATTGAGAATTATTCAGAAGTAGCTGTACACAGCTAGTGCACTGGGGAAAAGAAAGGAAAAGAAAGAAATATATATATATATATATATATGTGCTTTTTAAAACCTTTAAATAGTCCATTTATATGGTTATGCATAGTGAGACATGTCAACAAGCTCCGTTTACTTAATTTCTTATTAATTTTGTTCAAGTAATATTTAGGTTTTTCTTTGCAAAGAAACCACACGACTTTTCTTTCTGAAAAGCTAGGTATTTGCCTTTCTCTTGTGAAAGAGTGACACAAATGTTATGGATTACAAAAATGCTAATTACTTCATTGTAATTGGAACTACTGATTGTAACTAGGCATCTTCATAGGCCTTGTTTCCTCAGAAGAAAATAAAAAAATGTTCTGACAGCGATTGTTTTAAAATGATACAGGCTGCTTGTGATTGTGACTGTTATGCCTTTAGTACTGAAATTACCTCAGATTATACTGTATCTCATAACAGTTTCATACCAAATGCAAACTTTCATAACTGATGATGAAAAGTAACCTAAAATTATTCAATCTACTTTAAAAATATCATCAAAATTTCTACAGGAATACATGGTTGAAAGCTGTTCATTTGTATAAAACAACATTTATGGAGCCTCATCTTAATCTTCTTGGAAGTTAGTACATATTGTTTTAATATAACTAGACAGTTTATGGAGTTAAATGGACAAATGTGGATCAGAAGAACTGAAACGGTAATTTAGGAGTCACTGTAGTGTGTGAAGATTGACATTATTACTGAAATACTAAATATTGTATAGGACATGACTAAGCCCACATAATGTATAGCTTCTGTACCAAAACCCACTAATGAGTTGCCAAGCTGAATGTAAGCTTTGTACCAGAGGGAATGAATTTCAATTTCTAGCACAGTGTGCTGGGTTGACTCTCTCAAAAAGAACAGGAAGACAAAACAGTATGGAAAATTTTATGGATCAAGATAAAGACAGAGATTTAATTTTTGTTTTCTTTTATTCTGAGGATATTGTAAAATATGGTGATTTCATGCAATAAGTATGTTCATAAAAGTTTGAGGGCAGAATAAAAAAATATTTTTTTTCTTGGTTTTGGATCACCAAACAAAAATATACATTAAAGGATCATGGAGACCACTTATTTGAGAAATATTGAAAATTAAAGAAGAATTTTGCTCCATAGATTTAGTAATGAAAATAGGACTACTTCTAAGATTTTTTAAAATGCTTTATAATGAAGTGAAATTTTTCTCTAGTTTATACTACCTATATAGTATATAACTGTACTAGACTAGTTAAGATCAGACTTTTCTTAGTTTATCAGACTTCTAACCATGTTGTCTATAAAGTAATATGGATGTTTTATTATGCATATAGATTCAGTGATGAATCACTGAATACACATTCAGAAATGCTCAAATGTAAATCACTTACAAAGTTCATTTAACAAATCTGTGTAATTTGTAAGCCTAAAAACAAGTACAAAACAAAAAAAAAACTTGCATGCCCCTTTTTCCATTCCATATAGTAAATAAAATTAAAAACAGAAAATAATAAAATCCTATAAATAATAAATAATAAAATAATAATAATAATAATAATAAAATATTATAGTAATAAAATCCTACTTTATCAGAAGTTCTGTTCTGTCCTCCTCTCCTTACCCCCTTGACTGAGACAAATAGACTTCAGTCGTACTCAGCAAATAGCATTATTGTAAAATTTAATTGTGTTCTGTGCTGCTAAAGGATCAAGTGTTCTTAGGGGAGAATAATGAAAGAGAAAGAATGAAGATATTAATAATTGCAAATATTAATAAATAGAATATTTATTTCCAGTGATGTTTTGAAAAATTTATTTTATAAAACTGTGCTATTTTGTTTAGCCAAGCTATACCATTAAGAAGGTCTCTTTCTGAAAAGAATAACATCATTGGGTAGTAACTAAACTTGTTTTATCACTGAATATTTTTATATTATCTGTGAAAATGGCTGTTGTTGTATGGCAGAAAGGGGGAGGGGAAGCAAACTTTGCATTCCCAATTTGAGTGAGTGAGCTTCACTTCAGCATGTAAATAGATGGAATCAATTACCTAAAAATGTATACGAAGACAATTTTGTTTTTGCAGATAATGAACTGTTTTTAGTGATGAAACTGAAAAAGAATCCATTATTAGTAATGAGGTTGAGAATGCAAGTAGAATTATATACCACCTCTTCCGGCAAAAACACTACATAAATCATAGGGTAAAAAATAAACAGAGAAAGTCAAGGACCTTAAAGCAACAGAAAATATATCCTTGTACAGTGTAAATGTACAGTGGATGGTGCTTGAAAGTTTAAGTTCATCTTTATTACCTTATATACTTGAAAATAAATGTTCTATGCTTTTGGATTTAATCTATGTTGTAAAGTACAGTTGGTGAATTTAATATGTTAATAAAGAATCCATAAACTGTCCATACTCACAGACATCCATTATTAAAATTTAACCCTAGCATGCATAGCATGTTTTGTATGGCAAAAATGGTAGGTTCAAAAATGGATGTATTGTACACTTAATAAAATAGTTTGAGAGTACACATGGATATATTCCTCTTTATCTGTGGTCCTACATCACATGCGTGAGCACTGAATTTAATTTGCTTTTCCTGACTTTACAGTTTAAAGATTGTTTTCTTTCATATGCCTTAGGGGCAGAAAGGTGATACAATGGTGATGGAAAGCATGAGTGCTAAAGCTTATAGACTCATGCATGTTAAGACCAGAGGGAACAGTTTGTCTGCACGATTGTTTAACATTGTCTATAGTATTAAGGCCAATAGTTTGCAGTGAATATAACAATTCCTTTTAAAAAATGAATTCTTTATTTTAAAACTTCAAGAAATGTACCAGTCCTCATTTCCCCTGATACTTCTGGTTTTTGGCCACATAAATGAAAATTTTTTCTTTTCTCAGTTTATTTTTTTCTCTATTTTGCCTTTGCTCAGCCATTGCTCAGCCATTACTCATTCCTCATTACTCATTTTAACTTTACATTAAGTATTTTCTCCTGTGATCATGCTAGTACACTCCAATTAGATTTTGGTTTACTTTTCTCACAAATACTGGTCATCTTATATCAGATATTTTTGTAATTTCTGAAGTATTTTTTTTTCTTGTACATTCCCCAGACTTTCATCTATTTCATAAAATATTTACAAGCCTGATTCTGACTTCGTTCCTCCTATTTTCTGTGTTTTATGTTTTTAGACAGCCTTCTTGACTACTTGCCTTTGAAAGACTTTGTGATGTGCTAAGAAACACAGGCAGCATTTATTATCAGTTGTAGCATTCATTATTCCTACATGAGGGAGAAATAAGCTAGATGAGATTTAGAATCTTGAGTTCCCTTATATGCTTTTCCTATGCAAAACAAAGGAAGCATTGAATGCTGAGTGTTAGATTTTTTTTTTGTGTGTGTCAGGTACAAATGTTCTGCTTTAGTAGAGTTGGGAAACTAGAGATGCTAGCAGTGGTTTTAACCCCTAAAGTTTGGTCTTAAGGATCTTAGGTCTTTAAGTGCTATTAAGACCATAACCCTGACATTTGATTTGGCATTTTATTGTGCCTGGTGTATAGTAACAGATACAGAATACGTTATTTAAATTCAGGACTTTTTTCCATCAGTTTATTAGAAGTAAATTCATTGATGTCAACAAGCTGATGGGCTACACATTTCCATATTGGAAATATAAATGTGAAAACAGAGGCAAATAATAAAGTTTGCAGGAACTTCAGGAAAAAAAAAAAGATGAAGATATGTTTCCATTAAATATTATTTTAAAAAGTATGAAAAAATAAATCTCCATTAGATCTCTGCATTAAAAAATCTTCTGAAGTTTTCTGAAAAAATGGCCAAACTTTAACTTTTACATTTGAAAAAGCTTACTCTGATCTGAAATAAGATGTTGGCTATATTTAAGACTGCTGAGTATTCATATACAATGTAACTGATGTATTTCTGTGTACTGTAATCATTTGCTTACAAAATGTTTATTAGTTCAGTTTCTCAGACATTTGTTGTGGAGTAGGATGGCCTTTCTTAAGGAATTAAGAAGAAAATGTCAATTTCTTGCTGTTTCTAAATGCTTATCTGTTCTTGGAAGTGTTTGTTACTAACTAGAAATAAAAGACTAAAGTAGCTTCAGCTCTGTGATTTAGAATGGAGATTGGCAGTTCAAAGAAAGAACAAAATACTCAATTTTCTGATTAGAATGCAAAGGACTAGGACAAAAATAAAAATATATTTGCAGTAGTCATCATATTATTGTGTTTATATTACCTAAATCCTAAAAAAGAAATAAAACCCTCAAAATTTCAACTGAAATACTATGGAATACTCGGGGCTATTGCTAATTACTTTATTTTTTCTCATATTAAAAATATATGAGAAAATATATTTCAGAAATATAATATTTCTCTATAATATTTTATTAATTAACTGGTTTTAACTGTTTTTAAGCTCTCCATTCATTCTCCAATCTCAAGAATTTCAATAATAATTTTATTTTTAAATAGTTCTTTAGCTTCAGAAAATACTAATAATGTTCAGAAAGGAACTTTAAGGGCATGAGAGACTGTTTACACATGCATACACACATGCATACACACTTCCTGTGCAACCACAGGAAGCAATCTTGGAGCTGAAGGCATACTTAAAGCAGTTTAAAAATATCAGTTCTTAGTAAAATGATACTTCTAAGCCATGGAGAGTTGGCAGGCAGAAGGTTAGTGTTCGTGTTGCCTATAACTAAGAGACAGAGAAGCCTGTGGTTTCATCACCATGTCTGAGGAAATCTATGAGTAGTAGTAACTTTCTTGTATTAATGTTTGTTTCTCTGTAATTTATTCCTGCTGGGACCAGTTGGCCCTTCTTTATGTCTACATCTATGTATGTTTGCTACTACATACATATCATCTGTCTTTTGAGGTTGTTTTGTTTGTTAGTTTGCTTGTTTGTTTGATTTTTTTTTCCTCTTTGTCTTTAAAAGATCAAAATATTGTCTGACTCAAGATAATCAGTGCACTGTGGTGAATACTGACTCATACTGAGAATCTCTCCAGTGTCTGGTGGGGATATACTATTGCAGTGCACAGGGCAATTGAGAAGTCTGGATTTTGAAAGGATTGTGCTTCTTACCTCTTTCTCCAGTGCTGCTAGCAGGTCATATTTTGTTCTTGTCCTGGTGCACTGGTAATTTCTTTGACTGTTCCTACTTTCCCCTACAGAATGTTGAAGCTTTTGTCTTTCATCTGGGCTAGGTTTATTTTATTAAGCTTTGGTGGGAGGGAGGCAATTTCTGACTTGTGGGATATATGATATTACTGTGAATTTTATTAATATCTAAAAATAAGAATATATTTTTCTGTGCGAAGTTATATGAAAAAGATTGGCCTGATCTTTTGAATGGGTTTTCCTGTCACAGACTTGAATTGAGATCAGAGAGGTTACTCCAAAGCATGGCAAGGTTTGTAGAATTAATTTTTTTTAATTATTATTATTAAAAAAAAAAAATAGCACACACACAGAAACCTCTAAATGACATCAAAGTTTTCTCCTTCCTCATTCCAATATTTATTTATTTATTTATTTATTTTTAAGAAGCCAAGAACTCCTTTCAGTATTAGGAGCATAATTTTATTGCATTTGTTTCTGAGTTTTGCTCTTAGACTTTCTCTTCTCCCTGTTGTGTTGTAGTGTTTCGTTTTTTGTTTTTGTTTTTTTAAGTTAGTTTTACAGTTTACTCTAATCTTCCAACATCAACTATCCATACTATTTCCAAAATAAAAGGCTTCTCACCTCAATATATCTGTTTTAGAGTTTTAAAATGTGTTTTGTTTTTGATGTTATTTTGTTTGTTTCTTGATGCTAATATCCAATTTCTGAAAAGATCATAGAATTATTTAGGTTGAAAAAGATCTTCAAGTTCACTAAGTCTAACCATCCACCTAACACTACATGCAAGTCCACTCCTATGTCCCTTAGTGCCACATCCACTTATATCCTAAATACCTCCAGGATGGAAACTCCACCACCTCCCTCAGCAGACTGTTCAAATGCTTAACCACCCTTTCCATGAAGAAATTCTTCCTTATATCAAATCTAAACCTGCTTTGGCCATTTTCTCATTATCATCTGTCATCTGAGAAAAGAAACCAACGCTGTGCTTGGTGCAATCTCTTTTCACGTAGTTGTAAAGAATGACAAAGTTTCCCCTCAGCCTCCTTTTCTCCACGCTAAACAGCCCCAGTCCCTTCAGCTGCTCCTCATATGTCTTGTTATCTAGTCCCTTCACCAGCTTTGTTGCTCTTCTCTGCTCATGCTTGAGCAAGTCAATAGCCTTCTTGTAGTGAAGGGCCCAAAACTGAACACAGGACTCAAAGTTTGGTGTCACCAGAGCTGAGTACAGAGGGAGAATCACTTCCCTAGTCCTGCTGGCCACTCTATTTCTAACACAAGCCAGGATACCATTGGACTTCTTGGCCACCTGGGCATAATACTGGCTCATGTTCAGCTGGTTGTCCACCAGTACCTCTAGCTCCTTTTCTCTTGGGCAGCTTTCTAGCCACACTTCCTCAAGCCTGTACCACTGCATGGGGTTGTTGTGGTCCAACAGCACTTAGCCTTGCTGAATTTCATGTGATTGTATGTGGCAGACCATCAATCCAGCCTATCCAGATCCCTCTGCAGATCCTTCCTATCTCAAGCAGATCAACAATCCCACCCAACTTAGTGTCATCTGCAAACTTACTGATGGTGCACTCAAGCCCCTCATCAATATCATTGATGAAGATATTAAAATTGACCTCAGTACTGCACTTTGGGGAACACTACTTGTGACCAGCTGCCAAACAGATTAAACTTCATTCACAGTGGCCCTTTGGGCCTAGCCATCCAGACATATTTTTACCCAGTGAACAGGACATCCATCCAAGCCATCAACACCAAGATTCTCCAGGTGAAGGCTGGATCAAATGCTTTGCTAAAGTCCAGGTAAACAACATCCACAGCCTTTCTCTTGTCCACTTAGCAGGTCTTCTAGTCATAGAAGGAGATCAGGTTTGTCAGACAGGATGTGCTTTTCATAAACCCATGCTGACTGATCACCTCTTTGTCCTGTACATGCTGTGTGATAGTATCCAAGATGATCTGCTCCATGACCTTCCCTGGCACTGAGGTCAGACTGACAGCTCTGTAATTCCCTGTATCCTCTTTCTTATCCTTCTTTTTGATGGGTGTTATATTGGACGACCTCCTGTCAACTGGGACCTCCATGTTTAGCCAGGACAGTTGGTAAGTTATTGAAAGTGGTTTGGAAAGCCCTTCTGCCCTTCCTTCAGAACCATTGGGCGAATTCAATTTGGCCTTGTGGTTTTGTGTGCATCCAAGCGGTGAATCTGAAAAGGATTTGAAAGATGTGATTTTTTTAAATTTATTTTTTATTTTTTCCTGGAAGGGATATATGGAAATAAACAGATTTATTGCATTTCATTTATATTCCTTCAACTCTCTTCTCTTCTTAATTTGGCAACTTAGTCAGTAGGTCAGATCTAAGAGTTTCACTTCCATTCAGTAAATTAAGGACCACTTAATCACTTGTCCTAGGGCAAGTGCTCTTCTTTTAAGCAACATTTATATTAATTTTCTGTGAGCTGAAAATTTGCTGCCATCCACTATCATGATGTTCAATAGATTCTCTCAGATATATCCCAGTTAAGTGGATTTCAAAATATGTCTGTTAGGTGAAACAGATAGTTAATATATTTTTTTTTTTAATTACTATTATTTTTTTCCAGCATACCAAACAGAATTCTAAATCTTTGTATTTTTATCCTCCTTTTCTGAAACAGGCTACTTCCTTTTAATGAGGAGTGTATGATGTCTTTTTTTTAACTTGGTCAATGTTTTGTATGTAATTTCATATCTTCTGGAAACAATAAAACTAAAGGTAGTTGGCATATATACTTAAAAAGTAACATGGTCAGAGAAAGAATTGCATAAATCAGCTTGTGCTTGCCCTTTCACATGATTTTCCCTCTGTTGAATTATTCATTCAAAAAGTGGAGAAAACAATACTAGAATCAGTGTTAGATACAGAGAGGCTAACCCTTTCAAGAAGGATTAATTTCTTATTAGTATGCATTGCCGTAAAATTGCTTATTATGTTGTGAACATTACCATATCATTTGACTGGCTTATCAGAAAGAACTCAGAAATGAGTAACTATCCATTTCATTTAGTCCCTATGTCAAATCCAGGAGCTCACAAATACAGAAGATTTCGTCCCAAAAAGACATGAGTGAGCCTCAAATCACCATGTTGAGGCACTGATATATTAAAAATACATGTACTTTGAAAGAATGCAACACAAATTGTGATGTATGGATCTTCAGTCCATTAGGCAGGGAAGTAAGGAACTGAATCCTCCTCTTAGCAGCCAATAAACTCTAAATGCAGTACATCAGCCTTTTTGGTAACAGCAGTAAATGGGCAGAAAGCCTGCAGACAATTAGTTGTCAGTTCTTAGTGATAACTAAAGTTCTTTTACTGAGTTATTTCTCTACTGAGAAATACTGATTTGTTGTTACAAGACCTATTGTTAGCTTCTGCCTCTTACTTGACACTATTCCAGGATGCTTGGTATGAATCCAAAGCACACTTTCTGATGAAGTCTCAGACAGATTTTTGGTGGACTTACGTAAGGTTTGAATGAGGTCTTATATTTTAACTTCAGACAAATGCTATGGAAATTGCTGCTTTTTATGATATCTATTGAGAGTTGAAATTTGCTGTAATATAATCTAGGATGATATTATGTTTGAGGAAGATATTGTTTTGGGGAGAAATTTCAGAAGAAAAAGAGCAGAATAAAGAAATGTGACAGAGGTGATTATGGCAGAGGAAAATTTGCATTAATACAAAGTTCTTTATTTTTACTCTTTTGCTATTATATTTTAACAATAGAATGTTATGGTAAACCTATCATATTTTGAGTAAATCTTTTTAATAGATCCTGTATATTGCATTCCAGATAATGAGCAGAGTGTATGATTGACATTTGTATCATTTTGCCATTTTGTTAAATGAAAAAAAGATTTTTCTAATTAAACACTGTATGGCAATATTACATAATAAAAAAAAAAAAAAAGAAAAAAAAAAAGCAGATTCAGAGTGAATTTTTCAGACAACTAAGGACTCAAATACAGGTGCATGTAACCAGAAAGTAACTGGTTACCATGAATCAACTGATCCATGGTAATTTTGTGTGCCTCCTTTTTCTCTTGATAACAGTGAAGTGACAAGATATATGAGATGAATCTGACCTTACAGCAGAGGTTATTTATGTATTACTGTGGATGAGCTAACATACTATGGCATGTTATTCCACAGTAGTTTATTACATTTAAACAGTTCAGAGTTGGGTTGTTTAACTACAGAAAATTATTTTGGAACTCAATTTATTATATATATATTTATTAATCTTTGACATATTTTGCTATTCGATATTTCTTGTTTAGCAAATATATTCTAACGCTGCAATTATTTTTTTTAAATACAATATTATTTGAAGAGCAGCATATGTATAGTTTATTAGTTCCTGTTTCCTGGGATGATACAGTCATATTCAACCTTATTTATTATTTTTAACATTTGCTGCTTTGTGCTTAATTGTGCAAACACTCCCACATTAGATATCAGGCAGTGCTTCCAACTGTTTATCAAGAAAACTGATTTAATCTTTCACCTGCATAGTAAATTTATATGTGGAAATTAACTAGAACTCTAAGGTCATACAGTCATTATCACAAAAGATAATGAAAAATCACGAATAGTGGTCCTGCTTGATTTTGTAATGTTTGGAAGAAATCAGTACACAAGCTGACAAGTGGAAAAAGCAATGTGAAAGCAATGCTCAGATTTTGATAACATCTGCCCAGCTCTAACAGACTAGATTAACCGGTTCTGGGCAGGAAGAGCAAAGAAGCAATAAACAAATGTTTCTGTGTAACTGCTGCTAACTTCACACCCTTGTAACAGATTTGGGGTGGGAGACCAGAGGCTGATAGAAAACCTATTTGCAAGAGATACGGAGGGAACTGAGGAGGATGGGTTGGGATTATGCAACTATTGAGGACATTGATGGTTTACGTCAGTAGGGCTGTGAGGTATGCATGTGTTGCAGATGAGACATGGCTCTCCACCATTTCAGCCATCCTGGCTAGTAATTAAAAACAAACAAACAAACAAAAAAAGATATTACATATCACTAAGTGACATGGTTCTTTTGTGCTCACCCCACCCCATTAAAGAAAAAAAAATTAAAAAGAAAAGGGAAAAATTCCTAATTTCTGGATCAGGACTGCCAGAAAATATAAATGTGAATAGGAATTTTATGTGAATGTGAATTTTAACTTCTTATTTTACACTGTGTTTTGGTTGGGATAAAGTTCATTTTCTTCATGGTAGACCATATAATTCTAAATTTTGGATTTGTAATGAAAACAGTGCTGATAACACACCAATATTTTAGTTGTTGCTGAGCAGGACTATTCTGCCTGTTATGCTGCCCTGACATTGAGGAGGCTGGGGTTGCACCAGAAGCTGGGAGGGGACACAGCCAGGACAGCTGACCCAAACTGGCCAAAGGGATGTCCCCTACCATATGGCATCATGCTCAGCAATAAAACTGGGTAAGTTGGCTGGGGCGGGCTGCCATTGCTCAGGGACTGGCTGGGCATCAGTCAGCTCATGTTGAGCATTGTGCATCACTTTCTTTTTTATCATTTGCGTTTTTGTTGTTGTTGTTTTTTGGTTCCTTCCTTCCTTCCTTCCTTCCTTCCTTCCTTCCTTCCTTCCTTCCTTCCTTCCTTCCTTCCTTCCTTCCTTCCTTCCTTCCTTCCTTCCCTAACTGACTTTATTTCAAGAGTTTCATGACTTTTGCCTTTCTGTTTCTCTTTCCTCCATCCAGCTGAGTGGGTGAAAGAAGAGAGAGAGTTTGTGTGCTGCTTAGCTGCTTACTGGAGTTAAACTACAACATACATGACGAACGCTGCTTAAATTTTTCTGGACTCCAGAATTTCCAGAATTTGTTCAATTTAACATGATAAGATGAAAAGGATAAAAATATAGTGTTTTATAAGCCTTTGAAGTTGCCTGCTGTAATTTTTTATACTTTTATCTTTTCATGTTACTCTTTCACCACTGCAGCATAGAAACACCTAACAATCAATGGCGAGGGAATTTCTCCTAAGTTAAATCCCACGTTAGATTATTTTAAAGCAGTTATTTTGTTGCAATTCATTTTTATGGGTTTTATGACTCCTTACACTATTTTAATGCTTCAACTCAAATGACAGACGTTTTCTGCTTTGGGTATTTTATTTTGAGGACATACATTTTTCAGAAAGTTTTCAGATCTTGATGTGAAGAAAATGTTTATGATTATCCATGGCCTTGGGCCCTGTGACTCAAATTTTCATGTCTACAGATGTTCTTGCAAAATCAGTTAAGCTCTAATAAGTAGATTTAAAATTTTTGTTTTGTCTTGGTCCCCATTTCAGTGATGATGTTGTTGGTCTTCTAGTGCAGATTCCTGTACTGTGCAAAGTACATGGAACTCCAGTGTGGATCTCCAGGTGCCTGTGTGCACTAGGCATGGCTGGCAGTGTCATGGTGGAAGAGGACGTTGCTGGGAACAGGGCTGGTAACTCGTTCTGGGCGGAGAAACTCCATAACAGAGGAGGTGTGTTTCAGAGGGTCTGTGGCTCTGGGACAGGGTCACCCTGGAGGGACTGTGGCTGGGGGCAACCCATGCTGCAACATCAGAAAAGGAGTGAGAGATGAAGAGTGGCTTGCAGAAGCTGTTATGACCCTGCCTTGATTGTCACATCCCTGAAGGAGCTAGAGGGACTGACCATAACCCTCAACAAAAGCAAAGGGATGCTGAGACTAGGAAGAGGGGAGGAGAGGTGCTTGCCTAAAGTTGAACCAGGGAAGTGTTCATTTAATTGTTTGCTTTTGTGTTTTGTTGTTGTTCTTGTTGTTGTCTGTTTGTTTGTTCCCTTCGATATCCAAACGGATGATCAAAAGTTTTGTCGAATTGTCAGTAATTAAACAAAGTAAAATAACCCCAGATAAGACTGTTTTTCCTGCAATCATCAGTACATCATATATGTCTCCTTGGGTTTTAGCATGTCCACATTCAGATGCCATTCAGTAAAAAGGGGCTAATATAATCATCCTTTTATTCAGATGTTCCTAAAATAAATTCATTATTATTTTTTCTTTTTTTGCAAACACTTTCAAAAATATTTGCTAAATAAAATAATAATTTTGTTGTGCTGCTTGAAGCAAAAAAAGCAAAAAGGGGCAGAGAACAGGTAGTAAGCAAAGCTGAGGCAGATAAAGTTGTTCTTGATTTTTCTTTTGTGATGGACGTACTGGTAAAGGAAGCTCAGAGACAGATGATCTTTTAGATGTATATGCTCCAGATCACTTTCTATGCTGAAAAAATCAAGGGAAGAAATTCAGGAAGCATATATGTTTAAAGAGAAGCCTTATATTTAGTTGAGCCTTATAGTAAAAGAACCTTGTTTTCATCAGTGGTTCAAGTGAATTGCTTTACAAGTTGACAATATTTGTGATTTTTCTCCCATGAAAGAAAGCACTGGCTTCTTTCCTGTGGACTTTAATTCCATTATTAAAACTTCTGTTTTTTTTTGTTAGTAATCCTGACACATTTTTGAGTATGCACATGCACTCTGGTGCTTTACAAGTGGAGCTCTTAGCTAGCCCTCCAGCTACTTAAAATGGTTCTTACGTTTTAGTCAGTGGACAGAGAGAGTTAAACATGATAATTTCACTTCAGAACTGAGCCTGCAGGAATATATTCAATTCACAAACTATACACAATCATTTTCTTGCTGATATTCTGCTCTGTTAAGGGACCTGCAGTGATGTCAAATTTGATAGCGTTCCACTCTGTAAAGCATGGTCAGTGTGACTGGGATAAGAAAAGACAAGAGAAGCAGAACTACGAATGAGTGGTGGAGTCAGAGAGAGGAGTAGAAAGCTGTTTCAATACAGACAGGGTACCTCTTTCTGCAGTTGTGACACTGTGACTCAGAAGTGGGATGGAGTGGCACTGTGTCAGGGATTGCTTTATTTTGCTATTGTAAGGCCTTTTATTAATAAACAGCTTGGTGACTAACTGAAGCTAATGACATATATATTTTTTCATTTTTAACCTATAATGAAAAAGCATTTTTCTTTTAATGAATAGACGTTTAGTGATAATTACCAAATTTTTACATAGAAAATAGACCATTATGTAACTGAAAGTATAATTCAAAATTTGTAGCAAGCTGATTTTCTATACACAGAGAAAATCAGTGCCATTTTACTAGAAATAGAAAAAAATGGTAATTATCGTTAGAGCTTTTTACTACAATTCAAGTTGGGCAAAACAGCAAATGTTTGCTGTTTGCTGCCATATGAAAATGCATTGCCTGCAACTGTCTTTTTGCTGAATCTTGTTATTTCTTCATTGTGCACTACTTACACAACATGCTTATGCGTGCGTGTGCAGTCTTGAAATAACTACATCTTCTTTCTATGTTTTAGTCTAATAACATTTAAAGTAATATGTTCCTTTACATATTTAATCTGTCCTGATATTTGATGTTACTAATTATTCATTTAATGTCAATGAGTTAGTGTCAATGTTCATGTGTAAGAATAGATGCACATTTTTATTTTTTATTTTATTTTATTTTATTTTATTTTATTTTATTTTATTTTATTTTATTTTGTTTTCCTCTGTGGCTTGACTAAGTATAAGAATCTCTTTGATTTATATAAGAGTGAATTGAGGAAGGAGAGCTTCTCTACATATATTCTGGAGGGACAATGTATAAGGACAAGGGTCTTGTAAGTCCTGTGTAACTGGATTGAGAAACATCACAGGGGTTAACTGGTTACAGAAGAATCTAAGGAATACATTTTGTGTGCAGAAGAGAACAGAAAAGAGAAAGAATCCTTTGATATTTATTTAAAAAACAATAATAATAAAAAAGATGAGGAAATGCCGTCATAATATCTCAGAAGAGAACTGAAAGATGAATGTATTTGCTTTTAGCAGTCTGACTGCTGAAATGTATTCCTAAATATATACTGACCTTATGAGATCAAAATGTGAAAGTTTACAACTGGGCTGTGTTCTGGCACATATTATACAGCTTTGAGCATGCTTTACACCTTTAAACATGTTAAATTTGCATTTCCATCTTGTTGCTTATTATGACCTGAACCTGTTTACGTGGCAGGTAATTTTTATAGCATGAACAACTTCTTAACTAGAGGACATGTACAATTTCATACATTCATACTTCAAGCACAGCCCAGGCAGTATGTGTGAATTTGACTAAGTAAGAAAAGAATCTCTGCTGCTCTTTGCTGTCATTTCAAGGAATTAATTCTGTGAGTTTTTGACTCTGTTTTTCATACTATGTTCTTATACGGCTTCAACTATGTACATGTATTATATGGAAGAATATGCTAATTTCCAATAGATAACTCTGGAATGCTTGTGGGAAGTACCTTTTCCAGTCACTCAGTGGATGTACATGCCAGGGTAATGAGATCAAATAATGAGCTATTCATCATCAGAGACCTTTGGGTCTGTACACATAATGGAGGTTTTGGAAGAGGGTAACCTTTTCATTCTTCACAGAGTTTTTTCTCCAAAGTAAGGGGGAAAAAAAAATCTGTCAGTCTTGTTTTACATCTGTTGTCACACTACAAAAGGAATTTCTGGAACAGTGTTGGCAGGTAAGTTATTGATAAGGTTGCACTGGTAGTTTGGGAAAATTGATACACTAGTTTGTTTACATATGTTTAACCTCTGGATTGATTTTCCCATGAATCACACAACTAGAGGATATTTCTGCATAGAAATTGAGCTGTAAAGGTTTTTTAGGTCTTGATACTGACATGTAGACTACAACAGAGATTTCTTTTGTAATGGTAAAATATTCTCAGAGCTGAAACTCCTGGATTCAAGTTTGATGCACGTTAAAGATTTTGCATAGGTTTTGAAGGCATAGTGAGGTATTCATGAAGTTCAGGAGTGTACTAACCTGGCTACATATCCACACATACATAAAATTAAAGATGATAAATCAATTTAAATGCTGTTCTTCTTTGATTCTGTGGGAAAAAAAAAAAAAAAAAGTGGAGATGACATTGTCTTGCTTTCAGGTAGATTAGAGTTAATTTTCCTCCTAGTAGCTCGTATGGTGCTGTGTTTTGGATTTAGGATGAGAGTAATGTTGATATCATGCTGATGTTTTAATTGTTGCAGAACAGTGCTTACACTAAGCCAAGGACTTTTCAGCTTCTCGCTCTGTCTTGCCAGTGGGCAGGCTGGGGGTGCAGCTGGAGCTGGGAGGGGACAGAGCCAGGACAGCAGGAAGGGGCATAGCTGACTTAGAGACAGAGGACATTAAACAGTTGTCTACTGTGCCTGGTCTCTCAGAGGATCCTTCTCTTGTGAGAATGAACAATTGCATTGGGCATCACTTGCTTTGTATTTTCTTTTTTTCTTTCTTTTTTTTTTTTTTTTTCATTTTTAATATTATTCTCCCTTTTCTGTCCTATCAAACTGTCTGTATCTCGACCCATAAAATTTTACTTTTTTTACTCTCTCCCATCCCACTGTTGGAGCTAGGGGGCAATGGATTGAGTGAACAGCTACTCAGTGCCTAGCTGCCTGCCCAGTTTTATCACAACACTGCTTTTTGTTTCCCAAGACTGTGCGCAAAGAGTTGTTTTAATGAGAGTTCTGGCCAATTTTTTTAAAAGCATTACTTTAGTTTAATATTTCTGGTCACAATGTTGATTTATTTTCTTTAGGCGCTGTTGTGTGTGTTTTCAGAGTGGTGTTATATAATCCTTAGTTGCTGTCTATGTTCCCTGTGATGCTGTTGATCGCTTCTGTGGGCTGGTTAACAGTTATCATTTTACTGTACTGTGTAACACTGGCCTATGATATGATAGAATGACCAGTCGTGAGACTAATGCGGTGTTTGTATTCCGCATTGCTGTCATCTCCGTACTTCAGGAACCATCTTTCCATTAATAACTACACTGTCTACCTTTTGTCCTCAGGGAGCCAATCTATAGGGGTGATAAGGGGGGGATACTGTCCCCCTCTCCTTCACCTTTCCTTTCTCCTTCACGTTCCTCTTTCACGCTTGCCACAATAGCCCTGGAGAACTTTGAATATCCTTTGGATGTTCAAACCTGCGTTTTTCTGTTGCTATGTTTCCTGAATGTGTTTCAGGTTTCATTCATAGTTAAACAACTATTTAAGAAAACTACCCATATATCTGCCCCAAGGCAGAATAGTTATGAGTAGCAGGGTGTGACGGAGGATATGGGCAAGTACCTAGAACAGTGGGCACCTCCAATATTTTGGAACTTCGCCCCTGGATAAGTGCAAAATCCTGGAAAAAAAATTAAAATATTAAAAAAAAAAATGCCGTCACCTTTGCAATTCCAGAGAGGCATGAATCACTGCTGGGGCCTGGCCCATGCCTGCCAAGCCCTGTTTACCACCCTATTCAGCATCCTCAAGGGGAAGAGAAGGTTTCTGGATCCAACAACAAAATGACAGGCACTGTAGCCACTCCTGCAACAGACCCTGAAGCCACTCCAACCCCTGTGATGGGCCCCACGGCTACGCCAGCCCCTGCAGCAGGCACTGCAGCAGGGCCAGAGAACCAACCTGTGTTGCTATCAGTCACCCCTACATGCAAGACTGAACGACGGATGCAAAAGTTAGATCATTTAGTAGGGGAAAAAACTCCTATTAGGAAGGGGAAGGAGGAAGAAGAAGAGGCAGGCTACTCTAAATAAGGGCCATTGTGGTAACAGGAGGAGGAAGAGGAGTATATCATAAAAGTGGCAATAATCAACCCATCCCTATCCCTGGGTGAGCTGTGAGACATGCAAAAAGATTTCAGCTGTCATCCAGGCAAGCTCATTATCACCTGGCTGCTCCAAGGCTGGAATAATGGGGACAATAGCCTGGAATTAGAGCGCAAGGAAGGCAAGCAGTTGGGATCCCTTTCTAGGTAAGACAAAAAAATTGGAACAGAGATACAAGTTTTCACCCTCTGGAGGTGACTCCGGTCAGGCGTGAAGGAAAGGTATCCCTTCAAGGACGATGTTGTATGTCACCCAGGCAAGTGAACCTCCATGGAGAGGGATATCCAGTACCTGGGGGAATTAGCTGTGCTGGAGGTGATTTATGATGATATAGACAACAAACAAATATCCAAAGATCCAGATGAAATCAAGTGCATGAGACCCAAGTTGCAGGAGTTTGTATGGAGTGCACCATCATCATATGCCAACTCATCGGCAGCAATGACATGGAAAGACGGAGAGGAACATGTGGTGGATGAATTGGCTGGCCAACTTCATCAATACAATGAGTCTCTCTTCCTTTTCATGGGCCTGCATCTTGGCTGTGGAGAAACTTTCCCAAGAGTTCTACAAACTCAAAGAAAGTGCTATAGAGACACTGTCCCGGGAGTTCCAGCAATTCAAAAAGGATATGTCCTACACTTTCCACCTGTATGAACGTCAGCTTTTAGGAGCAAGCATCCCTCTGCCCAGGAAAGGGGATGTAGTGGGTACACACCACGTGCCACCCTGTGGTTCTACACAATAATGAATACTATGACTAGGACCAGAGTGGTCCTGTCTCCAGCCAGGTGGAGGAAAGGGACAATCGGGTTTATTGGACAGTGTGGATTGGATGACCTGGCACATCAGACCCACAGGAATATAAGGCTCTAGTGGACACCAGTGCACACTGTACCCTAATGCCATCAAGTTATTAAGGGGCAGAACCCATCTGTATTTCTGGAGGGGATCCCAACAGCTAACTTTATTGGAGGCTGAAGTGAGCCTAACTGGCAAAGAGTGGCAAAAGCATCCCATTGTGACTGGCCTAGAGGCTCCGTACATCCTTGGCGTAGGTTACCTCAGGAGAGGGTACTTCAAGGACCCAAAAGGGTACCGGTGGGCTTTTGGCATAGCCGCCTTAAGTACGGAGAAGATTAAGCAGCTGTCTACCTTGCCCAGCCACTTGGAGGACCCTTCTGTTGTGGGGTTGCTGAGGGTCAAAGAACAGCAGGTGCCAATCGCTACCACAACTGTGCACCAGCGGCAATATCACACCGAGACTCCCTGATTCCCACCTGTAAGCTGATTGATGGACTGGAGATGCAAGGAGTGATCAGCAAGACTCACTCACCCTTTAAGAGTCCCACACAGCCAGTGTGAAAGCCTAATGGCAAGTGGAGACTAACAGCGGACTATTGTGGCACCGAGTGCTGCAGTGCTGGACATGCTACAGCTCCAGTATGAACTGGAATCAAAGGCAGCCAAGTGGTACGCCTCAACTGATATCACTAATGCATTTTTCTCCATCCCTTTAGCAGCAGAGTGCAGGCCAGAGTTTGCTTTCACTTGGAGGGGTGTCCAATACACCTGGAACTGACTGCCCCAGGGGTGGAAACATAGCCCTACCATTTGCCATGGACTGATCCAGTCTGCGCTGGAACAGGGGGAAGCTCCTAAACAACTGCAGTACATCGATGACATCATTGTGTGGGGTCACACAGCAGAGGAAGTTTTCGAGAAAGGGAAGAAAATAGTCCAAATCCTTCTGAAGGCTGGTTTTGCCATAAAACAAAATAAAGTCAAAGGGTCTTCACAAGAGATCCAGTTTTTAGGAATAAAATGGCAAGATGGATGTCATCAAATCCCAATGGATGTGATCAACAAAATAACAGCTATGTCTCCACCAACTCACAAAAAAGAAACACAAACTTTCCTAGGTGTCATGGGGTTTTGGAGAATGCACATTCTGAATTACAGTCTAATTGTAAACCCGCTCTACCAAGTAACCCTTAAGAAGAATGATTTCAAATGGGGTTCCGAGTAACAACAAGCCTTTGAACAAATTAAACAGGAGATAGTTCATGCAGTATCCCTTGTGTCAGTCCAAAAAGGACAAGATGAAAAGAATGTGCTCTACACTGCAGCCTGGAAGAATGGCCCCACCTGGAGCCTCTGGCAGAAAGAGCCCAGGGAAACTCGAGGTCAACCCCTAGGGTTTTGGGGTCGGGGATACAGAGGATCTGAGGCCCTCTACACTCCAACCAAAAAAGAGATATTGGCAGCATATGAAGGAGTTTGATCTGCTTCGGAAGTGGTCAGTACTGAAGCACAGCTCCCCCTGGCACCCTGACAGCCAGTATTGGACTGGATGTTCAAAGGAAGGATCCTCTCTACACATCATGCAACTGATGCTACATGGAGCAAGTGGGTTAGACTGATTACTCAGTGGGCTCGAATAGGAAACCCCAGTCACCCAGGAATCTTGGAAGTGATTATGGACTGGCCAGAAAGCAAATATTTTGGGATATCAACAGAAAAGGAGGTGCCCTGTGCTGAAGAAGCCCTACTGTATGACAAGCTACCAGAAAGTGAGAATCAATATGTCCTGTTCACTTATGGGTCTTGTTGTATTGTGGGAAAGCATCGTAGGTAGAAGGCTGCTGTATGGAGTCCTACACAACAAGTTGCAGAAGCTGCTGAGGGAGAAGTTGAATCAAGTCAGTTTGCAGAAGTGAAAGCCATCCAGCTGGCTTTAGATATTGCTGAATGAGAAAAGTGGCCAGTTCTCTATCTCTATACTGATTCATGGATGGTAGCAAATGCCCTGTGTGGTTGGTTGCAGCAATGGAAGCAGAGCAACTGGCAATGCAGAGGCAAACCCATCTGGGCTGCTGCATTGTGGCAAGATATTGCTGCCGGGGTAGAGAACCTGATTGTAAAAGTATGCCATGTAGATGCTCACGTACCAAAGAATCGGGCCACTAAAGAACATCAAAACAACCAGCAGGTGGATCAGACTGCTAAGATTGAAGTGGCTCAGGTGGACCTGGACTGGCAACGTAAGGTTGAATTATTTCACCCTGGGCTGAATTATTTCACCCATAACACCTCAGACCATCAAGGCAGAGATGCAACATACAGATAGGCTCGTGACCAAGGGGTGGACATGACCATAGACACTATTGCACAGGTTATTCGTGATTGTGAAACATGTGCTGCAATCAAGCAAGCCAAGTGGTTAAAGCCTCTTTGGTGTAGAGGACGATGGCTGAAATATAAGTATGGGGAGGCCTGGCAGATTGATT
Organism: Cygnus olor; assembly: GCF_009769625.2. Taxonomy (NCBI): domain Eukaryota; kingdom Metazoa; phylum Chordata; class Aves; order Anseriformes; family Anatidae; genus Cygnus; species Cygnus olor. The sequence goes on from NC_049170.1 coordinate 76,419,687, forward strand.
ACATCACAGAAAGCGCCACGTACTTACAATGGTGGAAGCAACCACTGGATGGCTGGAAACATATCCTGTGCCCTGTACCACTGCCTGGAACACTGTCTTGGGCCTTGAAAAGCAAGTCCTATGGCAACATGGCACCATAGCAACAGTCAGACAATGGGAATCATTTCCGAAACAACCTTATAGACACTTGGGCCAAAAAGCATGGGATTGAGTGCGTATATCATATCCTCTATCATGCACCAGCCTCCAGGAAAGTTGAGTGATACAATGGATTGTTAAAGACTATACTGAAGGCAATGGGTGCTGGGACATTCAAACATTGGGATACACATTTGGCAAAGGCCACCTGGTTAATCAATACTCGGGGATCTGCCAACCAAGCCGGACCTACCCAATCAAACATGTTACATACTGTAGAAGGGGATAAAGTCCCTTCAGTACATGTAAGAAACATGCTGGGGAAGACACTCTGGGCTACTACTGCCTCAGGCAAAGGCAAACCCATTTGTGGGATTGCTTTTGCGCAGGGACCTGGATGCACTTGGTGGGTAATGCAAAGGAATGGGGAGGTTCGATGTGCACCTCAAGGGGATTTAACATTGGGTGAGAATAGCCCGTGAGTTGAATTGTAGTATGTTAATTATTATATAATACTGTATGTCATCACTACCATGATTGCTGTATGTCAATGTCCTATTAATGGTATCACAGTAACAACCATGCAGATAATGACAAATTAATTTTGATAGAATTGGACAAGCACAGTGGTGTGATGGAATGAGAATGGGCTTCAACATGTGACGATCCAACATCACACACATCTCTTCTGCCCTGAAAGACTGCTGTGGCAGATGGAGCCCAAAGTCAGTCATGGACTACACAAACTCAGTGGACATTTTATATACATATATTAAGAGCGGTGACTAATTGGAATGTATTATGCAGGGGAGACCTCATCGCTCTCTATAGGTACCTGAAAGGAGGCTGTAGAGAGGTGGGGGTTGGTCTATTCTCCCACGTGCCTGGTGACAGGACGAGGGGGAATGGGCTCAAGTTGCGCCAGGGGAGGTTTAGATTGGATATTAGGAAGAACTCACTTACTGAAAGGGTTGTTAGGCATTGGAATGGGCTGTCCAGGGAAGTGGTTGAGTCGCCATCCCTGGAGGTCTTTAAGAGACGTTTAGATGTAGTCCTTAGTGATATGGTTTAGTGGAGGTCTTGTTAGTGTTAGGACAGAGGTTGGACTAGATGATCTTGGAGGTCTCTTCCAACCTAGACGATTCTGTGATTCTGTGATTCTGTGATTCTGTATTAGAACCTGAGCATGACATAAATGGTATGGAATGGGGGTGGATATGTTGTCCTGGTTCCAGCTAGGATAGAGTTAATTTTCCTCCTAGTAGCTGTTACGGTGCTGCGTTTTGGATTTAGGATGAGAGTAATGTTGATATTATGCTAATGTTTTAATTGTTGCAGAGCAGTGCTTACACTAAGCGAAGGACTTTTCAGCTTCTCACTTTGTCCTGCCAGTGAGCAGGCTGGGGGTGCAGCAGGAGCTGGGAGGGGACAGAGACAGGACAGCTGACCCAAACTGGCCAAAGGTGTATTCCATACCATCTGATGTCACGTTGAACAATTATTTGGGGTGGCTGGCCGAGGTGGGGTGACTGGTTGCTCGGGGATAGTCTGGGCATCAGTCAGCGGGTAGTGAGCAATTGCATTGTGCATCACTCGTTTTGTACACATTATTAGTAGTAGTACTATTATTATTATTATTATTATCATTATCATTATCATTATCATTATCATCATTTTTTTTTCTGTCCTAGTAGACTGTCTTTATCTCAGCCCACAGGCTTCATTTTTTCTGATTCTCTCCACCATCCCAGAGAGGGGACAGCTTTGTGGTGCTTAGCTGCCAGCATGGTTAAACCACAACAGACATTTATATTTTTAAGAGTCTTTATTAAAGAGTCTTTAAAGGTAATTTTACCAGCTTTATATAGATTTATAGTGACAATATATATTAAAGGAATGTCTCATCTAGAACGTGACTTTCTAGTCTGCAGAGTGAGGTTTACATACTAACAATGACAATATCACAGATACTGGCCTGGGATTGAATACTATGCTCTCTTCTGTGATGGTTGTGGGCAGGCAACTTACAATAAGACTTGGTAATTTGTATGTAGAATTGGGAGTCCTGAGTATCGTACCTAGTCTGTCTTCATCTAACAGGGACTAGAGGTTGACTGCCTCACTGTAAACATTGTAAAGGAGTATGTTTGAAAATGATTCTTTCTCTGAGGCTGCCAGGAAATATTTACACCTAGTCACTAGTTAGAAAGCTCCACTTTGGGTACATGCATTGATTTAGCTCCTGCAACCTTTCAAGGAAGGAGAAGGGTTTGTTTTTGTTGTTGTTGTTCCCTTAGAAATCAGGACTTATGGCAATACTGGTGTCTTGTTTGTCCATTTAGTCAGTGATTAGGTTTTTCTAGGAAGTGTAAGGTCTGGACTAAATACTTCCTTTATATTGGAGGGTTCAACCTGCATGCCAACTGCACAAGGTAGTGTCTTGTCTTAGGCTTCTAAAGACAGCAGAGGTGAAGATTCAATGGAATAGAAAGGGAAGTTGTTCAGAGGAAGGAATTTTTCTTGGTGGGTCCATGTGGTAAACTTCTCATAGGCATTTTTATCACATGGATGGGTTTTATCCTCTCATCAGAAAGATCATGAGGCTTTCTGATCTGCAAAATTAAATGATTTGTTGTGTGATAATGACATTCAAGAGATGCCTCTTTATATTTGTCTAAAGTCCAAATCCCTAACATTATTGTATTCCCCTCAGTGGTATGAAATACAGCACTTTTTCCAGTTTTAAGGAAAATATTTCCGTCCCCCTGCAGTTGACTTCAAGTTGAAAAGGCAACTATGATGTTTGCAGTTTAAATCTGAAGAGCCACAAATTAATCAGTACTGGCTACATGCACATATTGCAAGCACAGCTGTCTGTGTGCTAATAACCATTGACTGAAATACAAAGACATGAAACCTCATTATTGACTGACTGAAAATCTCTTTTCTTAAATTTCTTCTGGACACCAGTGAAGTGTTATATTGGTAAAATCAGTGAAACCACTTGCATCTAGGCCCTATGCACATTAAGTCCTACATAAACAGTAGTCTTCATAAAGTATTGAAACTGCTCATTCTGAACTCACGGGTAGTCACTTCAATACCTATTATAAATTCATCAGTTATGACATCTTGGATGTGAAACTTTCACTATTTTCTGTGCTTTAATTCTGATCCCAGAGACTGAAGATAATTTAGATTTCATACAGCTTTGACCTTTTGCTTAATTATAGATGCTTCACTACTTCCTATTGCACATTAAGTATTCACACATCTCTGGTAGATGAGATGACTTACATAGCCTCAGAAGTGGTGATTACAGATTAATTTATATTGATAAAAATGTTGATTTTAAAGACTAGCAACCAGATTCTTTATAGACCAGTACCTTTATAATCACTTAAACTTGTACACAGTGAGTGCAAAGTAGGTGGAAAATGCTACCACTTTCATTTGATAGACTGTCTTATTAATTTCACCAACGTTTATATGGCTATGTAGCATGGAAGACAAAATCAGCCAAGTCTTGTATTTAGCTATTACTGGAAAGTTAAATATTCTCTGAAATACAATTTGAGTTAGTGGCAAGACTGAAAACTAAAAACATGAAACAGTAGTGAATAAGATAAGAAACAAGTTTCTGCTTTGCAGCTGTGATATGATTGTTTTTATTTATTTATTTATTTTCTGATTAAGATACATACAGGGACATATAATATACTTACTAAAGAACTGTGTATGTAAAGAGTTTTTAAAGACTTCCATTCATATTTTTCTTAATGCAAAGTCAGTTTATTTTATACAAATTAATATTAGCCTCCAGAGATTTATTATGTGCATTCATTGTGTAATATTTTAACTCATAAACTTAGAATAATAAAATATAGTAAAATAAAAGCCAATCTGAAATACTTATTGTATTATATATCACACTGTTTTTTGAGAATATGGATTTTCTTACAATAGATTTTAATGTTACACCATGATATTAAAAATTATGGATACCATGTATTGGTCAATTGAGTACAGTATTATACTACATTTCTAATCAATACGAAACTGAAATTATTTATTTATTTACATCAGATGTAATATTTTAATTCAAGAAGCTGTTTGGGAATATGACGTTTTCAAAATGCGTGTCTTTCTTTGTTCAGGAACAACACTTCTACGTGTATATCAAGACACAAGTTGAGTCTCACAGATGGAAAAATTTTCTGACTTTGTGATTTCCTGGATCAGCCAAGAACCTGATCACTAGGTCAGTACATTACACAAAAAATCCCAGTGAAATATGAGATTTTTCCCAACAGTTTTGTCTTTCTTTTGGACACCATTTGTAAAAAACATTTGGAGATTAGAAAAGTAATTTTCTGAATTATGAAAGCTACAGTTCTTCCTCTATACATGTAAAAGTTAATAAAAAAAAAAAACCACTTTTATTTGTTAATCATTTTGAGGGATCATTATTTGGAAATGCCAAATTTCAAAGGTATTTTCCAGATTATAATTCCAAGCACTTTTTTTTTTTTTCCCACAACAATAAAAACTTCCTGTAACCTGAACGGGTTTGGATTTTGTTTTATGAGACCCTTGAAAAACGTAAGTTTTATTTCAGCATAAACAAATTTATTTATTTATTTATTTATTCATTTTTACCCATCCCTCAGGTGGATGGGTAGCAGGAGGGGGAGCAAGGGAATGAAAGAAATTCATTTTCTGTGTTTTTGTCATCTGTGTCTTGGTTCCTTTACCTATGATCAGTCCAGAGAAAGTCATTCCAATTTAAATGGGTGCCTACTCCTAAGAAGTATAAACCATACATCAAGAAAAAGAAACTTTGCTCTTCTCAAGTAGAGTTTTTCAGTGTTTTGCTTTTTCTTCTATTTCTTTAGTCTCTTCTTTCTTTTCTTTTTTGCCTCACTGACAAAAGACTACACAAAAATTTTATGTTAATAAAAGTGATTTGGTAACATAGAAGAAATGTTTCCAAAAGAGATGTAGAATTAGTGCTATATATAATTAAAACAATATTAATATAACTATATTGGCTTGCTAAAGTTGTAAGTTCGTAAGGATATTGATAGAATATCAGAAATTTGATACATATATAGACACCCTAAAAGAAGCATTAAAGAGGAAATGCTTAGGACAAATTTTAACCAGAGATTATAAGTAAGTTTTAGTTAAGCTTCTTTTCTGTTTACAATAGAATAGAATTTTTATATAACAGCAGTAAGGGCACTATTGTAAACAAAAGAAAAATAAGGCTAAACAGAAACAATTACTTGACATTTACAGAATCACAGAATTGTAGGGGTTGGAAGGGAACTCAAGAGATCATCGGGTTCAACCCCCCTGCCAAAGCAGATTCCCTAGAGCAGGTTGACCAGGTAGGCGTCCAGACTGGTCTTGAATATCTCCGGAGAAGGAGGCTCAACAACCTCCCTGGGCAGCCTGTTCCAGTGCTCCATCACCCTCACCATGAGGAAGTTGTTTCACATGTTGGTACGGAACTTCCTGTGATCCATTTTGTGGCCATTGCCCCTTGTCCTGTCCCCACAAACGACTGAAAAGAGGTTGGCCAAATCCCGCTGTCTCCCACACTTAAGATATTTGTTAACATTGATAAGATCCCCTCTCAGTCTTCTCTTCTCAAGGCTGAACAGACCTTGGTCTCTCAGCCTTTCCTCATAGAGAATATGCTCCAGGCCCCATATCATCTTTGTGGCCCTCCACTGGACTCTTTTCAGAAGATCCTTATGTGTCTTTGTGCCGGGGAGCCCAGAACTGGACACAGTACTCCAGGTGAGGCCTTACTAGGGCAGAGTAGAGGGGGAGGATCACCTCCCTTGACCTGCTGCCCATGTTCCTTTTTATGCACGCCAGGATCCCATTGGCCTTCTTGGCCACCAGGGCACCCTGCTGGCTCACGGTCAGCCTGTTGTCCACCAGGACCCCCAGGTCCTTCTTCTCAGAGCTCCTCTCCAGCAGATCATGCCCCAGCCTGTACTGAGACATGGTTGTTCCTTCCCAGGTGCAGGACTCTACATTTGCTCTTGTTAAACTTTATTTGGTTTCTTCCTGCCCAGCTCTCCAGCCTGTCCAGGTCTTGCCAAATGGCAGCACAGCCTTCTGGTGTGTCGGCCACTCCTCCCAGTTTTGTATCATTGGCATACTTGCTGAGGGTGGACACTATTCCCTCATCAAGGTTGTTGATGAAGATGTTGAACAAGACCGGACCCAGCACCGACCCCCAGGGAACACCGCTAGTCACAGGTTTCCAGCTAGACTCTGTGCCACTTATCACCACCCTCTGAGCTCGGCCAGTCAGCCAGTTCTCAACCCACCTTACTGTCCACTCGTCTATCCCACACTTTCTCAGCTTTGTTAGCAGGATGTCATGGGAGACAGTATCAAAAGCCTTACTAAAGTCAAGGTAGATGACATCCACTGCTCTCCCCCCATCTACCCAGCTGGTGATGCCATCATAGAAGGCTAGAAGGTTTGTTGAACATGATTTCCCCTTGGTGAATCCATGCTGACTAGTCCTCATAACCTTCTTCTCTTCCAATTGCTTGGAGGTGGCATCCAGAACAAGCTGTTCCAACACCTTTCCAGGGACAGAGGTGAGACTGACTGGCCTGTAGTTTCCCAGATCCTTCTTCTTGCCCTTCTTGAAGACCAGGGGGACATAGGCTATCCTCCACTCTTCAGGCATCTCTCCTGTTCTCCAGGACCTTTCAAAGATGATAGAGAGTGGTTCGGCAAACACCTCTGGCAGCTCCCTCAGCACACATGGATGCATCCCATCGGGACCCATGGATTTGTATGTGTTAATCCCACTCAGACGCTCCCGAACCACTCCCTCGTCAACCAGGAGGAGATCACCATTTTCCAGACTCTTTCTCCAGGATTCCCGGATCCGGTCCAGGATTCCCGGAGGGGAGTCTTTGAAGCAAAGACTGAAGCAAAGAAGGCATTCAGTACCTCCGCCTTCTCAGCATCCCCTGTTACCGGTACACCCCCCTCGTACAGCAGGAGACCCACATTATCTCTAGTCTTCCTTTTACTGTTTACATACTTAAAAAAAACTCTTCTTATTATCCTTTATCTCTTTTACAAGCTTCATCTACAGGTGGGCTTTAGCCTTCCTCATCATGTCCCTGCAGGCCCTGAAAACACTCCTATACTCCTCCCAAAAGGACAGGCCCTTTTTCCACATTTCATAGACCTTCTTCCTTTTGATCTTGTCAATGAGCTCCTTGCTCATCCACGCAGGTCTCCTCCCCTCCTTCCCTGATTTCCTACTCTTCGGGATGCACCGATCCTGACCTTGGAAGAAGTGCTGTTTAAATGCTGCCCAGCTCTTACAAGCACCCTTGCCTTCTAGCAATCTAGCCCATGAGATACCCCCAAGTAGGCCTCGGAAGAGGTCGAAGTTGGGCTCTCCAAAAATCCAGGGTAGCAATCCTACTTTTTGCCTTACTTCTCCCACCAAGTTCCATCTTGAACTCCACCATCTCATGGTTGCTGCATCCCAAGCTGCTCCCAACCTTCACATCCCTAACAAGCCCATCCCTGTTGGTAAGAACAAGGTCCAGAAGCAACCCCCTGCCTCGTCGGCTCCTCCACCACCTGTGTCAGAAAATTATCTTCGACACATTGAAGGAACCATTTGGACTGCATATGCCTGGCTGAGTTCGTTTCCCAACAGATGTCTGGATAATTGAAGTCCCCCATGAGAACCAGCACCTGGGATCAGGAGGCTACTTCCAGCTGCTTGTAGAAGACCTCATCGACCTCCTCCTCCTCCTCCTCCTCCTCCTCCTCCTCCTCCTCATCTGGCAACCTGTAGCAACCTGTAGCACCCTTCCCCCTCCTTCCCCTTCCTTCCCCCTCCCCGTCTCCCTCCCTCTCCCTCTCCCTCTCCCTCCCTCCCCCCCCCCAACAGTGTCACCTATACCAGCCCACCCCTTAATTCTCACCCACAAGCTGTCCACTTGTTCCTCACCCTCCCCCAGGTGGAGCTGGGTACATTCTAATTGCTCCCTCACATAAAGGACAACTCCTCCCCCTTACTTTCCACAGCCTGTCTTTCCTAAAGAGGACATAGCCCTCCATGACAGCATTCTAGTCATGCAAGCTGTCCCACCACATCTCTGGGATTACAATGAGATTGTGGCCCCACAACCATGCACAGATCTCAAGCTCATCCTGTTTATTTCCCATGCTTCGCGCATTGGTATACAGGCATTTTAGGGAAGTGGCAGGCGCAGTTACTCCTAGAGGGACTCAAGAAGAAGATTCCGGACGGGGTATCAGGAACATTACTTTCTCTGAGGAGCCCTCAGATGACCTTTGGGAAGGTAACATTCCTGATACCCCCGTCCAGAATCTTCTTACATTTCTCTAATGAGTACTTATTGACTCTTATGAGAAAAATATTATTAGTAATGGTGCTTGTCAAAATGCTGTCAGAATGCCTTATGGAAAAATCAGATTTTTTAATATTCTATAGTAGAAAAATAATTGCTGAACTGTATTTGTTCATTTCCTGCCTATTCCTTTACAGAATTGGCCAAAATAATTTGAAATGGCTGACTTTCTGTGACATCATATAAATAATTATTTTAATGAATAAGTGCATTTTTAGCAAATTATGCATTTGCTAAATATAGTAAACAAAAACAAACTCCGTAAAAAAAAAAAAAAAAAAGGCATAATGTAAAGAAGACCATCAAGAATTCTATAGAGAACCCTTCAGGTATATTAATGTTTATAGATAAGTGTGTTGCACAATTAATTCAGTGAACAGTGAAAGGAATGAGGCCTGGGGTTGTATGACTTTATGTCTCACAGATGAACTCAATAATATAAACTTCTCGCCCTTCCTCAATTACTATTATTCCTCACCATGTCCTACCTAATAGAATATCTTGCTGTTCTGACACCAAGAGCATCAAAGAAAGAAAGTTTAGAAATGGCTTGACAACTAAACCAAATTCCAAATGTCATCACCACTAAGGAGTGTTTTTCATTGTCTTAATTGTTAAAATGTGGGAGGTATATTCTGAAAGATAGAATTCTGTTTCTGAATACATTAGTGGTTAAAGATATTTTCTTAGGCTAAACCGACATATTCAGATGATATCACATTTGTTTTAATTGGGCACAGTGGGTCATCCAGGGCAATGTATATATGAAACTCTTCTGTTGAACTCAGAGAAAAGGTCATAATAATGACAATTGCTTCACCTTTATCATTTTTCACTAAGTCATCTGGACTGTACCTTTGTATATACAGTTATGGAGATATACTCAATCATGGTATTTTCCAGGATAAAATACACCATTTATCATCTGTACTTCCCTGATAGGCTGGATGCAGGTTGTTGCAGGTTCTTTCTTTCAGGATGATTCAAAAGATAACCAAGGTGATTCAAAACAGTCAGCCAGCTTCCTAACACAGATCAGCTTCAGGTAATCTGAACTGAAAAATTATAGAAAAAAGTTTTTGAAGTTACAACTATGCTGCATGCCAATTGAATTACCTGAAGGCACTTTGTTTCCACATGTTTATGTGGACAAGAGTAACTTGATTAGACATCAAATTCAGTTAATCTAACTCTCCCTATAAAATTCTACAAAACTGTTCAAAACACTGGCTCATTTTTCTAAACTGTATGCTCTCTGTATTGAGCTGTTCTCACATTTGCACTTTTTCAACCAACTTTTTCAACCAGAGTGGCTACTTAATATTTTCCTATAAAACTTTATTTAGGGAATTGTCCAATGCAATAAATTCTTAGTGAATCACAATTCAAGTTCCATCTGATGGATAGATGAGGAGTTTTGCTTTAGCAGACAAATTCTAGAGTGGCCCATTTCGCGATTTTTCCACAGGACAAAAACTGAAAAACCTGAATCAGTGAAACATGAGTCCTACAAGAATTCCATTATCCTGACTGTCACTGTGATCATTAAACCTATTAATGCTTAATAGGAAGCTTTCATTCAAGAGGAGGCATCTGGTGAGGAAGGACACAGATGTCCTTCCTGGGGATCTGGGACACCCCTTGATTTTTTATCCCAATACTTGAGGTTATATTATTATTGCTTTTTTTCATTCTCTGGGGAGAGAGATGTAGAAAATTCCAATACATAATGGAAATGCTCTTTGGGCTTAGAAAGTGATTGTAGAAAAAATTCTGAACTTCTGCTTACCAATAAGGCTCTCAGCTGTGTATCTGCATGAATTTTTGTTATTGTTGATGGTTTTGCTTTCTAATTGGTTTTGTTTATATTCATTTACTGAATTAGAGCAGATACATCTCTAGTTATCATACAGTTATTGCATAGTAGTGGTTGGTAATTAATAGAGGTTTTTGTTTGTTTGTTTTGTTGCGTTTTTTTTTGTTCCTCCATTGTGTGGAGTTGTTTAGTTTTTCATCCATGCCAGCAGGTATAGTAAGCTCTAGTCTTCCCTTCTGATTCATTTCTGACATTCTAATGGGAAGGTGGAACATGTCTGTATAATATCAAAAATTTGTAAGCCCATCATACACATCTGATCATGTTATTTATTCTAGAGGACATATAGAGAAGCAGGCCAATGTAGCTCTTTAATAAATGATTATTAAAGAAATAGTAAAGTAGTCACTTTTCAACCTTCAAAGAGCTTTGTCTGATCAAGGAAATTGTGAATTAGTTGATTTGTTTACCTGGTTCAGTTTCTCTGCTTAGCATGAATACAAAGCTACTCTGAATGTTTTGAAAAACACTTCAGCATAATTACTATGCACGTCACTGATCTGCTAGCCTCTTGGAGTTTCTTGTATTTTACTAGTTTTACGGTTTATAATACTTAAATGACAGATATATTTTTAACTCTTAAGTTTTAGGTTTTCTCCTGAAATGTTTTATTAATATAAAAAGAATAAAATGATTGATATCCCCATATAGTTGACTTTATAGTGTTGTTTTTTTATTTTTATTTTTATTTTATTTTATTTTTTTTTAACAACTGAAAGCTTTTTGTAATGCATGGAGAAAATTCTTCTAATTTCTCTATGTTATGCTAAAATTTCCTTTTGTCTGCTGCCAGACTTCTTTACCCTCTTATTCCTCCTCCTTACACTTTTACACATTCACTTCTCTTATCTGTGGAGAAACCAGAAATAGGTTCAAATGAGTTTGCTATCTCTTAGAATAGCTTAAGTGGTTGTTTTGAATTATTGCTGTGCTCAAAAGATAGAGGAGAGTTTGGCTAAGCAAAGATTTGTACAAACCATGAGTATAGTGACCTTCATGAGTTTGTGAAAAGGAAACGCTGAGGTGACCAGTTCTGGGACAGACGTGTTCTGCAGCAGAGCGGTGGATCAAGGCGGGCAGGGCTTTTTTGCGGCATCGAGACCACTGGAGGCAGCCCTCGCGAGGGAGGCTGGCGAGGCATGGGCGGAGCCAGCAGCGCCCCCTTCCCCGGCTGTTCAAAGGCAGCCCCTAGGGAGCACAAGCGACCAGGACGGGCAAACAGGGAGAGGCAGGGCAGGGCAGGCCAGAGCAGAGCGTTCCGCCCCACTCACAAGAACAACTCATCTACTGGCTGCCTGCCTGTAGGTAAACCGCCATGGTCACCAGTAGGCAGAGAGCTCTTTCTAGAAAGTCTGTGGCCAACCAGACTGAGTGCCCGCTCAAAAATGCGGCAGTTCAGGTCTCTGGATGCAGGGAGTGCATGAGCCTGTTGCTGCGCTCTGAGGGCAGCAGAGACACCATGTGTGTGAGGTGTGAGCAGGTGGGTGACCTGCTCAGCCTGGTGGCAGAGCTCAAGGAGGAGGTGGAGAGGTTGAGGGCCATCAGGGAGTGTGAGCGGGAGATAGACAGGTGGAGCAACTCCCTGTCAGGCCTGAAGGAAAGGCACTGGGGTGAGACACCCCAAACAGGGGTGGACCCCCTGACCTGTTGCTGTCAGGCAGAGGGAGGGGACCTAGGAGACGAAGAGGAATGGAAACAGGTCCCTGCTTGATGTCGCAGGCAACCCCCCTCCCTACCGGCCCTGCCTCCCCAGGTGCCCATACACGACAGGTTTGAGGCCCTGGAGCTTGAGAGACTGGTGGGTGAGGATGAGGTGAAAAGTCTACCCAGGAGGATGCCTAGGGCGAGGAAGTCGACTCCACGCCTCAAGACTGCCTCCACTAAGAAAGAAAGAAGGGTAATTGTTGTAGGCGACTCTGTTCTCAGGGGAACAGAGGGCCCTATTTGTCGGCCTGACCCTAACTGTAGGGAAGTCTGCTGCCTCCCTGGGGCCCGGGTCAGGGACATTGCCAGAAAGCTTCCTAACCTGGTTCGCCCCTCTAACTACTATCCTCTTTTGACAGTCCAGGCTGGCAGTGATAAAGTTGCTGAGAGAAGCCTGAAGGCTATCAAATGGGACTTTAGGGGACTGGGATGATTAGTAGATGGAGCGGGAGTACAGGTCATGCTTTCCTCCATCCCTACAGTGGCAGGGAGGGGTACAGAGAGGACTCGGAAAGCCCACCTGATAAACACGTGGCTTAGAGGCTGGTGCCAACAAAGAAATTTTGTGTTTTTTTGACCACGGGAGGCTTTGCTCGTTACCTGGTCTGATAGCTACAGACGGTTCCCACCTACCTCTAAGGGGAAAATGGATTCTAGCCCAGGAGCTGGCAGGGCTCATTGAGAAGGCTTTAAACTAGGTAAGAAGGGGGTTGGAGATGAAATGAGGCTTCTTAGAGATGAGCCTGGGCGAACAATGTCAGGGCCGGGGGAGGGGGCAATGACCCAACCGCAGTGCGTCTACACTAATGCACGCAGCATGGGCAACAAACAGGAGGAGCTGGAAGCCATCATGCAGCAGGCTGGCTATGACTTGGTTGCCATCACTGAAACGTGGTGGGACCACTCCCATGACTGGAGTGCTGCAATGACTGGCTATAGGCTCTTCTGAAGGGACAGGCAGCACAGAAGGGGTGGTGGTGTGGCTCTCTATATTAGAGAGTGTTTTGATGTTGTGGAACTCGAGACTGGGAATGATAAAGTTGAGTCCCTATGGGTTAGGATCAGCAGGAAGGCCAACAAGGCAAGCATCCTGGTGGGGGTCTGTTATAGACTGCCAAACCAGGATGAAGAGATGGATAAGGTGTTCTACAAGCAGCTGGCAGAGGTTCCTCAATCACCAGCACTTGTTCTCATGGGGGACTTTGACTTGCGGGGGAAATACAATACAGCTCAGAGGAAGCAGTCTAGGAGGTTTCTGGAGAGCATGGAAGATAGCTTCCTGACACAGCTGGTTAGAGAGCCTACGAGGGGAGGTGTCCCGCTAGACCTTCTGTTCACAAATAGAGAAGGACTGGTGGGAGATGTGGTGGTTGGGAGCTGCCTTGGGCAGAGTGACCACGAAATGGTAGAGTTCTCTGTTCTTGGCGAAGTCAGGAGGGGGACCAGTAAAGCTGCTGTCTTGGACTTCCGGAGGGCAGACGTTGAGCTGTTCAGGACAATGGTTGGCAGAGTCCCTTGGGAGGCAGTCCTGAAGGGCAGAGGAGTCCAGGAAGGCTGGGCACTCCTCAAGAAGGAAATCTTAAAGCCTCAGGAGCGGTCTGTCCCCACGTGCCCAAAGATGAGCCAGTGTGGAAAAAGACCGGCCTGGCTGAACAGAGAGCTGTGGCTAGAGCTTAGGAAAAAAAAGAGGATTTATATCTTTGGAAAAGAGGGCAGGCCACTCAGGATTATAAGGATGTTGTAAGGATGTGCAGGGACAAAATTAGAAAGGCCAAAGCTCATCTGGAGCTCAATCTGGCTACTGCTGTTAAAGACAACAGAAAATGTTTTTATAAATACATAAACACTAAAAGGAGGACTAAGGAGAATCTCCATCCTTTACTGGATGTGGGGGGGAACTTAATGACAAGAGATGAGGAAAAGGCTGAGGTGCTTAATGCCTTCTTTGCCTCAGTCTTTAGCAGCAAGACCAGTTGTTCTCTGGGTACCCAGCCCCTGAGCTGGTGGAAGGGGGCAGGGAGCAGAATGTGGCCCTCATAATCCATGAGGAAATGGTTGGCGACCTGCTACAGCACTTAGATGTTTGCAAGTCGATGGGGCCAGATGGGATCCACCCAAGGGTACTGAGAGAACTGGTGGAAGAGCTGACCAAGCCTCTATCCATCATTTATCGGCAGTCCTGGCTATCAGGGGAAGTCGCAGTCGACTGGCGGCTAGCAAATGTGACGCCCATCTACAAGAAGGGCCGGAGGGTAGCCCCAGGGAACTATAGGCCTGTTAGTTTGACGTCAGTGCCAGGGAAGCTCATGGGGCAGATTATCTTGAGTGTCATCACGTGGCACTTGCAGGGCCACCAGGCTATCAGGTCCAGTCAGCATGGGTTCATGAAAGGCAGGTCCTGCTTGACGAACCTGATCTCCTCCTATGACAAAGTGACGCGCTTAGTGGATGAGGGAAAGGCTGTGGATGTGGTCTACCTTGACTTCAGTAAGGCTTTTGACACCATTTCCCACAGCATTCTCCTCGAGAAACTGGCTTCTCTTGGCTTGGACTGGCGTACATTTCGTTGGGTTAGAAACTGGCTGGATAGCTGGGCCCAAAGAGTCGTGGTGAATGGAGTTAAGTGCAGTTGGAGGCCGGTCACTAGTGGAGTCCCCCAGGGCTCAGTACTGGGGCCAGTTCTCTTTAATATCTTTATCGATGATCTGGATGAGGGAATCGAGTGCACCCTCAGTAAGTTTGCAGACGACACCAGGGTAGGTGCGTGTGTCGATCTGCTCGAGGATAGGAAGGCTCTGCAGGAGGATCTGGATAGGCTGGACCGATGGTCTGAGGCCAGCTGTATGAAGTTCAACAAGGCCAAGTGCCGGGTCCTGCACCTGGAGCACAACAACCCCAAGCAGAGCTACAGGCTGGGAGATGAGTGGCTGGAAAGCTGCCTGGCCGAGAAGGACCTGGGAGTATTGGTTGATAGTCGGCTGAATATGAGCCAGCAGTGTGCTCAGGTGGCCAAGAAGGCCAACAGCATCCTGGCTTGTATAAGAAACAGTGTGGGCAGCAGGGCTACGGAAGTGATTGTCCCCCTGTACTCGGCTCTGGTGAGGCCGCACCTCGAGTACTGTGTTCAGTTTTGTGCCCCTCTCTACAAGAAGGACATGGAGGTGCTCGAGCGAGTCCAGAGAAGGGCAACGAAGCTGGTGAGAGGTCTGGAGAACAAGTCTTATGAGGAGTGGCTGAGGGAGCTGGGATTGTTCAGTTTGGAGAAGAGGAGGCTCAGGGGCGACCTTATCGCTCTCTATAGGTACCTGAAAGGAGGCTGTGGGGAGATAGGGGCTGGTCTATTCTCCCATGTGCCTGGTGACAGGACGAGGGGGAATGGGCTAAAGTTGCACCAGGGGAGATTTAGATTGGATATTAGGAAGAACTTACTTACCGAAAAGGTTGTTAGGCATTGGAATGGGCTGCCCAGGGAAGTGGTTGAGTCGCCATCCCTGGAGGTCTTTAAAAGATGTTTAGATGTAGAGCTTAGTGATATGGCTTAGTGGAGGACTTGTTAGTGTTAGGTCAGAGGTTGGACTAGGTGATCTTGGAGGTCTCTTCCAACCTAGACGATTCTGTGATTCTGTGAAAGAAGCAAACAGACACTTATAGAACAGGAATGAGTGAGCCCAGTATTGTGTGGGCCATCTCTTTTGTCAGATCTTTCTCAGAGTTCAGCCATTTCAACATGCACAAATAAGTATTTTGTCTATGGATAGCAGTACAGGGTCTGAGCTGGGTTTATGAAGTCTGTGATCCCCATTTCTCTATCCTCCACTTCACTTGTTTCACTTTGTGTGGGAATGCATAAAACTTCTAAGGAGCTAGTTTGGAAGACTGGCAACAGAGACAAAAACATATATGAAGAGGAGATTTCCAAAGATAAGCAATAAGACTTCAGTGACAGAACTGACTATTTGTTGTGGTTTAGTCCAGCAGGGAGCTCAGCACCGCACTGCCACTCACTCACTCTCCTTAGGTGGGAAGAAGGAGAGAATCATAGAGGGAAAAGTGTGAGAACTTGAGTGTTAAGATAAAGACAGCTTACTAGGTAAAGCAAGAGCTGCAAATACAAGCAAAGCAAAACAAGGAAATTTGCTACTTCCCATTGGCAGGCAGGTGTTCAGCCACTTCCAGGAAAGCAGAGCGCATCACACATTACAGTATCCAGGGAAGAAAAACACCATCTTCCTGAACATCCCTCCCTTCCTCCTTCTGTTCCCCAGCTGTTATTGCTGAGTCTGATGCCACATGGTATGGGACATCCCTTTCGCCACCCTGGGTCAGCTATCCTGGCTGTGTCCCCTCCCAGATCCTTGTGCACCCCCAGACTCCTTCCTGGAAAGGCAGCGTGAGAAGCAAGAAAGTCCTTGGCTCTTTATAAGCACTGCTCTGCAACAACTAAAACATCGGTGTGTTTTCACCACTATTTTCATCAAAAATCCAAAACACGGCATTATATAAAGAAAAATAACTCTACCCCAGATAAAACCATGACACCACTCAAAAAAGATGAAGTCATTTTGTCATGCTCTTTGTAGTTAGGCTTACTCTGAAAACATTGCTTTCATTAGACATTTTTGAAACTGACAGAAGATTTCCTGTTTCAACAGTAAGATATATTCTGACCTTGCTGGTAGAAAAAGAAGAGCCACATTTTTACCAAAAAACACCAAACTTGAGATTCATAGCTTTATCAACCAATATGAAACAATTTGTCTAATCAGGTGATTCCTCCTTAAGGCAATAGCTAACTATCATGTGGCAAAACCTGATACCATGGCAGAGTGGCTGTTTCCTAAAAAGTTTGATCTCAAGATGTTATTCAAATTTTCCATAGGCTAGTATTCCCAACAAACAATCCTGTCTGGTTTTTATCAATTAGAACATTAACAATGTCATGATCCATACAGGTCATTCATAACATGGAATAAAGAAGGCAGAAAATAGTGGTTTGATTTAAGTGGAATGAGGAAAAAAAAAAAAAAAGGACAGGACAGCTAAGATAACTGGAGTGTTAGCTGAGAAAGGAAAGACTTAGGAAAGACTGGCACAGGTAAGGAGAGGCTCTGTTTCCTTGTAGACTAAAGCTACTAGCAGCAGAAATGAACCAGAAATTAAGTAGTCCTTATCCTCTTTAGGATTCTTTATATGTTGCAAATTTTGAAGGTAAATTTACTTTACATAGGTGTGGACCTTTTTCTCCAGTACTGAGACAGCAAAAAAAAATAACTTAGACTACTTTCTTGAAAGTATTTTCACTAAATGTAAACTTAATCTTCTTTTCTTCAAACTGATATCCTTTAACTTATTTTCACGATGTTGTACAAGAGGTACGTATAACTTCAGAAAAAGAGAAGTATCAGAAGATGAAATAAGTGGCCTCCATGCTAGTGAGTGAAGAAACTTAAAGAAAAATATTTCATCACTAAACTGTGTTTTACATTAAGGCATCACATGGATTTTTATTTATTTTTTATTATTTTTTTTTTCTCTAAGATCTTTACTTTCCCTGTCATTTTCACTTGTGTGAAAACTATGGCATTTCTCAAACTTACTGCTTTCAGACATGTCTTATAACATTTGGCAGATTTCTCACATTTCACAACGCAACTGCAGAAGGAATCCCAGATAATATATTGAGTGGTAACTTTTGATGAATGTTCTACTGGTGATTTCTTTGTATAAATTAGACATGAAAATAAGGAAATGATTGCATCCCCTCAGGGCACTGTTAAGACTTAAGACTAAACGACTATGCAGAGACTGAATACCAAAATATTTTAATCACAGAATTATGCAGTTTTATGAGTTGCTTGATTTTCTTGTCCTACAGAGGAGATGGTGTGGGTCAGGAAGAAGGCTGAGTGGGTCAGCATACCAGCCGTGCAGTGCATTGAGGGCTGTGGATCTGGGATCTCTCTCAGTTCTCTCTCTCCATTCTGGACACTATCACTTATGGGCTCGGGTATAGAATAGCAGATTCTTGACTGGCCCGTGATTGAAAGGTTCTTTACACTTCTTTATTCTTATAATTAGTCTACTTCTTTACCTTTTAAAGATAACTAATATGCTAATACAATTGTCAGCCATGCCTGATATCAACTGACACAAGCAATTCAACCTTTTTGAGACAGTTTAGAAGAAGCTTAAAAATTAATAGGTACTAATCAATATGGCTACAATATTTGACTGAATATGTCTGTGCTAGCATCTAGACTTTGAAGGATTACTCCAGATACTGTTTACTTGACCAGGGTGATCTTGCAAGATTTTCTGATCACACTAAAAAAGCAGCAGTACAAACAATATACCTTCCGGTAATTTTGAAAGTTCTTGAGAAAAAAAACTAAATATAGTCATGAATAAATAAATGTTCACCCAAGTACATACACACAGAAAAATATGTACATAATTTTATCTTACAAATATGGCTCAGGTCTTACCTAGTAGAATGAAAAATCTGAGTTGTTCTATTTATTAGCTTGTTGGAGAAATTCAAGAAAATATATAAAAAAGTATATCTTCCAGTTTTTATGACAGAGAAGAAAATCAGTTATATATATATATATATATATATATCTTGGACTATGATATACTAAGAATGAATTATCTAGTATTAAACTACGCAGGCAAAGATACAGAAGGTATCATCTCCTTAATTTGTTTCATTTTACTCCTGTGACAAAACAAACCTAACTTTGCTGCATGAGAGAACCAAGACACAACTAGGCTAAGTATTAAATCTTTTCCATAAGAGTCAATGCAGACAAATCCTTACTATTGCCTGACCAGAAATATTTGATAGCTCTTTGTCACTAATATATATATGCATTGTATTCCGATTGACTGTTTCTATAGTTTAATATTCTGTGCACTAATCCATCCATACCCTTTGCAGAGTTGATTATTTGTCACTGTTTTATCCACTAGCAAATTAATTAATTAATGATGACATATTTAATACCATCTTTTGATCACAGTAATGCTGTTGCCTGTCTGCTGTTCAAAGCTTCTGCCTGGCAGCCTGGTAAGTAGGTGTTCTGTGGCTAAAGTTAGTAAGCTGCGACAAGGTTTGTGCTATCTTTGGAAACTCATTCTGTGTACCTGAGGCACTTGCCTTAGTTGTTTTGTTTTGGAACTTCCACTCTCCTAGATTCAGTAGTGTCACCCTTAACTTACACAAGCTGGAGCAAAGCACAGTGGTTCCTTAAAATACGGACATCATTAGGCTGCCAATTAAACATATTAATAAATGTCTTCCTGACCTGCAGAGGAGAAAGTGGCATCCATGTCCCTTGGCCTGGGCAGAGACACCGGGGTCCCTGGGCACAGGCTTGGCTCCAGGGCCAGTCAGGAGGTCCTGGGCTGGAGCTGCTGGAGGAGGCAGCAATGCTCCTGTCAGCCTTTAACATGTTTGATGTTTTCCAGCTGCTAGGTGGCATTCACTCCATGGAACAGCATGAAAGTTATCCTGAAATAAATCTGCCATAATGAGTATAGTGTGGATGTCTCTCCACAGATCTGCAACCACTGAACTGCATGATTTCCTAATGTTAAAATAGCCTTAGGTGTATAGTTTTTCAATTACTTATACGCTGATATTTAAGTCATATCAGACAGAGCCCTCTCTTGGGTAGACAGATAAGTCTATATTTCATTATAAAACAAAACGTCTTACATTATTGTATTGTTTTCATTATTGCTTTAGTTATTTAAAAGCAGATCCACACCGCAATCCATAATGCCATGCTTTTTCAGTGTAGTATTTGCTATGATCAGAAAATACTAATGAAGATGTTGTCTAACCTAAATTTAGGCTAAAGTTCTCACATATTTACCATTCTTCAATGGAATGGTTTCTTCCTTTTGTAAAATGTTGGTCTTTCATGTCTTCAAATGATTCAAAGGTTTGATTCAGTGTGGTTGAATCTAGCATCTAAACTTTGGATGGTTATCAAAATAACTGTTTATTGCACTAGACTGAATTGTACAAATATTAGATTTCTCATTAGGGCTCTTTTGGTGCAGAAATTTTGTTAAATATTCTTTAATTTGCATACAGAATGTGTTACAAGTAGTAGGCAGAACAAGTTATTCTTTTCTCTCTTTATAGAAGAAAATATAGAATCATAGAATCATAGAATATCCCGAGTTGGAAGGGACCCATAAGGATCATCAAGTCCAACTCCTGGCACCACACAGGTCTACCCAAAAGTTTAGACCATGTGACTAAGTGCACAGTCCAATCGCTTCTTAAATTCAGATAGGCTTGGTGCAGTGACTACTTCACTGGGCAGCCTGTTCCAGCGTGCGACCACCCTCTCGGTGAAGAACCTCTTCCTGATGTCCAGCCTAAACTTCCCCTGCCTCAGCTTAACACCGTTCCCACAGGTCCTATCACTGGTGATATACATGACAATGGCACAATTTCCAGTCGTCTTGAGATATGCCTGCAGCAACAGGTCAAATAGCAAGATATAAAAATGCCTCTACTTACTGACAACAATTTAAACTTGTCAAGAATAATAAAAATAAACCTTCACTCACACACAATAAAAAATAGATTTTTAAGAAGAGGAGAGCTAGTGGAAAAATATTGACAAATCTACATGAAAGAAAAGCAAGAATAAAATAAAACAGGACAGAAACAAAAGAAGGATTTAAAGAAAATTAATAATGAAGATGAATTGAAGAAACAACTGAATTCTAGAAAATCATAACTGAAGAACGGAAGGCAGCGAAAAATGGATAAGATACAGAAATATTACTCTATCTTTTAGGCAGAGACTAAATTTGGCATGATAACAAAAAAGGAATAAAAACCTGATGTTTGTTATGTTTCCGTTAGATGCTGCATAGGTCCAATCCTCCACTGCTCTGCAATGAAGTAATCTTAGTATTATTAATATGCTATTTACACCTATATAAAGACACATGAAAATAATGAATCAAGACATGCAAGTAATTACAGTAGTGAATCACAATTAGATTTATTAAATTGCTTTATACATATTATATCTTGTGGTATGATGTAGATGAATTTACTCCTGTTTGTATGTTACTTAGTTAGCAGGTAGATCTAAATGACCTTCTGAGATTTTCCTTAATTTTGCTGTTTTGTTAAAATTTTAATTATGGCTGGTTTATGAGACTCTTGTGGAAACCATGTCAACATCTTGTTAACTGAATGCTATTAGAAATTTAGGTAGCTTGGAAGCTAGCAGGTTTTGTTTTTATTTGTACATTTTTTTTTGATGATGTTTGGCAGCACGTATATTTTATGCTGACAAACTTTGTAGAGAAACACTACTTCTTCACTTACTATTTCAGTGAAAGATTGTCTATATCTTTAGGTAGGAAGATCCTGGGAATAGTTATATAATTTGGGGCTTACAGTAGATATTTTTTTTTAATTTTTTTATTTTTTGTAAAAGTTCAGATGATTCTTTGGAAAAGCAAGTAATGATTGGGACAGCCACCGAGAACTCAAGAAAACATATTACAAGTTTAGCCTCTATTTATTGTTAAAGGTGTTGTCAATTCTTTTCAGTGAATCATTGCACCCCAGAAAGAATGAATTTGTCTGGGAGGGCAAAGTGTTTTAAACAGCTTTTACCTACTTGAATATCATGACTGAGGAGGTTTCAACCAAAACAAAACAAGTTAAACTTTTATATGTATGAATGAAGGATGAGAAAAAAAAAATGTAATGATTTAGTTAAAAAAAAAAAAAATAGAACTAACTGGGGAAACACTGAGAAACAAAAAAAAAAAAAAAGGAAAAATGAGTTATTGTATTGGAAATTACACATATATTTGAAAGAGTAAAGCATTATTGGGAGATACAATCTGGCTATTGTGCGTAGTTTTTTAATTTGTCCTATGTCTAGTAATTCCTTAATCAATATTGTGATTTATTGATTGCTATCTTACTTATTAAACATCTTAATTTTACAGACTTCAATATCCTGCAGATGTCTTGCTGAGATATCCTCATCATTATTTCCTTCCCATGTACAACATACAAATTCTGTATTCTCAGGATACGATTTTTGATTACTGTCAGTGATTTGGTTGGTCGTATGCCATTGCTAATTCATGCAGGAAGTCTACAATTACCAAGATATTTTCTCATGTAATATTTAATGATTGACCATAGTCACTTAGAGCATTACGGTGATTTAAGTCTCTAGGAATAGGAATATAATAGGAATAGGAATAATATCCTCCACTTAAGAGAACACAGGATATAGTAAAAAACATTATTAATATTTGTATATACAATATAAAGAACATTACTGATATTTACATATACAAATACAGGCTTAGTATTTACACACACCTAAAGAACTAAGGACAGTTTATCCAAATTAGCTAATACAGAATATAATGCAAGGTTCCAGATTTCTTTTTCACTTTGTGTGTGTGTGTGTGTGTGTGTGTGTGTGTGTGAATTTGGCATGTTAGTCATCATATTTAGTGTCCATTTCCTTTGTCTTGTGTCTGATTGGCTTTAAATCTCAAAATGACTACTTTTGGCATTTCCCTTCTCTGCTTTTAGAATAAGTCCAACTCTCACAAATTATGAAATTAAAGGAAATTTTATTTTTTTGACTAGTCCTGTGAAAACAACTGGAAAAGTGCCCCTTCAAGAAAATGTCTTAATGTTTATGGTTTTCCCAATATGCTGCTGCAGAAGAGTATGTTTAGCTTTGATTCTGCATGTTTCTTTTCTCCTGTGGTCTGTACATGTCTGTGGCTATTATTTTGCCACATGGAGAGCATACAAGGAGAAGAATATCTTACAGATTTCTAGTTTATTTTGTATGTCTGTACTTAGTTATGTAAAAACACTGTATTTACAATGCATTTTTTATATTTGTAGATTTTTATTCACATTTTCTTTATCTCTCTCAAAGCTAGAATAATGCTTCTTAGGGAGCTTAATTAGCCAATAGAAGTGCTGATGAATGTTTTATTCTCCAATAGGGAACTTTTCATAGACTCATGTGTTGAGCTTGGAAGGAACATCTGGAGGTCATCTAGTCACATCCCCCTGGTCATGCAAGGCCACCAGGACCATGTCCAGAATATCTTCAAAGAGGGAGACCACATTGTCTCTGAGCAATCAGTTCTGTTGCTTCATCACCTGCACAATAAAGAAGTGTTTCCTGATGTCCAGACTGAACCTCCTGTGTCT
Organism: Cygnus olor; assembly: GCF_009769625.2. Lineage (NCBI taxonomy): Eukaryota > Metazoa > Chordata > Aves > Anseriformes > Anatidae > Cygnus > Cygnus olor. Next base: position 76,443,085 of record NC_049170.1, read on the forward strand.
CAATTTGTGACCATTGCCTCTTGTTCTGTCACTGGACACCACTGAAAAAGCCTTTAATTCAGTAAACATGCAACATAATACAATGAGAAAGTTTTGATTCTAAAAGTATTTTTCTTTAAGTAAAAGAGAAAGATGCTCTTCTTTTCCCTCTAACATCAATAACCATAATAGTGAATTCTTGGAAATTAAAGGTGTCAGTTTAGGAAATCATTCCCACTCAGAAGAGCACTGAAACTTAGGTTTATGTCTCTTTGATATAAATGAGAATTGTATGGACATCTACATTTAAAAAAAAAAGTAAAACAGCTTTCTTGAAAAATACATAAATGTTAATCTATGCTAATATTTGTGAACTGGAAGAATGAGTATAGCTGTTGTGACTATTAAGTTAGTGTTTAAGAATCTAAAAGTAACTTTCAGAGTTGTTTTCTTTAAGAAAGAAATGAGAAATAGATATTGTAGACACAGCATAAAAGCAACTAACATAAATGCTACCAATACAAGCATAAATTAAAGAGAAAAAGATTCCCACTTTCCGTGACAGCACCAATTAACAGCAGTTTCTGCTGCTTCAGATATGTGTTCAGCCATAGCTCATGCATTTTACTGTCTGTACTGATTCATTACTTGGAGTGAATAACAGGGTTATTTCAATAGAAATTCAATATAAAAAAACAAATCACACTTATGTAACTGCCTACTTACAAGAATCCCACAGTGCAGCACAATACTCATCAAATTAAATTCCATTTAATTAAAAGCTCTGTAGAACAGATCAACATTAAGTTCAGTCAAAAACGGCTATTTTGTGTCAATGTATTTCATATTAGGATATAATGAAGATGAGGTGCATAGCTGCTAAATGGCCTAGCACTTGATGAGCTCAATGAGAACTTTTGTATTACTAAAAATTATTCTGTGGCCTAGACAAGTCAACAAGGAGAATGTGCTATTCAGAAAATAAGAGCTGAGTTGGAAACAGTGTAGGATTAATAGTTTGAAAGGACCTTTTTTTTTGCCTTTTAATATTTTTATTGGCAATTTACTTACATATTTTTGCAAGAATTATTGATGTTCACATGATATTAAATGTAATAAAAATAGTATTTTTTTTTCTGAAAAAAATACATATTTCTGCAACCTTATCCTATAAAAAGTTACTTGATTTAAGGGTAAATAACTTCATTTTCTATGACTGAACTGTTTCCCTAACAGTGTTTTGTACTGACATATAGAAAATGCAGACAAATAACTCTAACTGTACAAAGCTGGAAGAAAAGGACTTGGTACTAATTTTCTGGACATCTCTAGAGCTTGGTTCTAAGTTCAAAAAAATTCCCATTAAGTAGACTAAGAAAAGTCTTCATCAATGTCTGTGTTTTTGTGTAGATTTATTTTATATCCTGTTAGATAAAAGTGTGTTAGTCTAATATTTTTTCCTGCAATATTGTCAGATTTTTTTTTATTTTTTTTTTTGCTTTGTACAAACTTAGTGAGGCTTGCAAATTCTTTCAGATGATAATCTTTCTAATTACTTTTTTCTCCAGATAGTTGACTGTAGCTCAGCTAGTGATGGTTGGCCAAGCATGAACAGCTCTGTTGCTGCCCATAGATTTGAATTTTGAGTTCTGCTTTATCTGTCTGACATCCATCTCCCACTTTATCTCTGTTATACTCCTTGTACTAGTTTGGAGTTATCATCAAACATCTTTCCATTATCTGCTTCCTTTTTCTTTCAGTATGGCCTGGATGACATCTGTTGCTTAGTGAATTCAATTTTTTCTGACAAGAATTAGTTTATGAATTCTCTGCTTTTCATTATTCTAACCTGAGGTGTCCAGGTCCCAGCCAAAAGGCAAACTCTTGCTGTTGAGCTGCTTTTTCCATTGGTTCCAGACAATCAGACTGGAATGTCAACTTCATATCATGATTAAATGGATTAGTAAGTTTTCTTTTTATAAAGAATTAACAATATCTATATGTTTCATTGTACATGGATTGTTTTTTTTCATTACTGCGATACATCTCACTAGTACTCCTTGGTATGAGAAAATGGAGATTAGTTTTGACAGCATTATGTTTAGATTGAATATACAAAGTATAGTGTATTAAGTTACCCTCTCTTGTCCTCCACATTTATTAATCTCCAGTCCTGGTCAATGTTATCCTAAATGACTCCTACCAGTAAGGATTTATTTTCCTCCTTGTTTTTCTTTGAGAGTAAATTATTTCATCTGTAAAGGCTATATGTATTGATATTTCTCAGTATCATTGCCTTCCATTTTCCAAATTATTCATCAACTAATTAATAGCAGAAAGCATTATAATTAATCTTCTAATATGATATCAGTAAAGTTATAGTCAAAGAATCATTTAAAGTTCTAAATAGTTCTAAAGTTCTAAATATATTTATTCAAAATTGCCATATTGGAACTTAATATAGGATAGAAATCTTATCTGTGGTAAACAGAAATTATGCAAAGTGGGAAGGAAAAAGTATTTTATGGAACTATTGGAATGATCAAAAATTAACTGCTCAGTCCTTGGTTTAATAGATTTATGTTATCCTTGATCTAAACGGGAAATGACATCAGTACAGTTATACCGAGCAATGCTTCTGAATTTTCATTAATTTTAAGTTACATATTACATGCCTGAACTTCCCACAGAAGTCACACTGCAAAACAGAGAAAATAATAATAACAACTTAAACTTTATTTAACCAACAATTAATTAATAATTGAGAACCTTTTCATTTGAGAAAAGCTGGAGGGTCATTTAAAAACAAACAAAGAGCAAACAAAAAAAATGCAAATCCTCGTGGTTTTTGGGAAGTAAACCTTTTGCTGTTAGGCTGTTAGTTTTTTGTTGTTTTTGTTTTTGTGTTTATATATATATATATATATATTTCTGGAGTTTAAACTATCTGTGCTTCTTAAGAGACAATGTTTTGCTACAATCAGAATGTACTGGAAATACTACATGGATAGAAAGTACACTTGCCCATGTAATTGCACCATTAGACTGTAGAACTTATAGCTACAAGAAGCTGTTGAACTAGAAAACATGAGCAAGCCTTTTAATTTTTTGCTCTTTGGTTGTTCAGGGTAATTAATTGTATTTTAGGAAGAGATATTAACTGTGCTTTAGGATATGAAATACATTTTTTGTTTTGTTTTACTATTGCAACAAAATTAGTGTTAGAGTCAGGTTATGAACAGATTTGTGTGTCTGAGAGCACTGAGTTGGATGAGCAAAGAGTTTTATCCAAATATTCCCTTTATTTGTACATGCTGCTTAAATTTAAGACATTCTTAAAATGCTCATAATGCACAAAACATAAAATACTCAGAAACGAATCTTTTTCTGTCTTCGTTTTCTCCCAAAGATGATTTTCTCTGGATATGTTTAGAAAGAAAAATCTCATGGCTATCACTCTCCACTTAACAGGCTTCCGCAAAAACAGCTACTGTTAATTTTTACATGTACAAAATTGTAAAATCCTTAATGATAATGAAATGACTCTATAACGTCCTACACAAGAAAACTAGGGGTTTTGATCATTAGGATGTAGGTATCTTAGCAGATTCTTGAATATGTGCTTTTATATATGTATATATAAGCATAAAGTAGAGAGACAGAGAGTAGACAGTAAGAATATGTAAACTGAAAGCTGCACATTTCATAGACATGTTTCAGTCTTAGCACCAGCAAAATAATGTTTGGGGTGAAAGTACTTAAGTAGCACTAGTCTCTCAAGTTACTCTACAAAGGAGGACAAGATGTTCTCCACTATATAAGAGGATAAAGTTTACGAAGGGGTAAACTTCTGCTGAGTGTTTCTTTTGTAAAACTTTAATTAGGAACTGAGACTTTCAAAGAACCTTACTCATACCAAAATATTTTGAAATACTTCATCTTTTTGAATTCCAGGGCCATGGTTATAAATTTCAGAAACCTTGTACAAGAAAGAGCTGTATCTAAAACTCAAGGAACATTCTATGGATATTTTCTCTTTTGATTAAAATATTTTTTCCAATCTGAATTGTCTTCTGCAGGTGTTTTGTACCTTCATTCTTATAAACATATCTTTTGACAACTTTTGACATTTTTTTTTGACTTTTTTTTTATCTTTTTGACATAATCTTTTGACAGCTAGGTCATCACTTCTTGAGAGGGTCACTTCACTTATTAACTTCCAACATTAGCATTAGAAAAAAAATCTCTCTTCTCAGAAGGCTCTGAAGTTATGTGGTATATAACCTAAAAAGTTACACAGTAGTCAGAGAAAGTTTGTCAAGCAATTTTTAGAAAGGCTGTCATCTAGGTCTGAATGTTATTGTGTGGAAGTTAATTTATAACTGGCGATTCACATTGGCAGAGTCCTGTGTGATCACTGTGATTGAAGTATCAATGTCAGCAGCATGAAACAATGTTACTCCATATATTTACTCCATATATTGGGCATGTGTACTGGCAATAACTGGAGATATGATTTAGAAAAGAAAAAAAAAAGGTAAAATATGCGTGATCAAAAAATCAGTCCGGATGCCTGCTATTTGATACTAAATTAATTTAAGTTAAAGCTCTTTCAGAATCATTAATTGTCAGGTCTTCAGCTTGACATGATCAGTTTTTATCATGACAACACCAAAGGTCAGTGATTAAGGGATTAAAGTGGGATTAATTTATGAACAGATGAACAGGAAGAAAAAAAGGATGATGTTTTTCAGTAGTCCTGCTTAAAAATCGTATAAAACTATAAACTATTATCTGTATTCCCATGTAGAAACGTCATGTTAGAAGTTGATTTTTTGTTTCTGTCTGAAACAGTTTTACATCTTTGACTATGTATCATATTAGGCTAGCATAGACAGTGATTTTGATATGTTTAATTGATTTTTTAGATTTTATTTGATGAAAAATGCATATTTCTAGAAGAGTCAATAGCAGAATTAGAAGCTCAAAATAATTTTAACTGCCTATAATGTAGAGCTTTAATTTCCAATATGCTAAGCAATTTATGTTTTTCAGTTTGCATACAATTGTTACAAAGAACTGAATCATTTATATTAAAACAGATGGGTGAATTTTATCTTCAACATGTAATGGGGTTTAGAGATTAAGATGAAAATAAATAAACAGATGTGAGAGAAATCTGCATGCTGCATATTTAATCTTTTTAAAAATTTCTTTCTGCAAATGTTCTTATTGTTTGTTTGTGTGTTTTCCAGTGGTTAAAGAAACCCAAGTTCTGTCCTCAAGTACAACTCTTGAACTCTGTAAGAAGCAATTTTTTGCTTTTTCTTATTTCTTATGAACTTATTATTTTAACTTATTAGGAACAAAAATATTGTTCTCACCGTACTCATGCTGTTTTTTACTTTTTTTTTTTTTTTTTCCTAGCTCAAAAACAACTTTTTGGCAATGGATTGTATATTATGAAAAAAAAAAAAAGATATTTTATTCATCATCACCTAGAAAGTGCAGCTGCACTTTGTTTCTACAGGTTTACTTTTGAAAGACAGTAGATTCTTGTTTATGTACAGACCTTTATATTACATTGTAATATCTACTATTGTAACAGCAGTGCCTTTATTTTAAACAGGAATCCAATCAACTTTTTTTTTTCCAATTTCAAGATTGAAATAATATTTATTCTGTTGTCTACTTGTAATAGGAAACTGTAGAAATTAGGATTTAAAGCAATGTTATGCTTTATTCTCTCTATTTCAGCCTGATTGATTCAATCTCTTCAGTTTGGCACCAAGAGCAACTGCTTTTCCAATTCTGAGTGGACTGTTATCTTTATAATATGATAATAATAACAAAATATGAATATTATTCTTTACATGTAATATAATTTCAGTAGATCATGTTTTAGATAGCACATCATTTCTGTGATCAATTACTTTGAAATAGTTAGTTACGTATTATTCATTAGTTACAGAAAGACCATGCAGCTGAGATTGGAGCATTTGCGTAAGAGATGTTTCAAATAGAAGAAAGGTATTTTTTCTATACTTACCCCAAGTAAAATTGTCCATGGATGTACAGGAAAGATGTTCTTGTATGTTAGAATTTTCCTAGTCTTATTTTGCTGCAGTTTACACATTCTAATGACGGGTAAAACTGTAGCTTTTCTTCTAAAATGATTACATTGAAATTTCAGATGAAAGAACCCATCAACTTAACTATGCAATACTTCATTATTATTTTTTTCAGATTCTCTTGAACTAGTTGTTTTTTGTTGTTGTTGTTGTTGTTTTCAGGTTTATCACCGTTGTATTTGAAATCAAGTAGACCACCCTTGCTAAGAGCCCTGCTTTGAACATTGAGTGACAAAACCTGTGCATCTTGTTGCTTGAAGCTCACTGCAGGGTGCTCTCATGATAGAGAGAAATGTATTTGGTCTTTTTCAGTGGCTGGTTTAGAATTATGCATTGTTTTTACAAATCCTGTAGACAGATGCAAGGTATGTTTCTAGTCAAAACATATATTTTTTCTTTCACTGAGAGAAATTACTACACTTATTACTCCCCTAGATTTGTAGCACAGTAGCAGTCAAAATAGAAAGGGAAAAGCTGTGTTGTTGACTAATGGTTTTAATTGTGTCTTCTCTCAAATTAGTAAAGCAGGACTGAGAAATTACTCTGAAGACGAAGGGTTTTGTTTGTTTGTTTTTCCAGTCTCCATGTATCTCTGCCCAAGAAATGCCATGAAAGGAGGTGTTCCAGGTTGTTTGTATGCTGTGTCACTCGTGTTAAGACTTCTCCAGTTCAAAAGATCTGATTTATATTCTCAGAGCTGCATTTAAGCTAATTGTCTTTTCTAAGTTTGATGAGATTGAAGCTGCACTTTTAAGTTTCATGTGTACTGATGTAGTTCACAAGGACTTGATTAGGCATTTGGGTAGACATCTCTGAGAGGAAGATTTTCCTATTCTGTATTATACAGGTTATATTTTGCTTATCCCATATAAAGGATAGGCCAAGCTTGTTTTTGTCCTGAATATGCTAACCTGATATTTAGTTTTGTTTTTAACTCATACTACAGTTATAAAAGATTTAATACAACCATCCAACCTGATGTTTACTGGGTTGTCTGTTTATTTTTAATAATTCTGTTGTTTCATCTTTAAATGCCTATCACCAGTACTATGTAGCAATACTATGTTTATGGCCTTTGTAGATTTAAATGAAATAATGAGAGATGAAAATTGTTAGGGAGAGAAGCTTTGATAGAAGTTAGAAAGTAATGGTTCTGGCAGAGAGGTTGATGATAGTCCTTATACTATCATTATGAATTTTACTAATGTTTTCCACTGTTATAGAATCAAACCTCTGTATAGATCATCTATATCATTCTGCCTACCTCAAAGAAGGATGAATTATACTTAAATCATTTTTACAAATGTTCTCTTGCAAGATCTTAAATATTGCTGACTCTTCAGACAATCTATTCCAATATTTTACTATTTTTATAACTAGAAAACTAGAAAGCTTCTCCTGGTATCTAACCTAAATCCTTCCTTTTGAAGCATAAACACATTTTATTTTTATTTATCCACTTTCACTGTGGATTATTCCCTTATGTGTCTGAGAACAGCTATTGTATCCCTAACACCTGTCTTCTCTTTAGATTAAACACTGAAATATTTTCTTAATCCTTCCTTGTAGATCATAATTTCTAGTCCTGTATTTATCTTTTTCTTCTTCTGCACTCAAGAGATTACTAATTTCTTGAGGTGGCATATAAAAATTGTAACTCTATGTCAACCAAACTATTGACTAATTTCTCTCTTTATTTCCTATTTATGCATTCATGTATATATATATACATGTATATATAATGCATGTGTGACACTGTTGAGTCCTATCCAACTAGAGAACCATTATAACCACAGGTCTTTTTATGAAGAACTGCTCCCTAAGTGTAAATGTGTGCATGTCCACTGAGGGTATCTGAATTGGCTAAATCAAATTTAGCCTGGGAATACTACTGAGTTCAGTTTTGACTTCCTAAATCTAGTTTCTGTTCATTTCAGTGAGGTTATTTCTAGGAACAATACTGATAGACCTAGATCAGACACCAGTGAAACCCTGCTCTGTGTATCTTTTTATCTGGACAGTGAAAAAGAACTAATTTCACTCTTATTAATCAAGTCTATGCCCACTTAAGAATAAATTAATCTAATCAGGCTTACTTTCCTAGCCTGCTTAGGAAAACAGAATGGAAATGAATGTCAAAGTTTTATTACATCCTAAATTTTTCAGCTGTTGCTTCTATTCTGCTCATAATACATGTTAACACATAGAGAAAAGTAAAAATATACATAACGTTCTTTTCAATCCACGGTGATTGCTGTTTTCTTGCATGCAGATGGTCTGATTTGCTTCAGTATTTCTGAGTAATATGACTAACTTACTGTTCTCCTTTTACTTTTTCATGAAGACCCAAGTTTATTTTTGTGCTGTCTTTCAATGTGATGTGCAACTAGAGGTAACTGCTAGCAAATCTAAGATTGCTTCAGCCAGATCTGCATGCATCTAGAACAGATTTTTTGGGGGTCCAGCAGATAACTTTGATGTTTTTATATTGATTGCTTTCACAAAATGTTCATATGCAATCTCAATAAATACTACAATGAAGTAAGATAAACCTTTCATAAATAAAGAGCATATTTAGAGAGTACTCCAGTAAATTGGAAGCTTTCATAAAAAATCTCTGACCTTTCTTTTTCTATCAAAGTAGAGATCTTATCCTGTGTCTCTGATATTAATTGCATTAACTGTCTGATTTAAACTGACCTTTTCATTTAAGACTGACGAAGACTTGTAAAGAACCAAACAAAACAGGTCCTTCTCATGCTTGCTTTTTCTAGTTTTACTAGTCCACTATATAAAGAGCCATTACTAACATCAGTCACTGACCTATTGCTAGTATAGGACATCATTGTTTTATTAACCTTGAAGTGTCTTTCTATTTGCGCTTTTTTTTTTCTTTTTTCTTTTTTTTTGTGTGTGTGTGTGTGTGTGTGTTTGGCATTTCATGGTATAAAATTAGTATTCAGTAGACAGGCTTTTTTTTTTTTTTTTTTTCCCAGCATTTCTCTTCTATTTCATGTAAAAGACCAGACCTGATTTCATCCCAAATTGAGTGAAGCCTCTGTTTTTTAAAATCTAGCACAACATTTATACTTTAAACTATCACCCTAAATTGTTATATTCATGTACAGAACAGATAAATACAGACTATCAATAGTTATGCTAATTAAAAACACAACATAATGAATTATCAGAATCTTAGTACGTGATTCTTTGAAAATTTTGAACTTGTTATTTTCTAATTAATTACTTTCAGATTTTAATCAGAAATGTAATCTCTCCTTATGGATGTGTAAAAATTTAAAGAATATAGTACCATAACTTGATTCACTATACAATCTGACCAATTATATTTTATATCTATTGATATATTGATCTATCTATTTATATATTGATAATCTATGTATATTGATAATCTATGTATAAAATATATATTTATATATTGATAATCTATTAATTTTATAGTAGCATTGTTTAATAAAATAATAGTTGATTATTATGATTGTACTATGTACTATTTGTGATGTGCTCATTTGGTCAAGTTACTAAGTAACAACTTTCTTAGAAGTAAACTCAAGATTGAGCTTGAATTGAGTGTATTTTCATGAAATAGTAAAAAAAAAAATATATTATTTATTTCAGTGGATTGGAACATAGTTATGAATTCCAACTGACTGAACTCCAAGATATTTAAACAAATGCGAAAAGAAGAACAACAACTGATTGTTGCAACAATGCACTGTTGACGCACTTTTGTGGAAAAGAAATAAAGACTCTAAGAAATGTTCCATTTTGCTCAGACTTCTGTGGGGAAAGGATTTTATTTTGTTTTGCTGGTTTTCTTTGTTTGTTTGTTTGTTTTTTTCTTGTACATTTGTACTTTTTTTTTTTTTAATACATTTTGAAATTAAACAGACTTTTCTGTTTCTCCTTTAATTTCTCATCTTCTCTTGTTTACTCCCTTCCATTTGAAAATGTGACAGGAACATAGGAGATATTGGGAAAAATAGGAAATTGAGAAAGACCTTTAAAATATAAAAGTATAAAATGAGTAGTTAAAATAAATGAAAATATCATCAATCCTGCTTGACGGATAATAACTGTTTTCTAAATTTTAGGATTTTTTGCTCATTTCACTCTTTTATATCTATATTTTCCATCCATTAACTAATTTATCAAGGAAATCTTGGCTTGTCCGTTGTTATCAGCTTTTACACATAAGTTCCCTTTTAAAATTGATGAGTTCTACAGGTTTCATTTTGAAATCTTGAGAAAAATCTGTGAGTTCTTTGAGTTTTTTTAACGGATCCAATATTTTATTAAACAAGTGAGCTTTCTATAGGATGCTCCTTTAAGCATAGCAGCATCTATTTTATTTTTGTAACTTATACATGTATTAAATATATAAATTCAACAACCACTTAAAACTGTGCAGCACTGTTAATTGATAGACAAGATCAATAGCAATATGTGATTATGACTAGGAATATTCTATAGGATGCTCCTTTAAGCATAGCAGCATCTATTTTATTTTTGTATTTTATACATGTACTAAATATATAAATTCAAGAACCACTTAAAACTGTGCAGCACTGTTAATTCTTTGATAGACAAGATCAATAGCAATATGTGATTATGACTAGGAATATATGGATTGTTGCATTTGTTTTCCAGGGCTGTCAAAGAGCACCAATAAGAATTAGAGTTACATTGTGCCAGACATTTGTCCTATTAGTTTTTGTTTGTTTGTTTGTTTCTTTGTTTGTTTGTTTTTATCTAGTAGTGACACATCTCTGACAATCAGTAGGAAAAGTGAATCAAGAAGACAACACGGGATAATAAATCAGCAAGAAGGAAAACCAGTCTTTCTATGGTTGGCATTCCACACATATTGAAAACTACAATCATCTAGTAGAAAATGGAGTTTTGGAATAAGATGCTTCTTATTGGATGGCTTCCTACTGCATGCTGCAGTTACAGATTATCTGGATAAACTAATTAAATAGAAAAGAATTTGTTCCTTTCAGACACATAAGAGAATGTGCAAATGAGAATATATTATTATAAATTATCTCTTTTGTCACCCATTAGGTGGGAAATATATTACTTTAATATATTTCAAACTGAGAAGCATAATTATTTGATGACACCGATCTCCATTACTTATCTCATCCTCCAATTATAATGTATTAGTTTTACAAGTGATTATGGAGAAGTTGGTTAATCTAAGCAAGAAATCAATGGTTCAAACCAATAGTTAAACTTCATGAACTACTTCCACATTGAAGTGTACAGTCTGGGACTTGCTATTTTTATTCAATATCTCTTTCAACATGAAGCGTATTCTCCTAAAGTATATGCATTGCCTAAATTAACAGGAACACACATGAACAATAGTATGAGTAGAAGACTGAATGAATAGGGAAAAAAAATGGATTATTTAAAAAATTATAATGTAATATTCATTAACAGACCTACAGCAAACTTCTTTCCCTGGTTTAGAACCAGCAAGTGTTGTAGCTTAAAGCTCACCAGCAGTTTCTTTTCTCCCAATAGGCTTAGTCTTCACAGTGAGTGTGTACATTAGAATCAATTTGAAGGGCAAATCTACAAAATAAATGAAATTTGAGCCTCAAAGCTAGCAAGAAGGATTATCAAATGTGAGATCCCATGAAGCAGATCTGGAAAAAAAAAAAAAAAAAAAAAAAAAGAAAAGAAAAGAGATTTGTGTTTTTTCTCCCAGTTTTGTTTGAAATATATAATTTTTAAAGGTGGAGAGAGAAGCAACAATAGCAACATTATCTAGATTACGAAAAAAAGTTGGATATTTTAATTCTATTTCTATGAAACTATTATATAATCTGATCATCTGTAATTGAGCCAGGATGCTGGCCTTTGCATGATCACCTCTGGGGATTAAGCATTTTCTTACCTTCAGCTTTCACTCAAAGCAATAGGAGTTGGATTCTTGCTGTTGGTGATTATCCACAAAATGCAGTCATTCTTTCTGATGCAACCTTTTAATAAGCAATTAAGAAAGATTTTAATTAAATTCAGAAATAAAATTGACTTTGAAAAAATTCCTTTCTATTGACAAGTAGCTGTTGATTCCATACTATTCACGGAGGTACAGCATATTATCTGCTGTAACCTCTTATCATAACTTTTACTGAACAATCAATTAGTACTAAGAAGTGATAATGGCAGAGTTTCTTCAGTATTTGTTTATCTGGTATGTTTTCAGGTAGAAATAGGATTTTATGTAGGGTTATGCAGTGAGTGAGTGATGTCCCATTTAATATGTTTCAGGCCTTTTGCCATCTATAGACACAAACACTGCACTAATGCAAATGCTGAACAGTTCAGCACTTTCCAAAGTGTGACAAAAGGTATCGGTATTGGTGATAAACATTTATTACATACCATTCTATACTAGATACAATTTTTTGTTGGAGGAACACATTGCAAGGAGGGTTGTGTGTTCATATAGCACATCATGTTTCTAAATAATTAATTTTAACTTTCTTCTATGTATATTAAAAAAAAATCAGGTGGTCTGATTACATTATGTGATGAGACAATTTAAGAGTAAACACTATTTCCAAATTAATAAACCTTTTTTCTTTTTTTCTCTCTTTTTTTTTTCCTCTCTCTTTAACTATAATGAAGCTATATTGAAGATATAAATGCATTTCAGAGTTCTTTTTATGTTTTGTCACAGATTGATCTTGAAAGAAATGAGTCCTGTGTTCCAGTTCAGGTTCTTTCTTGGATAATTGATGTAAGCCAGTGTTAGGTCAAAAATTTGAATTCAAAGGAACGTAGGTATTTGGGAGGATGCTAGTCCCCATCTGTGCTGAGTAGTTCAAAATCCCGTAATCTAAAGTATCATACCATTACTTTAAAATGTTCTTTTCTGTAGAAAGCAGATAGAATAACATTTGTCTAATAGAAAAGAATTTTTTGTTTAATTTTTCTGTTTGTTTTGTTTTTAAACAGAAATTTAAATTCAAATCATCCTTTGAAGATTTACAATTTAAATTGTGGATAATTTATTTATTTATTTATTTATTTTTTTTACAGATCCATTCTTACCCTTAAAAGCTTTGGTTGAAGTGAAATTTAGGTCGTAATTCTTTTTCTTCTGTTCAAAAGTTTAAGTTGTGCATGTATATGTATGTTGATATTTGTCTGTAGTTCTTCTTTCCATGCAATAACTTTGAGCTTTTAGACATAAAGGGCACCCATGAAAGCCCTTTTATAGTATTAATAAATGTTATAGCATTTCCAATGCAGTTTTATTTGAAATCTGGTTCAGAATCAAATATAAATTTGATTAGGAAAGGTATGGAAAAACAGTTAACAATAACAGTATTACAATAATCATTCAAAAGAAAAGGGTTGGAAAGATGCAAAAGCTAAACTATATAGAAAAGATATTGTCATATACACATATTTTCCTTCCTTCTGTTGAAACACCTTTAGGTCAGAAAGCAAATGACATCTAGAAGTATACTGGTCGTTGGGTTATTCTTTTCACTGCAGATCTCTTTGTGCTAAACCAAAGCAAATAATTTTGTTTTCTCCAGTTTCTGTAATGGGAAACACAGGCATATCAGTTTAGTGGGACAATGAGGACGTGGGACTCTTTCAGTTCAGAGGGGCAAAAATGTTCTGCAAGTGGAAACATTTTATTTCTATAACCTGCTCAACATATTATTTCATCTATGAGTTTATTATTTTGTTGTAATATGTTTCCACATATTATAAAACAAACAAACAAACAAACAAAAACTTCTCTTTGTCCTTCCTTCCTGCAAATCTTTAAAATCAATGTTGTCATCTGAAAATTTACACCTCAGAGCATCCTCAATGTAATTCAATATTTACCATAATATGCCATTCTTCTTTCATGTATCTATGGAAACCATCTACAATTATACTATCAGAATTCTTTAGCATGATGTGTTGATATAAAGACTGTGTCTTATATATGAAATGAATCTGCAGTGCTCTTGACATCAGTAAGGAAGTGATCTTAGATCTGGATAAAATTATTTAGCATTTGTTTGTTAGAGGACAATTCCCATCTCTAAATTTTGGAGCAAAAAATAAATCTGTCCTACTCCTGGTTTTGATCGAGTAATAACCTCCCAAAGTAACTTGCAGTATACCTCCTGTGATGAACTTCTGTTCCATTCTCCATGCCTTTTTGTGTCTTTCTTAGCTAAAATTTGCAAAACAGTTAACAATAATGAAAATATATTTGCAAACCATCTTTCTCTTCTTTTCTAAATATAAACTCTCCAGAATCTCCATGATTTTACAATCATAGTACACTATCCATTTGTTTTCTTTTTCTCAGTCTGTGTTATAATAGAATCATAGCATATTCTGGGTAGGAAGGGACCCAGAAGGATCATTCAGTCCAACTCCTGGGTCCCCAGAGGACCACCCAAAAAAATTAGACTATGTGTCTGAGAGCATTGTCCAAACACTTCTTGAACTCTGTCAGGCTCAGTGCCCACTTCCCTGGGGAGCCTGGGGAAGAAGAAAAAGGAAGAAACAACTCATGGGTTGAGATAAGGATAATTTAATTAAAGGAAAAGTAATTATTAAGGGAAAATTATTATTAATTAAAGAATAGTACTAAAGGGAAAAAGAAAAGTGGAAAAGGGGAGGAAAAACAAAAACAAACAAACAAACAAAAAAGGCCGTGTAGAAGTGCAGAGGAAAGAAATCACACTCTACTTCCCACCAACAAATGATGCTTGACCACGTCCTTGAAGCAGGGCCTCAACGCACGTAGCCAGTGTTCGGGAGGACAAACATTTTCACAGCGAGAGCTCACCCCTCCTCTCTTCTTCCTTTTTCCACCTTTTATTGCTGAGTGTGACATCATATGGTATGGAATACCCCTTTGGTTGGTTTAGGTCAGCTGCCCTGGTAATGTTCCTTCCTCACCTCTTGCCTACCCCCTGTCTTCTGGCTCTAGGGGAGTTAGAGGGAGTTCTGATGTTGTGCCAGTATTGCTCAGCAGTAGACAAAACACTGGTGTGATACCAGTGCTGTTGTATCTAAAAGTGCAGAGCATAGTACTGTATGGGCTGCTGCAGGGAAAGTTAACTCCATCCCAGCCAGACCCAGTACACTATGTCATGCTTGATGCACCCCAGGTTGGCCTTCCTAGATGCCAGGGCACACTGTTGGCTCATGTTCAGCTTGCTGTTGACCAGAACCCCCATATCCTTTTCTGTGGGGCTGATCTCCAACCTCTTGTCTCCCAGTCTGTACATATAGCCAGGATTGCCCTTTCCTAGAAGCAGAATCCAGCATTTACTCTACATATTGCTGGTGATTGCCCAGCTCTCTAATTTGTCTAGATCTCTCTGTAAGGCCACACCACTCTCAATGGAGTCAACAACTCCATCCAATTTGGTATCGTCTGTGAACTTGCTCAAAAAACCTTCAAGTCCTACATCCAAATAATTTATGAAAACATTAAAGAGATCTGACCCTAAAATGGAGCCCTGGGGAACCACACTAGTGAGAGGTCACCATTTCAATGTAACCCCATTTACATGAACCCTTTGGGCCCTACCCTTCAGCCAATTGTTCACCTGCCTTATTATGCTTGTATTTAACTGTCTTCTGGTCAGTTTTTCCAGAAGGATACTGCGAGAGACAGTATCAAAAGCTTTATTGAAATACAGAAAGATTGCATCAACTGGCTTCCTTTGATCAACTAGATGGGTGATCTTGTCATAAAAGGAAATGAAGTTTGTTATACATGACCTTCCCCTTGTGAACTCATGTTGGCTGTTACCAATGTCTGCCTTGTACTTCAGGTGTTTTTCAATAACTCCCAGAATAATCTTCTCTATATTTTCTCTTCAGAAGAAATCTCAGGGACATAATGGAAGTTGGGAAAAGAAATAGATTGTTCCTTTTTTGGTGCCTATATATAAGCATCCACCTGTTAATATGTATCTAAGCACATTTTGTCATCAGTAGAGTCATTAGAATCTATAAAATCAATACAATCAGTGGAACTTAGATACCTATGAAACTGACCTGCTGTGACCAGCTGGACAGACCTATCATCTATTTCAGTGTGAAATCTCTCTCTTTAAGTTTCCTTTAATTGTGCTGTTCTTTAAAATGAGACCAAGGAGAAAGGCAGAGTAAGACCTATTCTTGTCAGAAATGTAGTAAGTATAAAGAGGAAGGTGTGAGATTCATCAGAAATTGTGGGAATCCCAGCAAAGAAACAGTTTGTAAAAGCAATTGTGAATTAACTTCTATGCAAAGAATTACACAGTCATATAATACACAGTCAGTGAGGCTGTTCTAAAAGGGAAGTCATAATAATTACCTTAAGGAGAAAGACGGGGCAGAGAATAGAAATAATCAAATAGGCAGGTAGAAAATAATTGCTATTAAAAATTATTTGAGACAGGAAGTGTGATACACCTGCTTTAATACAAATGCTAGAAGCTTAAGAACTAAGGTAGGAAAAGTGTTTTGCCCTAAATGAAGGCAATGCTGAAATCAGAAACCTGATGGAAGGAAAATGTTAATAATGGAACAATATAAAATCAGGCTACAAAATATATAGGAAATGTAGCATAAATCATGCTGTTGGTGAAATAGTATACATTTAGGAGTTCTTAGTATTAAGCTAAATTAATAAAATTACTAAAATTACCACTTCAAGTACTGGAATCTTCACAAAATGAATTCCTAGGCCTAAATAAGAAGGGTATAGCAGTCTGTCTCTATTGTCACCCAAACAACTAGAGAGATAAGTACTGCATGCTGAAAGGTCAGAGAGACTAAGAAATAAATAGGTGACCTCAATTACTCTGTAGACAAATGCTGAGTCACAACATGAAATGAAGATGATATTTTTAGGTGATACCAGTAATTTTTAATAGAATAGCTGGCTTGCAAGGCCACAGGAAGAAAAACAACCTTTTATTTGGCTCAGTAATGTACAGGATCTCATTCAAAGTCTCACTGTGGAAGCACCATATGTAACAGCAACCATAAGGTACTTTCATTCAGCATCTCTACATGAATATCAACAGCCAAAAAAAAATCACTGCTAAACTTTAATAAGGAGAACTAGATGAAAATGAACAAGCTTATTAAAAATCTGAAGGGAATTACGTACTTGCAGGCAATGCGGAAACTACTGAAGAAGGACATACTGGTAACACAGTGCCAGTTCATACCACCTATTATGAAATGCTTGAGAAAGTGTGAAAGGAGGTCAGCACAGCTAGACAGCAAAGGAAAAGGTTGGTAGTAGTAGGAAGCATCTTCCAAAAAGACAAGTTGTACGTGAACAAAGAAAAGGACTGTGAAATCTGATAGGTTAGACTAGTTAGGCTGAAAAATACTTTGATGAAAAGCTAAGTTAAGGAATCAGAAGTAGACTCCTGAGAAATGAGGAAGAAGAAGCCTTCTAGAATCTGTAAGTCTGTGGATAGCCCATATAAAAGATGTTCCTGGACATGACGATGACGCTGCATAAAAGGTGAGAGAATCTGAAAATGAAATAAAAGTTACGAATAAGTAGAATTAACACTATGCAGCCACTAAGACTGGGAGACACTCACCTGGCAAGCACAACAGGTTTTCTAGGAATTTTAGGACAAAACAGGTGAATTGCTAATAGCAGTGTGAAACTTCTTCCATAGAAAGAAGTAGAAACTTATTTCCATACACTGCATTCTCTTAGGAAGAAGTTCCACAGATCTGCTACCTATTGTATGTGAAACAAAAAAACCAAGCAAGTCAACAACAACAACAAAAAACACCACCGGAAAAAAAAAAAATCCCTCCTCCCTCCCCTCCCCCCCAATCAAAGGGGCAGGTAAAAAACAGCAAGAGAAAAAAGCAAACAAAATTTTTAAAAAAAGGGAAAAAAAAAGAAAAAAGAAAACCCAACAACCTTTCATCCCAACAAAATCCCACTTTTTGCTTCGTTTAAAAGCTAGTAACCTTACAGGAATGAAATATCTATCCCACCACTATGAAATATGTCCAGCTATAAACACTATCTATGTCATTTTGAAGTTCCTATGAAACCACCTCCCCACCAAACATGTTTTATATTTTTTTAGCTTTTATTTGTTTTGACAGTTAATTCAAGAAAAGCACAGAGTAATGCACTGGTTGTGAAGCACGCAACCTATTAAAAACATACAAGCTGTTAAAATAGATTCAGGTTCAGATGTACATTTATAATAAAAAATATAATAATATGACTATTATAATTGTATAATTTCTACAATTATAATAAGAATAGGAACAATACACCTGCATGAAAAAAAAAAAAAGAGTTTGTGAGAAGTGTAGTTTCTTTTCAAAGGACGATAAAGTCTTTGATGTACAAATACTGTAGTACTTTCATCTTTTTCCTTTTTATTTTTTTTAATTAGACATTCACATTTTTTGAGAGTTATATATTGCTGCAAGCCAGTCTTTTAAAGAATCTAGTCTGATTAAGGCAACATCCTAAGTCCTACTTATAGGTGATATAAATGAGATTGTTTTCCTGTAAGTGTAGTACTTGTGTTCAGTGAGATGTACCAAACAAGAAAAAAAGGTCACATAACTATAGAGTTTATTCAACGTTTTCTTTGACATTCACTTTCATGCATGATAAAGAATCATAGAAATGAAGTTAAAATTTTGGAAACATTGGTTAGATACATGCATGTGTGGTTATATATTAAAGAAATTTGTACAGTATGTTTGCTTATACACAGAACACAGTTGAAAAGGGTTGGTATGCAGAGCTGTGCTATACTGATGCTTGGAATACTGAACAAACACTATTTCTTAGGATATATCTGCAGAAAAAATGTGTTTGATGTTGCACTTCCATTTCTAATGACAGCATTAATGTTTATAGATAAATGCTTTGTAGGAACTCTTTGTTTACATATAGGTTGCAGCAGTTTTGTGTTTATATTATAAAATAGAAATTCTAATTGCTCAAAGGCATGTAAAAGGTAAGTAATATCAATATCTGAAGGTACTTAAATGTTTTCATGTCCCAAATCTTTATTTCCTGATAACACAATTATCTGATACCTGATGTCTTATGCTTAGATGCCTTTGAACTGAGACATCTATTAAACTCAGATTTTGAATCTGATACTCTGTCTCTCCTAATTTATTACATATTTGGCCTTGAAAGTTACTAAATATGAAGACATCAAGTTTTTTTTATCATTTTGTTTTCTGCTGCAAGAGGACGATATGGCTCATAAGGTGTCTTCTGCAGATCTAAAGGGAATATCCAGTCAAGGCATGTCAAAAAAATGTAATTATTATGTCAAATGCTTTATCAAAAAAATTGTGTATTCTGAAAATGTACTAACAGGATGGGTTCTTACCAACATTTTTGTTCCAGTTTCATCAGAAATACTAGCTCAGATAATTGCACACATTATATTTGCTGAACTGCTACATATTTGTGGGGTTTGGTTTTCTTCCAACTTGCTCAAATTCTTTTTGACTTTATAGGTTTGAATTTAGCTCTCCTCAGAACTTGAAATGGTCAGGGAAGAAATATGTTTTTCACTGTCATTTTTTTTCTAGAACTTTGTGGCATATGAAAAAAATTTGAAGATTTCTGTTATTCTCTGAAATATTAGTCAGCAACTAATATTAGTCAGCAAGGAATTCTTATAGTATTCGTTGGTTTTAGCACTTCAGTTCATCTGTTTACTGTCTATCTCCAGACCAGCTCTTTGACAGATGTTGGAATCTATATATTTAAGTTCAGGAACAACAAAGGGAATCACTAGGGGAGTTATTTCTGGGTTTGAAAGAAAGATCCCTTGCAATTAAGAACGGCATTTTGATTGATTAAGTTGGAGGAGTACAAGTAGTCACACTCCTTTTTTTTCTTTTTTTCCTTTTTCAAAACAGACAAAAAAAAGAATGTCCTATTAAAAACCAAGTATTTATGTATGTTAAATGAAAAGCAAAGGCTGCTTCAGATAAATATAACCCTTCTAGTGCAGTAAAACAACTAGAAAATATCGTCATCTTTTTTTTTTCTTTTTTTTTTTTTTCTTTTCAGCTATATCTCAAGATCAGAAAGAGAAAGAAAAGTGAACAAAAAATCTTTTCTAAAGCTTCAAAATCAGGGTGGATGATTGTTTTGTCATGTACAATGTCTTGGCTAAACAAACATTCAGCTGTATTAATTTTAGCTTTCACATTTTTATTTTACAGTAAGTCTGTAGTTTCAGAGAGGAAAAGAGACTTTTCCAATCAGATAGTTGGCCGAGTAATTAGTGTCAACCAAGGCTATATAAAACAAATATGTACTATGGGATTTCTATTTGCAAATCTGTCTCTCTTCATATTAGTCTTTAGTATCCTACAGGGGTTTCTCATCGCAGGATATGGCTAATCCTACAAGATTTGGTGTACAGGGAGGGTTGTTGCTCAACTGAAAGACATCTTCAGAAGTATCATAGATACATTATATACAAATTTCATTTTTTCCAGTTTTGGTTTGATTTCAGTGGAAGTGATGTGTAAGTTCAAAATTGTATTGGTCCACATTTGCTACTTCCTGATTATTTTCAGATGTGTTATTAATGTAATTTATTTTATTAATTATTTCTTTTTAATTGCTATACAAGAAATTATTTTCCTTAACTTTTCCTTTCATCTCAGTGGATTGGAAGTATCTTGTTTAGGTAAATCTACATGACGTATACCAATAATGACAATTACAAAAAGAAATGATGAGACACCATTAATGTGTACTGAGAAAAATTGTAGGCAGTACATATTCAGTTATCAGCTCAGTTTAAACTTTGTAAATTCCTTTCCAAGTAAAATATAACCTGTTCTTTTCAGCAATAATGACCTGAGAAAGAAGGAATGAACATATGGCTGAGAGGTCATAGCTTGAGCTCCATCAAGTATGTTCAGTATTTGAATACATCTTTGAGAAACGCCTGTCGATAGGTGTGCAGGTTAGGTGTACAGACAGATAGGTGTGTAGAAGGAGAATAAGGAGGAGGATAATAATAATAATAAATAACAATAATGAGGAGGAGGAGAAAGAGGGGGGAATGGAAGGAAGATGTTTTAGTGTTTTATATTTTGTCTTTGTTTCTCAATACCCAGACCTAGTTTAATTAGCAATAAATTAATTTTCCCCAAGTATAATCAGTTTTGCCTATGAAAGCAAGAGCAACTGGTAAGTGCTTTCCCTGTCTTTATCTTGACTCATGTGTTTCTCTGTTGTATGTTCTCCCCCATCCTGCTGAGATGGGAGCACGAGAGAGGCTGGGTGGGCATCTGCCAGCCAGTAAAGGTCAACCACCATATGTATTGTTTTTCTATGGACCAGAGAAATCACAAAGCTTCTTCCTATGTATTCCCACATATGGGATTCTTTCTCTCTTCAACATAGCAGGGGATGTATGTTTTTATACCAGTACAAATTTGCTTGGAGAAGAACACTTCAGTATTTAGTTCCTGAGAAAGTCAGCTGCACATATGTACCACATATTCTAGACTTCATTTGACAAAAACTTATTGGATAATAACAACTAAACTTAAAGTCGGCTATATTTATTTAAGGTGATGATTTGTTTTGTTTTATTGAAAAATATCTGATACATTTATTTCCATCACAGGCAAAATATTCAGAGAAAAAAATCTGTCTACATTTCCATCCAGATAATTTCTAACATAAGTTTTTCAAGCTGTTTTATCTAGCTGAAGTGGAAATCAAGATTCTGAGTATTATAGTAGGTTCAATACTGTGGGTAGAGTTAAAGTAGAATAGCCTAATCAGAAAGAGCAGTCATAATACAGGTGTATTATAACTCAATTAACAGTTTAAGGTGTAATGTGTATAGTTTTTGCTATGGGACTTAGAGATGTATTGATGCATGTTGTTTAAGCACTTAGAGGCTTTCAGGAGTGTAACTCCTAGGCTACGTACACAGCATTACAATAAGAGTCTTTCAGTAGATGTTTTAAAATAATTTTGAAGGATATTAATGAAGCTGACAGAATCCTGACACAGAATCACCCAAAATAAACAGTAATACTAGAGATGCTTTTCCGCTCCTCCCTCCCCCCATGCTGCCCACCATGCTCCCTTGTAATATTGTAAAGAAAGATAGTTATTCTTCGTGGAGCTCACGGTTATGCTGGTCAGAGTCTTCTCAACTCTTTCTACACTAGTTTGCTTGGGTGATCTCAGAGACTCATCTTCTGTCTTCCTCCATTGAAACAAGATACTATTATGATGATTAGCTGGGAAGCCTATGTGTTGCAAGTAATGGCAGACACATTTTGAAGTATAAGAAAACATAGTCATCCAGAAACTCTAACTCAGAATAAAACGAAGGAACTTATCTGTGCTTGTGTAAGAACAATTAAATACGATGACTATAAGCTTAGTCTTCAGGACCTTAGATGAAGTTTCTTCAAGAGGAGTTAACAGACACTTGGTCACTGCAATATCTATTATTTACATCTCCTGTCCTTTTGTATATGTACCAAAAATAGAACCACTGAGGCCCTGATTTGGGAAACTTCCACATAAACTGAAGTTCTGTTGACTGTAATGCAAGATGTACGGTTTGATTATCAAACAGAGCCAAATACAGATTCTGATGAGATTTTACATGCTCTTGACTGCTTTTGTAAATAGAGGTAAAATATTCAACAAGCAAAATACTGCTTGCTAAGACACTTTAGAGACCTGCTGTAGTCTTACTGCTATTTTAAAGATGAAAATGTTTGTTCCAGTGGTCCCTAGAATAGAATAAATCAGTACACCATAGAGAAGGGCACATATGAATATTGGTAATGAAAATGAATTGGTTGTGTAATTGGCAGTACTTATCAAACTATA
Organism: Cygnus olor; assembly: GCF_009769625.2. NCBI lineage: Eukaryota > Metazoa > Chordata > Aves > Anseriformes > Anatidae > Cygnus > Cygnus olor. The sequence continues at coordinate 76,466,107 of NC_049170.1, forward strand.
AATAAATTCAGTTAGTTTATGTATGCATCTGTTCATGTCAGTTGTCATCTATTCCATGACTGGAAAATTCACCCCAAAGAAACATTTTTCTTTTATTATCATATAGAACAAAATGAAACAATGACAAGAAGATTATTAAACAAAAGCTCTAGGTAATAAAAGACATAAATACAGGGATTCAGTGCTCTCCACTCTGAAACACTAGGACATTAATGCTCCTCTCACTGTCCCCCGTGCACCAAGCTTTAAAGATTTAGGGCTCAAAAAAGCCTCATTCTTAAAAAAAATAAAATAAAAATAAAAATAAATAATAATAATAATAATGATAATAATATTGAAGGCTATGCAGCAAGAAAAGGCAAGGGCCTATGACAGATCATCAGTGACTGAGTGAACCCTAAGGTAAAAGGAAACATATCTTACTGTAGCACTAACAAACAGTAGAAGTGAAAGGACACTCTGTCTCCTCATAATAGTCGCTGATGCAATGGTTTGCTCTGAATGTTGCAAATGAATTTAGATCAAACCTTTAAAGACTGCTAGCTAAGGCATAAACCATGATTGCAATTCAGTGGTTAGGAACCAATTAAGTGTATTGCACTTCAGGCAAAGAATGAAAGAATAAGTTACTATCAAATTTTAATGCATAAAACAACCTCACAGTTCAGCACATTTGCTTTCCAATCTTAAAAGTAAAACATACCAAAGACAATTAAAAACATTCTGAATGCACCCAGGTATAAATACACTTGAATGCAATTACTGAAGAAAATTATTTTATATCAGTAGAAGTATGAACAGTCACTTAATCTCAGCTGTGCAATCAACCTTTAGGGCTGCTTAATGCTAATAGAGTTTATAGTCAAATGCCTTTCTCAAAGAAAAGAAAAAAAAAAAGAAAAAAAAAAAGAAAAAAAAAATAGCGGTCAAGGTCTGATCCTGATAACTTCAAAGTGTGCAAATATTTGGGTACTGACTTCAGCTACATAGGACCTTGCCTCCTTGGTCTTTACCAATTACTGTTAGGAATACTTACTGAAGTACAGGATGGGCCCTATCTATCAGAGCCTGCCCTGAGACACTCAGGGGAGTCCCCTCTTCTTCTAGCCCTAGGGAGCTCCCAGCCCCAGAAGAACTTTATGGCTGCATGGACAAGCATGTACCTTTAACTCCCCTGTGGACCCACATTCTGCATTGCAAGTTCTGAGCATTAAAATTCTGCTAAGACAGTTCCTCCTCTCATAGGTTTGACTTCTGTCCTTTCATCAGTCAATGCTTATTAATTTGGATAGGACTTAATTTATTAGCATTTTAGTTTTTGTTTGTTTGTTTGTTTGTTTGTTAATTTTATTCTCTTTTTGGCTTTCTCATCTTCCTTTCTGATAAATAAAATGATTTAAGATAAGAACCATAGCTAACAACTTAGTTACTTGGTATTCTTCATCTTCTCTCTTCTTTTCCCTCTTTTTTTCTGCAGTGTCCATATGAAGCTCTGCAATTCAACTTCCTAGCACTGTCTCCAACCTGAGAATCAATTGTACTGCTTAGATTCTTCTGGTAGAAAGAAATGAAATTGGAATCAAATTCAGGAATACCAGTTGTAATCCTGAAACTTTTCTTTAAGGAACACAGAAGTGTTTATTAGTGTAAAATAGGATTTTGTTTGCAGGTTTTTCCAAGTTACTTCTGTAATGATGTACAGTTTGTGATTGCTTTTTTTTTTTTTTTAAGTCAAGTAGGCAGGACAGAAGGTTGGCTTGACTGACCAGGGATCTTCTTCTAGAGCTTAGGTGGAAAAAGAAAGTGCATGGCCATTGGAAGCGAGGTCAGGCAACATGGGAGGACTACAGGGATGCTGTTCACCTTTATAGCAAGAAAATTCATGCAGCCAAAGCTCAGTTAGAGTTGAAACTAGCCAGAATTGTGGGGGACAATAAGTTTTTTTTTGTTTTTGTTTGTTTGTTTGTTTGTTTGTTTTAAATATGTATTAACAGAAAAAGGAAGACCAGAGAAAACATTGGTCCATTACTTGAAGAATATGGTCACCTCACGAGCAAGGACATAGACAAAGCGAAGACATTTAATGCCTTCTTTTCCTCTGTCTGCAACACTGTTGATGAGCTCTGAGACCCCAGGTACCATGAGCTGGAGGATTGTGACTGTAGTAATGATAAACTCTCAGCCAACCCTGAACTTGTGTGGGATTTGCTGCTCCACCTGGATGTATATAAGTTGATGGAGCCCAATGGGATTCATCCCAGGGCACTCAAAGAGCTGGAAGATGTCATCACGAGACCTCTCAATAATTTTTCAATGGTCTTTTGAATCTGGAGAGGTCCAGACTGTCTGGAAGCTGGCAAATATTATTCCAATTTTAAAGAAGGACAAGGAAGAAGACCCTGCTAATTACACTCTTGTCAGTTTCACTTCTGTGCCTGGGAAAAATATGGAGAAAATTATTCTGGGAGTTACTGAAAAACACCTGAAGAGCAATGCAGTCATTAGTCAGAGCCAACATGGGTTCATGATGAGAAGGTCCTGCTTAAAAAACTTGATTTCCTTTCATGACAAGGTCACCCATCTAGTTGACCAAGGAAAGGCAATGGGTATGATCTTGCAATTCAATAAAGCCTTCAGAACTGTTTCTCACAGTAACTTTCTGGACAAAATGTCAAGCATACAGCTAGATAAAAACATAATGCAATGTGTGAACATTTGGCTGGTGGGTTGGGCTTAAAGGGTTACAGTAAATGGGGTTGCATCAGGCTGTCAGCCTGTCACAAGTGGGATTCCCCAGGACTCCATTTTAGGGTCAGCTCTCATTAATGTTTTTGAAAGTGACTTGGATACAGGACTTGAAGGTATGCTAAGTTCATGGATGACACTAATTTGGGAGGAGCTGTTGAATCCCTTAAGGGTAGAGAGGCCTTGCAGAAAGATCTTGACAAATTAGAGAGCTGGGCTATCACCAACAATATGAAATTTAATAAGAGCAAGTACCAGATTCTGCACCTGGGCAAGGGCAACCCTGGCTATACGTACAGACTGAGGGACAAGAGGCTGGAGGTTAGCCCCACAGAAAGGGAACTGGGGGTGTTGGTCAACAGCAAGGTGAACATGAGCCAGCAGTGTGCCCTGGCAGCCAGCAAGGCCAACCATATCCTGGGGTGCATCAAGTACGGCATTGCTGGTCACTTAAGGGAAAAGATTGTCCTGCTCTGCTCTGTGCTGGTGAGGCATCATCCTGAGAACTGTGTGCAGTTTTGGGCACCACAGTATAAAAAGGACATAGAACTATTAGAGAGTATCCAAAGGAGGACTATGAAGATGATGAAGGGTCTGGAGGGCAAGATATATGAGGAATGGCTGAGGTCTCTTGGTTTGTTCAGACCAGAGAAGAGGAGGCTGAGGGGAGGCCTCCTGGTGGCCTGCAGCTTCCTCATAAGGGGAGCAGAGGGGCAGGCACTGAGCTTTTCTCTCTGGTGACTAGTGATAGGACTTCAAATAATAGTGTGAAGCTGTGTCAGGGATGGTTCAGGCTGGATATTAGGAAAAGGTTCTTCACTGAGAGGGTGGTTGGGCACTTGGAACTGATTCCCCAGGGAAGTTGTCATTGTATTGAGGCTGATGGAGTTCAAGAAGCATTTGGACAATGCTCTCAGACACATAGTCTAATTTTTTGGGTGGTCCTGTTGGATTTAATGGAGTTGGACTCCCAATGACTCGATGATCCTTGTTGGTCCCTTCCAACTCAGGATAGTCTACGATTCTATACCCGGATGTGTGTTTTTTCTTATCCTTGTGCTTATCCTTTCAATTTTATTATTTTAGTCTGATATTTCACTAATAACATCTTCAGTGTAGCCTTAAAAATAATCTCTGCAAAGTCTTTTGATAGCATATGGAATTTACTATATTTCTACATAAATTTTCCTGGTGTGTACTCACTATACTATGCTACTGCTTCGAACCTTTATCTAAAACTTCTGCTTGTATGCATTGGATTTTGTTGTTTAATATAGCCTCACAGTACTATGTAGATACGTTAAATCCCTAAATAAATCAGTATGCTTCCCATTTTCCCCTTCATTAGTGCTACTTCAGGATTATTTCCTCTTATTAACACCATAAGATTTATCACCATAGTAGAGAGGAAGGTCTACAATGCAATACACCTGGGATTATTCTGTTTTGTTTTTCTCTTTCCCTAATATACATTGAACAAAATACCTGTTTAGCACTTCTTAAAAATCTACGAATTTCCTTGTAACTGGATAGTTTCATCTTGTCTTTTGAGTCTTTTAAAGTGTTCTCACACTTGATAGATAGGAGCTAAAATCATGATTTAAATCTTGAAAACTATACCTTCATTATTAATCCCAAGCAGTTGCATACAAAGAGTCTTTTAGAGTATTTACTTCTTAAATTTCAAGTTTCTCTTGATATCAATTAGAACTGAAAATATGATTTTCTACCCCATTGCTAATAAATATCAAGATTTTCATGTAATAACATGACTCTAGGAGTTATGGGTCTGTTAAAGAAAGAAAAAGCATTAACTATTGTGAAGGATGAAATCAAGGGAACAAGCAATAGTGATTTTTTCAAACATTATATGAGATGTTTTGTGAACATGTAATTTAGGCCTAAATAGGTACTAATCACCTGCTAATGACTTTTCAAATTTTAGGCATGCTGGAGGCATTTCAAAGAATATTCAAGCACAGCTTGAGAGAACAGAGAGTACAAAGGGAAGGCTGCACATAGATCTGGTTCTCTATATTTTGTATAAAGCATCAATAGAAGCTTTAACATTTCTCTGCAGAAAACCTCTGATGTATAGAAAAGAATAAGCGAGTATAGGAGACTTTCTTGAATAAACTATCACTAAGTGATTGTGGAAATTTAATATTTAAAGTAACCCATTTCTTTAAACAATAATAGAACTGTTTTCTAGGACAGTAATTGTGGATTATTTGTATCATACCTATATAATTAAAGGCGTGTGCCCATGCCTGTGTATATGTATATATATATATATATATAAAGTATATATATATATATATAAAGTAAAAGCAGATATATTGTCTGAAAGACAATAAGTGTGTAAAAATGAATTTGTTCAACTCCACCTGTATTTTTCATATGCTTAACATTAACTATGCTAATGAGGTATTTCTTCATTTCAATAATTCAGATATGGTCAGCTGTGAAGTGTTAATTCTGTACTGGACACTTTTTTTTTTTTTTTTCCTAAATCCATTGTTGATTAATACTTTTCTTAAAGCAGAAATGTTGGAGTGTGATGCTCTTTACCCTTCTAGAATCATTGTTTAGTCCCTCACTGAGTAAAAAACTAGCAAAAGAAATCTGCAAAAGAAAGATACATTTAAATACCACCTAACTAGATACACGGAAACAAAGTGGGATGTGTAATGTGGTCCATTCAGTTCACATTTACATAAAGCCCTTCTGCTTCATACTCCTCGCTGCTATACTGAGTTTTGTTTAGATGCCTTGAGTTATGAGGTTTGAGCCAATTTTTCTTTTCTCGTAAATCTCCAAGATTTGTTCATATTTTCAATTGTTTTTGTTTGTTTGTTTGTTTGTTTGTTTAGTTGGCAAAGTTTTAGCAAATCAAATACTCATTCTTGTATAGCAAGATTTGAGTGAAAATTTGAATCATTTTATAATTTTAACAGTTTATCACAATATAATCTCAGTTTGAGTCTATATTATTGTTTCACTCTACTATGTTATGATTGTACTTGGTTGTGAAGTAGAAGTTCTGCTCACTGCGGCTTGATAACTGAAAATGGAAGGTGTGGAACTGAAATGCAATCAGGCAGGAAAGATTAATTACGAAAACTTGCTCACTCAAGTAGTTCTCAAAAATCATGAGACCTTTATTGCTTCTGTGATATGAATACTAAGTAACAGTGGTTGCAACATTGCAATTTTATATCATTATATTTTGTGAAATACCAAGTAAGACCTCTGTTAAGCATCTTTTTTTTTTTTTCTGTGAATTTGAGAATTTGAGCTGAATACTTTTTTTTTTTTTTTAGATATAAGAAAAATAACAGAAATTAATGGAAAATATAAAGGATCTCTACAGAGTGAGTTGGCATCTGAAAGACTGATTCCAGATGTATATTCCATATATGCATAAATATACATATGCATACATACACTCATACACATAAATCTGATCTATATATTTATTATTGTTATATATTTCTTTAAATAGTAGTCATACTTTATAATTCCTTACTGTTTGTTGAATGAATTACTGTTATATAACTACAAACCTATATAATTCTTGAACAGAGATATGGCTTTAATATTCATTATAGAAACATCGATATTCGTGTTCTCCAGGACATAAAAGTGAATGGATGTTAACTGGCTTTATATGAATACACAGGAAGACTGTGAGGCCCTTGGAAAGCTGCATATTCTACATAAATGCTTTATAAACCCTTAAAAAGGACCAAATATAACTTCATGAAAATGAAATATAGTTACTTAGTATACCAGTAACATCTATAGAACTGTCCAGATCCTCTGTAGAGAGAAAACAGGTTGTACTTCACTTCAGTGTATATGTGCTAAATCAGTCTCATGTGGACAATTAGTTTTGAAGAATATCATACCGTAGTGAGAAAAGATCTTTCATCTTCAGGTTTACATCTTTCTGTAAGACTTCTTAATGATGTTTCTGTCTTATTCTGTTCTATGCTACTCTTTCCGTGGCTCTGTGAACTTAATGTCAGACAGCAGTGGTTATTGTGTGTTCCCACTGTGTTCATCAGAATATATAATCAAGGCTGGCAAGTTTAACTGTGAAGTGTGAAAACCATGTCTCCGGTGGCATGGAGTATTGCCTGACTAGCAGAAATGCATTTTGTCAACATCAGTGATTTTTTTTCTCCCTTTTCATATACAGATTGAGACACTCATTAATCATGATCAGTAAATCATTCACCTATGTTAGTTTTTATACAGAAGATCACTACAATTTTGTTTCTCCTATTCTTACTGCTTATTCTCTGTTGACTGCACAAAACTGAACATCATGCTAGCTAAGTTTTGACCCTTGGAGGTGAAATATGTAAATTATTTCAGCTAATCTGCCATTCAGTCTTTCCAAAGAGTAAGTGAAACAAGAAGCCTTTTTTTTTAGTTTATTTTATTTTAATAACAGATAATATCATGTATTTGGTTAGATGTATGACAGAAATTACTCTAGGAGTTTCCATTTTATCTGTATACACTACAGAGATTCATGCACTTCTTTATCACTCTTTTCCTCGCTGCTTTATGTTTGAGGGGTGGGTGAAAGGAGTATGATTTCTTAGCTTCTATGTATCAAGGAAACTAACACCAATTTTCTGTTGTGAGAAAAATCACATAGAATTAAGTGAATCTTGGAAGCATATTGCACATCAGCTGCAGAAAAGATTATTGCTCACCCTTCAATGCAATGATCACTTTTTGTTTTGATGTTGCTTTCAACTAGAGAAAACTTATGATAGACACCCAAAATCATATTCAGCTAAGAATCTTTTCAAAGTTATACAGAAATTATTGTTGATGTAAACAAAGGTTGAGTATAAACTGAGTGATGATAAGTCTAAGGACAAATTAACATAGATTGTTGCTGTAACTGAGAACCATGTACTCTGTTTGAGCGTACACCAAATTATTCACTAGCAGCAGTGGATACCAGTGCCATTAAACTTTACCCATATCTCATTTAGTATCATGGCACAGGAGATAAGATCAGGAAGGATCAATACAGATGTTGCTCTCTAGTAAAATAAATAGATAGATAGGTAGATAGGTAGATAGATAAGAAAATAAGAAATCTTCTCTGTCCTGTAATAAGCAGTAGTATAATGGCAATATCTAAAGAATTACTTTTGCCCATCATGTGAAGCAACAAAAAAACAAAAGCGTGAGGTAATAATTTGGTATAATTAGGATTTTAGCAGTTTTTTTTTTTTTTTTTTTTTTTTTTTTTTTTTTTTTTTAGCAGTTGCAATTAAACTGTAATACATAGAATCATAGGCTACTCTGAGTTGGAATGGGTACCCACAAGGGTCATTGAGTCCAACTCCTGGGAGTCCAACTCCATCTAATCCAACAGGACCACCCAAAAATCAGACCCTATTCTGAGAGAATTGTCCAGATGCTTCTTGAACTCTGTCAGGTTCGGTGCCGTGGCCACTGCCCTGTGGAGCCTGTCCCAGTGCTCGACCACCCTCTCAGTGAAGAACCTTTTCCTATCACCCAGGCTGACCCTCCCCTGTCCCAGCTCCATGCCGTTCCCTCGGGTCCTGTCGCTGTCCCCAGAGAGCAGAGCTCAGTGCCTGCCCCTCCGCTCCCCTTATGAGGAAGCTGCAGGCCACCAGGAGGCCTCCCCTCAGTCTCCTCTTCTCTGGTCTGAACGAACCAAGAGACCTCCTCATATGTCTTGCCCTTTAGACCCTTCACCATCTTCAGAGTTCTACTTTGAACACTCTCTAATAGTTTTATTTCCTTTCTATACCTGTCAGTCAACTTACAGCTACAGTAAGCTTTTCTAAAGCAATGGTTTAGATGCTTATATAACCAATTGTTATCAGAAAGATTCAAGTAGAAACTAGTAAATATATATGTAGAAAGAGAGAAAGAATGAGATATCCTTCTTCTCTTTTTCTCTAATATTTTATTTTCAAAGTCTTCAGATAGGATTTTGGTAAATATTTCCTACTATAAATTCTTTGGAATAGTATAGACATTTAGGGTGACCAGATGTATACGGGTTCAAATATTTTAACATCTTAAAGGGACAGGTAAAGTAGACAGCTTAAAATGATTTGAGAATGCATGGAAAGGATGATAAAGAAGAAATGATTAACACTAAATAAGATTATTGCCTAGATATAAGTCCATCCAATCTACTATATGCTTCAAGATTATAAAAAATTTAAGGAGTGAAATTTTGACTTCATGGAGAAAAATAATGATTTCTTTTTGGATTTCCGTGTTGCTGGAAGTATCTGATTTTATATCCTGCAACATTTTCATTACTCCTCCCCTCTCTCTACTTTCCTCTATCCCAGATGTTATGAAAAATAAATAAAGTACATAAAGAAAGATTTTAAACCAGTATTACTCTTACTTATCAAAAGTCAAGTTAAATGGGGAATTGTCAAGCAGAATAGATTTGTTCTTAGCTGAGTAATTTAATACCTTTATAGGTAGGTTAGGGAAAAAATGGAAAATCATTACTAATAAAATTTTTAGATGACTTATAATTGTTGCAGTGGCACAAAACAACAAAAATTCAAAAACAACAACAAAAAAATCAAAGGGCTGCTATAGGAAAAAGTAACTTTTGTAATAATTACATTGTGAGAATCTGTATAGTTGGAAGTAATGATGCTGAAAAGAATAATGATTAATATCAGATGAATACAACTTGAACTTAACCTTCCAACAATTCATTGTGTCTGAGATAAAAGTATTTCTATGTTATCTAAGCAGGGGATCAACAGATCCTATATATACTGGTAAGACAGGCTGGTTTCTCATGCAAGGAGTGTATTAAGTTTTAAAAACAGTACTTTAAATTTAGAAAGATGAAAGTAGCAAAGAAGATGTAAAATCAATGAAATGAAATTACTGTCTCACTAAAAGAATGTATCACATCCTAGTTTACTAAAGAGAAGGTTTTGTTGGATTTTATCGTAATTTACAACTACACAAATTTGAAAATGATTTCTGATGATGGAGAGCCCTTTACTCTGCAGCCAAGTGCAGTTAAGATGAAGCTGTTTTAGCCTTGAAAGAATGTACATATCTAACAACAATTAAGATTTGAAGCGACTTATCAGAAAAAAGGAATATATGTTCATATTATCATGAAAGATTTTGACAAGCAGCAGTCTTTTTTGAAGTGGAAATTCCATCACAATAAAAATGTATGGGATCCTCATGGAGAAATTCTCTCTTGTGTAAGCAAGTCTTGTAATCATAGCACAACCTCATGGGTCTATCATCTAAAGAAACATCTTTAATTTTCCTATGACATCTATCTTTCAGTAGCTAGGTTTTTAAGTGCAGCATGTTTAGTTTATTGTCCTAACACTCCCACTGTTGTCTCTGGGAAGTTTCTGTGACTGCGCTACTTATATTTCCCTTAAGCAGAGGTCAGCAAAAACAGCTGTAAGCTCAGATACAAAATCTGTAGCAGGACCATGAGTGTGTAAATGGAGATGTATGTGATTTAATCAAAGGGATCTAAATGTTCATTCCTCCCTGTGCCCTCTCTGTCTGTAAAAGACTGACTGTTTTGTTTGCTTCAATATATTGTTACTTTAAAAATCTGTGACTTGATAAGAGGGAGAAATTTGCTTGCTTTGCCCTTTCCTGTCTCTCAAAATGTGGGTTGAGTGGATGCCCTTGTGGGGAGAGGAGAAGGTTTCCACTCTAATGGCAGCTGAGCATTCCTTTGGGTAGGCAGAGAAGGACTGATGTGGTAAACATGGGAGCCTGCAGTTCAAAAGCCTGAAGAACATCAAAGAGGAGTGGGAAAACAAGATTACAACATGCCATTTCATAGAAGTGGCTGTGAAGGGTTTCTTCTTGCTAGTGAGGAGGAGGCTGAATGTTGCCCTACTGAGAACAAGACTGATGAAAAGGGCCCCCATTACGATGACACAAAGCGTAAGAGAAGACTTCTCTTAATATGTTTTGTCCGCTACAGGTGAGTTTAAAAACAATTTTTATTTTTTTTTTTATTTTTAATAAGAATATTTAAAAACATTTATGGTTTTGTTACAAATGTTTTATAACTTTTTGTTTTTGTTTGTTTGTTTAATTGTTATCCTTTGTATAGGAAAAAGATGCTGTCAGATCTACCTCAAAGATCAGGTTGATTTGTGATCCTGGGATCCTGGAATTGCTGAGTGTTACCGCAACAACATATACAATGAAGGCTGGTTGTTATAAGGTTTGTTATTCAGGAAATAGCTTATCTTTTCTGAGGTGCAAAGCAAATCAATCAGTCTTTTAGAGGATCAGAAACAACATGTTTTATGGCTACAATTGGGGAAATAGTTCCTTCTGTTTTTGCTGCTGCAGGCAAGCTTTGAAGTGAAAGTACAGGTTTGCCTTCCAGTTAGGTGTCTGTATGGACGAGGAGCCATCACCATCTGCGTAAGTTTTAAAAAAGCAGTGGGATTCAGTTATATTTTCATCTCTCTCCAACACAGGAATGGGGGTAATTAAAAGGAGTTTCCTTTTTATTAGCCACAATCTTATTTCCAGTTAGACTTTTAATGTGACGATTAATGAAGGGATAATGCAACAATTAAATGGTTTTTAATGGCTGCATATAGCAGAGGCCTTGAAAGAATCACAGACATAAGTGAGAAGATTATGTTGTGCTCAGGATAAGAGACGAATCTGCTTTTACACTGAGAAAGGGAAAATCAGCATGGAGATGAAAGCTCGGCAAGCAGTACAGACACTCATGTTATTCCCCTTCTTGAGTTGTGCATGACACACACATACTCACTTTTCCCATTTGGGTTACTGATATGTATAGTATGAAAATGTGTCATTTACTCGACTATTGACTTAAAAACTAAGCAGCTTGGCAATGTTTGAGGTGGATGGTGTACAATAAAATAGTATAGCTGCAAGAGCAAGGCCCCAGTGCAGCTTATTAGCAGAGCTGCATCCTCAGTAGGCTTGCAAAGATTTAGAGAGAATGACTACTGGCAAGTGAAGCCTTGTTTTTGAATGAGCAGCCACTGTAATGAATCCAGAAAGGCTATGCTTAGCACAGCCTCCAGTGTGGCTCATGTTGATTGAATTGTAAATTGAGCTGGTGTAAAACTGCAATACCTACATGCAGTGGCATATTATGTATGTTTTTGTTTGTTTGTTTTTCAATGTGATCTGAAAAAATACTAGAGAAATATTCATATATATTAATATTATCTCAGACTTTATTTATTAACACAAAACAGAAGTTTGCCAGAATCTCAAATTGTTATAGTTTCTTTTTAAATGTCTTAAAAAAAAAAAAAAAAAAAAAAAAAAAAAAAAAAAAAAAAGAATGATAGGTATTTAAATATTTTATAGATATTTTAATTACAGTAGTTTTGAAAATCACAAGGTGTTTTATAAAGTGAGTCACCTGAATAAGCAAATTCTGGATTTGATCCCAGGTATGCAAATGTATTTAGACTTCTAACTCCCACTGACTTTAAAGTCGGGATCTAAAATTGGAAGAAGATGGGTCTGCTCCTTCTTGTGCATGGGTGAATTTGGCTGATGAATTCTTCATGTACTGTTAAAATGAAGGAGTCGTTCCCTTAAGCTGTGGAAGAGCAGCAGAATGAGGTCTAATCTTAGAGCAGTCACTGTAGCAATGGTAACTCCTTTTTCAGGGTGCAAAATAAAAACTTTCTGATTTGCAGAAATACTTCTGGTATCACAACTGATCTTCTCTTACTTTCATCTGACCTTGTCTTGCAACAATGTTAGTCTGGGAGACACATTTATTTAACTAACTAACTAACTTCCTTCCTTCCTTCCTTCCTTCCTTCCTTCCTTCCTTCCTTCCTTCCTTCCTTCCTTCCTTCCTTCCATTTATGGATATTTCATCAACACTGTACACAAAATTATTACAATAAACAGAATAAGAAAATGTAATATTGTGTAGCTTTCTGTGCTGGGCACTATAAAAAAGATTAAGTTACAATCAAATTAGAATTAATATCAAAGAGAAGAGAATAAGAAAGAGACAGGTGCAGACTGAATTTCCTTTTCAGCTAAAGTAAAACCTTCCAGAAAAATAAATAAATAAATAAATAAATGAATAAATCAAGACTAGCATTCATTAACTGATATCCTGACTGTAACATACAGTTATAGTTTACCTGATTTAGGAACATATCAAAGTGAATCCTTCCTCTCTTAACCCCCATGTCCGCATTCAACTCTGACACTAGAACCACCTTTTCTGCCCTCTCATCACTCCCTTACTTTCCAACCTCCACAAACCTTCTTCCATCTCTTTGCAATGTCTTGCGAGTTGGGAGGCTAGGAGACAGCAACCTGACTCTCTTATCTTTTTTTTCAGACAAAAAGGGTCCCAGTGTTTTAGCCAGAACTGAAGATCATACAGGAGACCAAGTTCTGGATTAGGAATTAAAGGGAAGACTAGACTAAGTGACATCATAGTGGGAGGCTCTTACAGGCCACTTGAGCAGGAAGACTGAACAGCTGAGGGCCTCTACAGACAGATAGAAGCATCCTCACATTTGCAAGCCCTTGTCCTCATGGGGGACTTCAACTACCCTGATATCTGTTGGAGGGACAATGGAGCAGGGCATAAGCAATCCAAAGAGATGGTCTTAGAATGTGTTGATGTTAACTTCCTTCTGCATATGACAGAGGAACCAATGAGGAGAGGTGCTATGCTGGACCTTTTTCTCACCAACAAGGAGGGGCTTGTTAAGAATGTAAAGGTCAAAGGCAGCCTTGGCTGCAGTGTACATGAAATAGTGGAGTTCTAGATCCTTAGGGCAAGTGAGGAGGGCACAGAGCAATCTCAAAACCCTGGACTTCAGGAGAGCAGACTTTGGCCTCTTCAAGGACCTGCTTGGTAGAGTATTGTGGGATAAAGCCCTGGAGGAAAGAGGGGCACAAGAAAGCCAGTTAATATTCAAGGGTAACCTCCTCCAAGCTAAAGAGTGATACATCTCAAACAAAGAGAAAGACAGGCAAAAACAACAGGAGGACCGCATGGATGAACAAGGAGCCAAACTCAAACTCAAAAAGGAAGCCTACAGAGGCTTGGAAGCAAGGTCATGTAACCTGGGAGAAATATAGAGACATTGTGAAAGCAGCCAGGGCTGAAGTTAGGAAAGCTAAAGCCCAGATAGGATTGAATCTGACCAGAAACATCAAGGGCAACAGAAAAGGTTTCTATAAGTACATCAGAGATAGAAGAAAGACCAGAGAAAATGTGGGCCCTCTCCAGAAGGAAAAGGGAGACCTGTATACCTGGGACATGGAGAAGACTCAAGTACTCTATGACTTTTTTGCCTCAGTCTTCACCAGCAAGAGGTTTAGCCACCTAATTCACAGAACCCAAAGTCAGGGTCTGGGAGAATGAAGAACCACCCACATTAGGAGAGGATCAGGTTCAAGACCACCTAAGGAACCCGAACATGCACAAGTCTGTTGGACCTGATGAGATGCATCTGAGGGTCCTGAGGAAACAGGCAGATAAAGTTGCTAGGCCACTACCAATCATATCTGAGAAGTCATGGCAGTCTGGTGAAGCTCCCACTGACTGGAAAAGGGGAAACATAACCCCATTTTTAAGAAAAAAAAAAAAAAGACCTGGAGAACTACAGGCCAGTCAGTCTCATCTCTGTGCCTGACAAGATGACAGAGTAGATCCCCCTGGAAATTTTAATAAGGCACATGGAGAGCAGAGGGGTGATTGGTGACAGCCAACATGGCTTCACTAAAGGAATTGTGCCTGACAAATTTGGTGGCCTTCTATGATTGTGTTACAGCAATGGTGGATAAGAGAAGCGTAATTACATCATCTGCCTGGACGTGTGCAAAGCATTTGATATTGTTCTCCACAACATCCTTGTAGCTAAAATGGAGAGACACATATTTGATAGAAGGACCACTTGTTGGGTAAGGAATTGGCTGAATGGTCATGTTCAAAGAGTTGTGGTCAACAGCTCTGTGTCCTGGTGGAGACCAGTGACAAGTGACATTCCACAGGGGTCTGAATTGGAACTGGTATTATTTAACATCTTTGTCATTGACATGGATGGTGGGATGGAGTGCTCACTCAGCGAGTTTGTGGGTGACACCAAGATGAGTGGTGTGTTTAACATGTTAGAGGGAAGGGATGCCATCCAGAGGGACCCTGACAAAGGGTCTTGAAAGATGGGTCCCATGCAAACCTTATGAAGTTCAAAAAGGCCAAATGCAAGGTCCTGCACCAAGGTTAGGACAACCTCAAACATGAACACAGGCTAGGTAATGAGTGGATAGAGAGCAGCACTGTGTATAAGGACTTGGTATTGGTGGACAAAAAAAACAATATGATCCAACAGCATGCACTTGTAACCTAGAAAGCCAGTCATATTGAGGATTGCGTCGAAAGACGTATGGCTAGCAAGTTGAAGAAGGTGATTCTCCCCCTCTACTCTGCTCCTGTGGGACCCCAACTGTTGCATTCAGCTCTGGATACCCCAGCACAAGAGAAATGTGGGCTTGTTAGAGTAGGTCCAGAGGACAGCCATGAAGAAGGTAAGAGGGATGGAACAACTCTCCTATGAAGACAGGCCGAGATAGTTGTGGTTCTTTAACTTGGAGAAGATTAGGCTCCTTATAGAAGATTATAGACCCCTTTTCCAGTACCTAAAGGAGGCCTACAGGAAAGTTGGGGAGATACTATTTGTCAGGAAGTGTAGTGACAGGACAAGGGGTAACAGCTAAACTAAAAGAAGGTAGATTGAGATTAGACATTAGGAAAAAATTCCTTACTATGAAGGTAGGGAGGCACTGGAGCAGGTTGGCCAGAGAAGCTATGGATGCCCCATCCCTGGAAGTGTTCAAGGCCAGGTTGGATGGGACTTTTAGCAACCTGGTCTAGTGGGAGGTGTCCCTGTCCATGGCAGAGGGGTTGGAACTAGGTGATCTTTAAGGTCCCTTTCAGTCCAAACCACTCTATGATTCTATGATTCTGTAACTTTCAGTAACCCCCCTCAGCCTTTTCAAGATAATAAGCGAGCATGTATCAACCCATATGCAGTACCCATAGTGAGAAGACTCAACATCATTACTGCAGATCACGTAACAAATTGACAGTTACTTAGGGGGAAAACCCCACAAGAGCCTCAGAGAGTATGTGGACCCAAACTGTCACCTGGATTCTTTGTAATATCATCTGAGATTTTGCAAAGTAGTTTTCAGCTCCTAACAGATACAGAACAAGTTTATGAATCTTATAATGAAGCCAGGAAAAAAATCATCTTTAGTGGCACTGAGGTGGGAATATTACAATGACAAAGGGAATGTCTAAATATTGTAAAATTTCACCCCCTAAATGTAACACAGGCATCATTGTCATACAAATTAAAAGAGAAATTTATGGTTCTCAGTGATGTTTTGTTCTAAACAAGACATCTAATGAATTGAGTTCTTGGGGTAATTCTTAAAGTCACTTAGCTTTTTAAAATCTATACTGCAGAAGACATCTTGGCACAGTGCAAAAGTCTATAAGTGAAAGTTAGAGGCAGATATGCTCCTCAACTATTCAGCAATTTAAAAGGTTAAAATTGTGGCATACATTCCATGATGTACCAAGGAAATTAAGACTATCATATTGCATAATGAAATGAGGAACTATTTTTTGCCTTTTTTTAAAGAAGGATGTTTCAGTAAAGACCTGGACTGATGATAGCCATCATCAATATCAGTTGCACCCATGTTCTTTTAGCACAGAATGCGTGCTAGTGAAACTGTGAAAACTTCATATGACAGAAGATACAGATTTAGAAGTGGTTATTAACTAGTTAAATATTAAGAGCATGTATTTTAAATTGAATGGTCTGCATCGAGGTTCTGCTCCTCTCCACAAGCCACACGGGAACTTTGGTCTGGTGCATGGAGCACCTCTTGCCCTCCTTCTGCACTGACCTTGGGATCTGCAAGGCTGTTTCTCATTCCTTGCTCTCACAGCTTCTGTTATGCAGCAGGTTTTTTTACCCCTTTCTTAAATATGCTCTCACAGAGGTGCAAACAACATTGTTTATTGGCTCAGCTCTGGCTAGGGTTGCATCCCTTTGGAGCCAGCTGAAACTGGTCCTTATATAACATGGGGCAGCTGCTGGATTCTTCTCACAGAGGCCACCCCTGCAACACCCCCCCGACCCCCCCCCAACATTGTCATGTAAACCCAATACAGTCAGCAACGTGTAACACAAAGCTATAGAACTATAGTATTTATGCCATTGTAGACTAAGCATTTGAACCACAAAAGCACAGTGGTATCTTTTAATTAGGTAATGTTATTAGAATTGTCATAGCCAAAGGATGACCACCTGTTTTGTCTTAACATTTTAAAAGCAGATGTAGATTTGTGAATGGTAACAGACCTTGACTATATTTATCACACACATTCCAAATTTCATTGTTTTGCAAATGTTTAAATTCACACTTACTTTGCTTTGAAAGCAGAATTTACATTCTTTATTGATGTTATGTATGTATACAGCTTGTAATCTGTTTTGTAACTTCCGTTCCTCACTAGCAACTAATGCTCCGTAAACAGCAGTGTTGTTACAAGTGGAAGGATCTCTTGTATGAGAACACAAGCAGTAGTAGGAGAAAGAGGAAAACTCCAATTTGGAGAGAAAAAACAACCAAATTAAAGATGCAGATCTATTCCAAATTGTCAATTTGGCAATATATGTATGTATGGGTATATATATACGTATTTTTATATTTATATTTGATGGGGTTATCTCAAATGACTTAACATTTAGATTAGAACAGCAATCCTAAATTAGACTCATATATATATACATATTTAATGGAATGGAATTTGCAGTCTTTGCTCTGCTCACTTGTGCCTGAGGTGCAGTTTCACTGCTGGCTTGTGCCTATCAGATGTTTGCCTCTGAAATGGCCTGTGTTTCCACTCCATCCTTGGTCACATTCTTAATAATTCTCTTAGTCAATTCTAGCAAACACATGACCGCTGGCTGAAGTATACTGTGTCATTGATATGGGTGAAAATTATACTGAACAAATTATTAGTCCTCATTCTGATCAGGACTGCTCTAATGGCCAGGTGGCCACATACTTTCTAGACCTGACACAGAAAAGAGAAGGTGTGCAGGGAGTGGGACAGCAGAGAAGAACCACCCCCCCCCCCCTTTTTTTTTTCTTACAGGTATAAATTTAAATCCACTTTTACTGACTGCTAACTCTACCTGTAGTCCCTCCATTTGATTAGCTGTACCTTAGCTGTAGATGTCTATAGACATAGATATAGATAGATACAGCTGAAGATACCTAGCTGTATCTCACTCTATGTTTATCTGTATAGTGTAAATGTATATACATATACATATACATGTATAATATCATAGTCTTTTGACAAAATATTTTTGGATTACAAATCAAATTTTCCAGCAGAAAACATATATATCCATACAGGATGGATCCAGTAGCTATTTTCTTTGGAAAAACAAAATGAGTTATTATGCCTATAATTAGTTAGGTTATTTTGCATCTGCATAATTCTGAATCATAATCAGAAAAAAAAATCAGAATTCCTGAATGGAAATGTTTTCCTGAAACAAGAGCTTTCTCTATGACTTTACAGATGCTAAGTCAGTAGGGAATTGTAGTCCAAACCCTACTGGATTCCTTTCTGAAGGAACTCCTCTGCTGGAGTTGTTCCAAGGCTGAAGTAAACCTCTTAAGGCACTGAGAGATTTTTCACAGGCAAGTAAAGACTATTGTGCATCATAGAACACACAGTTTTTGGATCAGCCAATTGAAATCTTTAAGTTGAAGAATGTACAAAAAAAGTTGTTTGTAAAAAAAAAAAAAAACATATAAAAATCTCATTTATATCTGTATCTCAATCAAAGTTATCCAGAACTTTTCATTTGATAAATGTTATTTTTTTATTTTTTTACGGATTTACAATAAAAAATACATATATAAAATATTGTTATCTATTGTGAGATGGAAGACTTAGATTTATCTTTCAGCTAGCACTACTCTTAATATTTTAAATTGCTTTCCTGTACCTTTTAATCTCAGTTGAAAGCTTTCCCAGCACCACTTTATTTGTCTTCAATTCATAATTTTCAAACTATGTTTCTTTATTTAGCCTTTTAATTTTTAATTCCACAACTGGTTGCAATCATTTTTGTTGTTTTTATTTATATTTATATTTATTTTTTATTTTTACTGTTTGCCTTTGTTGAAAGTCACTTCTTCAGCTGATGTAAGTTTGTTTTACTCCACTGATGGAAGGGACCAAAGTTAATTTACACAACATAATGTACAGTCCCAAAATTCTCAGAAATAAACACTGTGTAAATGTAAACTACAGGAACAATTTAGTAGAGGCAACAGTGTTTAAACTGTGGTGTTTCAATATTGGTTAATTCTGTAAAAGATCTTGGATATACAATTCTCAGAAATAAGCTGTCCTGGCTAAAATACAAATTGCATTATTTTCACTGAAAATACTATAAATCAAACAGAAATAATATTGAAAAATGGCTCTTCTCCTTATTACCTTATGTCCAGTGAGAGATTTCCAAGTGGAATACTAACAATAACAAGTGAAGAGATTACTTTTAATCTATGTACTGTTGCATAAGATCCTACTTTGTCTATTACAAAGCTATCAAAATTATTTCTACTACTTTCCTAGACAAATAAAGAATGTCCAGTATGTTCTTCAACTACATTGTGTTAACTCTTGTAAAATAAAGAAATAAAGAAATTTATTAAAGTCTCAGCATGTAAAATACAAAATATAAAATACAGTTTGCAAAATACAATAATGCATCTTGTTTTATATTATTGTGCTTTTTTTTTTCTTTTATTATTATTATTATTTTCTTCCTAGCCTCTTACCTCCTGTTCTTTTTATCATTCTGGTGGTATACTTGTACAATTTATTATATACTTGCACTTAGCTGAAGTTGACCCATAAATTAAAAGATTACAGATATTTTCTTTGTTGGAAACAAACAAACAAACAAACAACCCAAACAAACAAACAAACAAACAAAAACAAAAACAACCAGCTACTCAAATTTTCAATTTATTGAAAGGGTGATTTCTTATTGAGCTAGCGAACTTTTAGATGTTCCCATTTAACGGCAAGCTCAGCATTGAACAATTCATTAAAAATATAACACTTCATGTTTTTCAGGTGCTCTGGTACAAATGCAGCTTCATGGCTTGCAATGTGGCAGGTAAAAGAAAAGGACTTTTCCTTTTATGGCTGTAGTTGTATATTCCTTGTAGTAAAAATGACTGCATATTCTAGGAAAGGAAAGATATCTGTCACATTACCCCTCTAGGTTGTTCTACTGCTTCCTGTATCAATAGTTTCCATTTTCACTTTTGTAACAACCAAATTCTGAGCTACTGTTTTTCATGTTGTTTGTTTTCCTCCTCCCCCCCCCGCCCTTTTTTTTTTTCTTCATGGGATCCTATCATGTTACCACCTTAACTGCAAAGAATGGCACTGTGGCAAATGTCTTGAACGATTATTATAATATTTTTTTAAAAAAATTGCTCCAGTAATGCCTATTACTATCCTTTGTCAAGGATAATGTCCTAATGTCAAACTATCCTTTGACTATGGTATGTGATTTGACTATGGTACTGTGATAGATTTCTTTCTCAGCCTTGCAAAAATCACTCTTTTTTTAATACAAATACATCTTAATGTTTTTGTGTTCCCCTCAGGCTGTTCAAGAGTTGCAAACAAATATACTGCTTAACATTTCAGATTCTACCTCCAGCTTTATAGCACGTATACAAATGTAAAAGAAAATAGCAGGAGAAAAAAAAAAAAAAAACACTACATTTTGGTTTATTTTTCTTATTTAGTTTTAGCAGCATTTTGCTGAACATAAGATGTGGATTACACAGCAAAAATAAATGCAGAAAAACAGATTCAATATCATCCCTTATTGACTTTTCCACTTTCCTGGCAGAAATTGTTTCTGTCAATAGTTTAAATTCAGCTCGGCTGAATAAGAAAAAAAAAATGATGGTTGTTGGCAAACTGGGAACCGCATCTGAGATTTGGTCTATAAATATTATACTCTATAGTTTCTTTTACATAAAGTTCTTGGGTCATGATAAAAATACTAATTCACTTCAGGTTTTATGTTTCTATACTGACAATGTTGAGCTATACTGGTACTAAGGAACTTTAAGAAAAAAAATGTGAAAATGTTGCCATATAATCCTTTAGGCATGGATTTTGAGATGAACACAGAAATACAGATTTGTTCCTAGTTATATGCAGCAAAGATATACAGGAGGTCTGCGTCAATTTGTTGTTGTTGTTGTTGATATTTTGTATGAAATGTATCTCAATATTGAAAACGAGGTCCTGATCTTTTAAAACATTTACACTCATGTACATCAGAGTTGTCTTTCTACCACAGTGAGGTTGGATACAGACATGAGTACAAGAGGGAACACCAGATTAGAATGAAAAATAAAAACACCTTTCCCATGAAAAGACTTGGCTGAAGCACCTGCAAGGAGGAATGCAACATAACCAAAGAATTTGTGACACAAGGAGGTCATCTTTAGCAGTGTTCTGCCTGGATGTCAGCGTGTGGATGTCTGACAAGTACTGACAAATGCAGTTGTTTGGCTAGCACTCACAGTGAATGTGGCAGGCAGTTCCTTCTATTCCTCTGTGTTTGCATGGTAAGTAGGCTTCATGAAATGGGCTACAGGGAAAAAACTTGGTGTTGGAAACATGAAAACATGGTTCCTTCCTTGTAGGGCCCAGTGACGGTGTTCCTAATTGAAAACAAATACAATAAATGTGCTGGGTACTTTGCTTTGACTTCTTAAATTCATTTATTCCTCAGAAGATGGAAATTTCAGTTAGATTGGTGATTCTCAGAAAGACTGCAGAAAGTACGGTGTCTATTATGTATTAGCACTACATTAGCCAGCATTATCATAGAATCATAAAATCACAGAATCACAGAATCATGGAATGGCTTAAGTTGGAAAGGACCTTAAAGATCGTCTACTTCTAACCCCCCTGCCATGGGCAGAGGTAACACCCACAAAAGCAGGTTACCCAGTAGATCAGGTTATCAGGCAGTCTGCCTAACATTTATGGTCAGCACTGCAGTGGGAGGTTTTTATGATGGATGCAAGGAATTTCATCATCCTTCAGGTCCTTTCTTTACCTGCCTCTAAAGCAACCTTGAAAAAGCAACTTCAGTAGCCTTGAAATCCTTTCTGTAGATTTACAAAAAACCTGACTTACAGAGCTATTTACTTCTTTGGTATTGCACAAGTATTTTGAGATGATCTGGAAGTAGAGTACGTATACAACAGTTTTGTAACCTTTGTTTTTCAGCTAAAAATACAGCTCTATACCACGATACAGACCTTCACTTAGAAACCAGATTAGTCCTAAGAAGATAGCCTGTGCTATACTTGAAAGACCATGCTGTCTTTTTATTCAGAGATAGTTCAAGTATTTAAACAATGAATGTTTATGAATGAATGAACCCTGACTTGCTCTCTGATTTGGGTAATTCCTGACAAACCCTTTCCTCCACAAATTTTGACACCTGAAGGCACTTCATTTCTGTACAGCAAATTTTGTC
Source organism: Cygnus olor (assembly GCF_009769625.2). NCBI lineage: Eukaryota > Metazoa > Chordata > Aves > Anseriformes > Anatidae > Cygnus > Cygnus olor. Next base: position 76,488,558 of record NC_049170.1, read on the forward strand.
AAGTGCACGGATCTTCTTTGAAGAGTAAAATTTGAGAACTATTTGGAGCCTAGCCTTGCCTTGCCTTGCCTTGCCTTGCCTTCCCTTCCTGCACTCATGTGTCCTAAACAAATTTGATTTCTAATTGACATTCTATGACTGTCCTTGAAATGTGGCACATCATCTATAATTAAATCAACTAATACAGTAAGTGCAGGTATCTATTTTTCAATAGAGTTGTCTTTCAAGTATTCCTTTATCCATTGTACATTTTTTTTCTGAAATAAGTCACAGACATTTAAGTATTGAGTTACATGACCAAAGAGGTTGGAAATCTTCAGAGACCCCTAATAGAGATTTATTATTATTATTATTATTATTATTATCATTATCATTATCATTATTACTACTACTACTACTACTACTACTACTACTACTACTTTAATTTGGTGAGAATCTTGACTTGATTAAAATTTCTCAGTATCCTCCAGACATGAAAAGGTGTCTGTCCCTGTCCAAGTAGATGACTTCAGTCATCTATTTTACTATTAATTTTCACAGTTTTTAGTGGCACTGTTAAAGGTAACAAGAACAGTCCTAATCATGGAAATAACTTGTTCATTATTCTTTAGCAACATGTTTTTCTTATATAGTTTTGATGAGATGAACTTAATATTACGCTCATTTTACGCTTGAGGGGAGATATATATACTTTTGTAGTACCAGTGACTCAAATGAAAATATGGATTTAGAAGTTCACACAAATATTACTTAATTTATGTTTTTTGTTGTAGTTGTTTTATTTTATTTTTCTTTAATGTAGAATGTTTGCTTTATACTTAAAGCTTGAACTAGAGTAGTAGTAAGCAACAGAGTTTTTCACTCAAAGTGGTAGGATCAGAATATGAACAATCTCGAGTTCTGCTGAGTATTTTTCAGAATTAAATTGTTAATGAAAGTTATAAACTTTATTCAGCACCTTATAATTAACATTAAGAGCAAACTTAAAACATCAAATTTGAGATAAGTTGTCACGGATTTTTTCACATGCATCTTTGTAAATTCCAAAATCTCTCTCACCACACTGAGGTGAAGTTTCTCTAATTTTGTTTCTGGAAATAATAATCCCAAAGTGAGATTTTGTGTTCTAAACCATAGCAATGCTGTACTCATCCTCTTCATCGTAAGTGACATGTTCTTATAGCATGTATTTTGAACCTAGATACTTTTACAAATTAAATCTTTCTTTATTTCATCCACAATGAACACAGAACAATACTTTAGAAACAAATAAATAAACACATAAAATAAAGACCTTTCATATATCCATCAAGTCAGGGATTAAGAAAGAGCTACTATTACATGCAGATGGTTAAGGAGAACATAAAATGATTTTCTCTTCTCTCCATGATGCCCCTTGCCTGCCTTCCTACCTCCACCCTCACTGCCCTCCCCCACCAACAGCAGAATGCAACATACACAATAAGGATGGGGGGAAAAAAAGTAATAATTGCAGCATTACTGATGAAAAAAAAAATGTTGGAAAATAAGACACATGACATTATGTTCTAAAAGAATATAATCCCTTTAGAATATTTGGTCATGAAACAGAACTTGACAGATACAGCAGTTAAATATCAGTTCTCTCCATCAAAGATGTAATAACATGTCCTGAAAATGTGCATCTTCCCCCTTTTTTATAAGATTACTAGAATGTTATATAAACTCAATTTATCACCCTACTGTTGTATTTGAATTGTTTCCGTGATATTCCACGTCAAGGAAAGTTCTGTATTTGGATAGATATGAATGCCATAGCTTTTTAAATAGATGAAGCCTGCTACTAGTCTTGGATTTCTTAACACAATTTGATTCTGATTTGCCAATACAATTAGTGTGTGATGCATACCCCTATGGGGTGAGAGCAGTCATATCCCACACTATGCTCACAGGAGAGGAAAAAAACAATTACCTTTGCTTCAAGGACACTAAGCAAAGCAGAAAGCAACTATGCAAACTTGAATGGGAGCATGGCCCACTCTTCGGAGTATGAAAGTTTCATTGCTACTTGCATGGATGAAGTTTCACTTTTCTAACAGATCTTCTTCTCCTATCTTATCTATGGAGACACTTAGTTTTTCCATTTCCAACTATCAAGAAAATGTAGAAGTGGGTTCTTCTATTATCCGCCTACACCTGTTATCAAGCACAGAAATTTCTTCATTAGCTGATTATGCAGATGTCTTGTCAAGATTAGCTTTGTCATTTAAACACCAGAAACTTCTGTATTTTGGAGAATTAGAAGTATGCAGCAGTTTTACCAAGAATGAAAATTAATAGGTGGCCCCAGTAATATCCTGAATTCTGGCCAAAATTTTTATAGAGAAAAGCCTGAAATGAGAGCATTCATACACTTATTGTATTTCCAAATTAATACAAATGGATTGTCACTAAAAATATTTTTCATGTATCCTCAGGCTAACAGTTATTGAATCAAGTTGCCAGTAAAGGCACTGTTATGTTCTTGGTAATGCCATGTTTATAGCTCCATGATTAACCTTTGCTCAGATTTGAGGTGGAGCTCAGGTATTTCTGGATGTTTTAATCCACAGTAAGGCATACACTAAGCCTAGAGGAGAGTTAACATTGTACAGCCTATGAGACAAAACTTGAAAATGCTGCAAGCTGTCAGCATCAGACACTTGTTATTAAGGAAGTTTTATTTTAGTAATTAAATAATGTAAAAGATAATTTTCTATTCTAATAACTATTTTCTTATATAGAGCTGTTATTTCAAAGATTTCTGTGACAGCGAAGCATGTTTTGCTCAGGTAGTATAGTTGCAGTATATATGTCAATGAAAGTTATAGTTGAAAGCAATTTTAAACCCCAAACAAAGTCTTTTTGTGTTTTTTTTTTTTTTTTTTTTTTCAATTAGCATATGCTGGAAAGTAAAAAGCAGGGTAAATGTTTTCATGCTATAAATATTTCAAAGACAGGAATAGCATATTAAGCATTGGGCAGATAATGCAGTTTCCCATGGAAGAAACATCATAATCCATCATAACATGTAGCTTGCAGAATGAAACTGTCAGGTAAAGTCCTACTGTATTTTACTCTAGAGCATTGTCCAGTACTGTTTTTTTTATGAGCATCTGCACAAATCCTTGATTCTATAGAAATATCTACAGACCAGATAGAAATATCTGGCTCACCCAGCTAGTAGTTTAATGTACAGTATTCTGCAAACACATTATTAACAAGTTTAATGTCTTTTATTTATTTGTTCATTTATTTTTTCTTCTCTAGTATTTCTCTGTCGCACATATACTAGCTGTGCAGAGGAGAAGGTAGTCCTGGAGACAGGAATATAGCATAGACAGCTCAGTAAGAATTTCAATCTTGTTACTATTCTGTACCCCTTCTTTTACTACCAACCATTACCAGTGATTTATCCTGATTTCTTTAAATGATTGCAGAAAAATAGTACTTGTATTTCTTCTGATATGTCAGGTTGCCTTCTTTAGTCTGTTAATAAAAACTGCCCAATGACTTCACTTTCTTGAAGATAGATGTGATTCTTTTAACACACAGGAAAGAGAGAGAAACTACCCAGCAGGACTGGCTAGGTATTCTATCTGAAATTTCCATACTTGAAAAAAAAAAAATAATAATCTTAAGCCTTGTAGCTGCACTTTAAATACACTTTCTGTCTTCTTTCATTATATATATTTCATTCTTGATATAGAAATGGTTGGCAGTATGTAACAGAGCATGTTTTATTATTACCACTACTTTTATAGAAACGTTATCAAAATATACTTCCAAGATATGCTTGTGTGGTTCTGTATCATGACAGTAAGTATCTAGCATAAAATATCTATACTGTAGTTATGTACAATAACATTGCTTTTATGAAGATAATAAAAAGTGCTTTAACAATAAATGTAGTGAGGAACTTAGATATCTTTTGAAACTAACTTACTCCATAAACTCTTTTCTCTTGAAGTTTCTGGAGGTAAGAAATATTCTCAATATCTAATTCGAAAATAGACTTCTAACACAGACTATGAACACAAAATATATTTTCAGCTATTTTTGTTCATGGGGTAAACATTTCCTGAACAGAATGCTAAAAATCTGGATCACGATTACATTGACTCTCTACGCAGAAGTGCCGGTTTCAGTCAGGTTAACACTGGCTTAGAAAGGTTTTCCTTTAAATTTGTAAAATGTCAAGTTCTAAACTGTTTTAGCATGAAATTAAACACTGCAAGAGTATAGAGAGAAATTCCTGATCACTGTCAGTATGCGGTTTAAGATTAAATTGCCCAAACTATGGAAAGCTTTATGTTGTTTCTGCAAGTATTCATTTTTAAATATAGATTTCCAATACCTTGTGGTTATCAGAACATATGCTGCTACTTAGAGCAAGCACAGTTTATAGATAGTACAGAACACTAACAGCTTGCTAAAGTAAAATTTTCAGTCAGACTTGTTCTTTGTTAGTTCCTGAGGACAGTGTTGAAGTGTAAAAACTAATATTTTTGCAGTGTTGAAGAAGTTGTGCTTTCACATCTTCACTAATTGCAATAACCCAGAGAAGGAAAAGGTATTTCCTTCTTCACAAACATTTTCATTTTCTCCTGTGTTGACAAATAGCACTTTTGTTGTTGTTGTTGTTGGTTGGTTGGTTGGTTGGTTGGTTGTTTTGTTTGTTTTGTTTTGTTTTGTTTTACTTGGCGAACTGCAGTTTTACTTTGTGCATTTTATGTCAGAACTTTATTTTCCAGGCTACTGATATGTACAAGAAATCAAAGTTATAGCATATCAGTATGGCTTGAGAATAATATTTCTTCCTTGGGAATCCGGTAACAGAATGCTGCAAGTTAACTCTGATGTAAACAAGTATGTGGTTGTTTGGGTTAGGCAAAGATGTATTGTGGTAGCTGGAAATCTTTTGGAAATCTTTTTTGTGCTCAGTCAGTTGCAGAAATTGCATTATCCCAGTGGTTGGAGGTGGCTCCTGAATAGTTTTCATTTTGTTTTGGTTATATTTGTTAGCTGAGATACTAGAGATTTTTCCAGTTATATTTACCATGTTAAGAAAGATTATACTGTCTCTTAGTTTGGACGAGCTGTGTTATGGTCGTGTTAATTTAAATACACAGATAAGTACATCTTGTAACACCTCCAGGTTGGCTGTGACATTTTTGCCTTAACTGAGAGTCTTCCCCTTGCTCTTCAGTATGCCTGATCAAATGCTGAAAAAAAAATCATAAGCATAGTGACTAAAAAATTACAAATAGGAGAATACTTTATTTAGGGTAACTCACTGGAATATAGACGTATTGTAAACTTTCCAAGCCTGTATGTCCTCACTGTAAGCATAGACAAATGGTATGAAGGAGAGGGAGAAGAACTCTGGCTTTTGCTGCTCAAGCTGCAAATGAACTGACCTATTATTTTGGTAACATCTAAAGACCTTCCACGTGAGCTGAGGCCACTGTTGGGTTCAATTTGCTACATTGCAATGTATACATTATTTACAGTACATACATTAAGATCCACCATCATTTCCAACCTACTATATGGTGGTTGTAAACCTGATCTTCAAAGAGCTGACTACTTTCATTATACCTAAAACCCATACGTATCTACTTCATTATATCTATCAGGCCTTTGTTTAGAGAGACCGTTTACAATAGGCATATAGTTGATTTGTGTGGGATAGAGTCTCTGTTAAGAACCTGTGGTATATACTGCTAGCAGCTGAAACTAGCTATGAAGGGCCACTGCTAGTCCACCATATCAACACAGATTATTGATATACAATTGAAATACATTTCCAAATGAGAAAGGGCCTGTAGTGACTTGAGAAGAAAGCATCCATTCTCCTAACTCTGAGAACAGGTGACACTGACTCTTAAGCAACAGGCACACTATCAAGTGCTATTTGCTCCAACATGGAGGTTATCCATGTCAGACAGCTATAGATCAGTTAGAAAGCCCACACCTGAAATCTCTTATTTGACATTTACATATTCTCAGAGTCAAACTTGCACATAAAGAAAAAAAATATATATTATCAAGACATATTATATAATAGATCCTCTAACAATACTGTTCTTTTTCTCCTCCTACTTCTCTAGTGCTCTAGGGACTGTGTGACCCTATGAGCTTACTGCCACCTGACTTCTGATAAACACCCCTTTGTTCACAGAAATCACAGAAATCACAGAATTGTCTAGGTTGGAAGAGACCTCCAAGATCATCTAGTCCAACCTCTGTCCTAACACTAACAGGACCTCCACTAAACTATATCACTAAGCTCTACATCTAAACGTCTTCTAAAGACCTCCAGGGATGGCGACTCAACCACTTCCCTGGACAGCCCATTCCAGTGCCTAACAACCCTTTCAGTAAAGAAGTTCTTCCTAATATCCAACCTAAACCTCCCCTGGCGCAACTTGAGCCCATTCCCCCTCGTCCTGTCACCAGGCACATGGGAGAATAGACCAACCCCCACCTCTCTACAGCCTCCTTTCAGGTACCTATAGAGAGCAATGAGGTCGCCCCTGAGCCTCCTCTTCTCCAGGCTGAACAAGCCCAGCTCCCTCAGCCGCTCCTCATAAGACTTGTTCTCCAGACCCCACACCAGCTTTGTCGCCCTTCTCTGGACTCTCTCGAGCACCTCCATGTCCTTCTTGTAGCGAGGGGCACAAAACTGAACACAGTACTAGAGGTGCTGCCTCACCAGAGCCGAGTACAGGGGGACAATCACCTCCCTAGACCTGCTGGCCACGCTGCTTCTTATACAAGCCAGGATGCTGTTGGCCTTCTTGGCCACCTGAGCACACTGCTGGCTCATATTCAGCCGACTATCAACCAGTACTCCCAGGTCCTTCTCGGCCAAGCAGCTTTCCAACCACTCATCTCCCAGCCTGTAGCGCTGCTTGGGGTTGTTGCGCCCCAGGTGCAGGACCCGGCACTTGGCCTTGTTGAACTTCATACAGTTGACCTCAGCCCATCGCTCCAGCCTATCCAGATCCTCCTGCAGAGCCTTCCTTCCCTCGGGCAGATCGACACACGCACCTAACTTGGTGTCATCTGCAAACTTACTTGCATTAGTTTAGTAGCTTAGTTTCCAGGATCTACATATAATGTGTATACATACCTGGGATGAATTCTTCTTTGTTTCCTAGGGAGAGTTACAAGGAGACTGCAAGGAGTTTGATAGACCTCTCTACCCACCTACATGTGTCCAAGTGCAAAATCCAAAATAAACAAAACAAAACAACAACAAAAGTTCTTTCCAGTTCAATTGCTACATCCCATACAGAATAAGAAATAACACTAGTTTACACATGGGTTTATCCTCTACATCCTCTGGCTAGAAGTCTATCTCTAGGATGTGCTGTGAATAATGCCTTGGGGACTACCTGACTTTAAGCAGCTGCATCTACATAAATGGATGGTCCAGACTTGCTTCTTCCTCTTTCTCCTTGAGAACACTTTGTCACTATTTTTCTCATTTCTGATGAAACCTGGCCCTTTGTGAGATGAGGTCATACCTCCCCAAACTTCTGTTATTGAGGTGTATGACAAGTATTCCACTTCAAAAGGGAATGGGAAAAAAAAGGGAAAACCAGGGCCAGTGATGGATGCTTCAGCTGCAAGTGATGGATGTTATAAATAGTGTTGTACACTCCAGCTGAAAAACGTATGGTGGTTTAAAGAGAAGGGAAGTTGCCTGCCATGTTCTTGTCCTAACTTTGAGGCTTAGGGTTGTGTGGCAACTTCTAGAGGATGGGAAGATCGATTGACCCCAGAGAGCAGTTGGCTACATTTAGTCTGCAGGTCTTCACAGAGGACCTTCTGTATGGAGCATGCAGCTTGCTTCTTCATGTTTCAAAGCTACTGGATAAGAGGATACTTTTTGACAGCATCCAGGTAAGAATTCAACAAGCAAGTAGAAGACTTCTTCACTTTTTTTTTTCCTTTTAAAAATCTTCACTCAGAAAATCCGAATATGTCTAAATAGAGTGTAATCATTTTCTAGCTATTTACTTTTGTGCTTTTGTAAAACCTAATCTTAAGTACTGTTTTTATTTTGCAGCTTTGGTGTGTCCATGCAGAAAAGTGAGGAAATGCTATCTTTATTGTCAGATGTCACCTAAAACTCATATCTCATGTGATCCCTATACTTCTGATTAAGACAGGCCTCTTAGTTTAATCAGCTTCCCCTTGAGGAGACCAGTGGACTCCATGCATGAACATAAATTTACATATAGTTTTGCCAAATGATCAACATTCTTGAATACTCTTTGGAGTAAATATTGAGTCACAGCCAATTTTGAAGCTTGACCCTGAACTATTACAGGAACTGTCAAAAAGGTGAAGACCAGTGCAAGCTATGCCAGATACCTAAATATAATTATTTTTATATGTTTTGAAATCAGCATTTAATTATCTCAACAGACTCCCAAAGCATTCAGATGCTTACAAAACTAAAAAATATCAATTTCTTTATATACACTCCTAAAGGTCATAGATTTTCTTCTACATTGTTCTCCATAAAAGTCAACCCTGAATATAAAAAAGAGTAGATGAAGAAAACTCTTTCCAAAGCATAACTTAAAAAAAATTGAGAGTTACCTGATTTTTTCTGCACTGTAAATTTTGGAAGGTATTCAGGATGAAACTGGGAAAATGACCTTTATTTTCATGCATTTTCATGCTTTTTTTTTCTTTATTTCTTTTCTTTATTTATTCTTCCTTTAAGTGCTAGCCAGTGGACTAGCCAGTGCTAGTCCTGCACTGATTATAATCCCTTTTTATGGAAAATCTGACCTTTACAAAATTTAGATGTGGACAGAATACCAATGTATAATTAGATTTACTTGTTTATTATTTTTACTGATTTGAGGCAACGGGGAAGGAAGTTATGTTTATATCTTCCTTCTATATCTTTTCTTAATCTGTTGATTAAGAAAGAAGCCTCATAAAATGAACACAAGTTGTGCAGTTAATATACATCATGCTGACCAGTAGTACTTACGGAAACAGACTATTATATTATTGTCTTTTAAATTTTCATTATGGAAGGAGGAGGGAGTGAAAATGATACCCAAAATGCAGGAACAGCTGTTTAAATGACAATTTCTTCTGCAGAAGTCTTGTGTGGTAATAACCAATGCCCTCTTTCACAAATTGAAAATGAAAATCATTCAAGGTTACAAATGTGACCTTATATGGTCATAAAGTCTCATGTCCTCGAATTGGCCAACAGAGTTCTTAACACAATACTTACCTTTTCTTACCTGAAAAGGCATTCAATATATACTATTATAAAACACAAACTGGTATACTGAAAAGAATCAGGTTTCACACTGCAGTGAATCTTCCTTGTGAAAACCCTGTGATAGTCTCTCTGAGCACTGAATTTTGATTTCAGTTCTTAGGACAAGGAAGTTTGAAATTAAACAAACAAACAAACAAACAAATAAAACACCTCTCTTAAAACAGACAAACAAGAAAACATTTTTGTTTGCTTGTTTGTTTTCTTGGGTAATGACAAGATTTTTGTGACTGATAAAGTAGAAATTATTAATTACATTGAAAACAAAACGCCTCATAGTTTGGGATTCTATTTTAAGAAATATTATTTTTATTCTACTTGAAACTTCAAAGGATAGAGGCTTTGTTTGGTTGGTTTTAGGAGAGAAACATCTAAATAATAGTAGTCAGAATGTGTTGCTGTCTTTATACATATATATATCATTAAGCATACCTTTGTTTTTTCAACCAAATGCCTGTTGTACAACAGACATAGAGAGATTCTCCTGTAACTTGTTTACAGTCATTAGCCGATTTCTTGAAATCCTGTCATGAGTACTTAATACTATTCATAGGAATAATTTACATTGTCTATATTACGTAGTAATAATTACATGCTTTGTAATGTATTTGTTGCATATTTTGCATGTGTAGCACAGGTAAGAAACAATTAAGAAGAAATTTATCCTAGCTACACATACTTTATCTGCAACTGCAATAATGATTAGGATGGTAATATTATTGACACTGACAGAGAAGAAAAGAGAGAGAGAGGATTTGAAAGACAGATAAGGATAATAATAATAATAATAATAATAATAATAATAATAATAATAATAATTTTGTCCTAGTTGGTGAAGAAGGTGAATTTATTTCCAGAAGCGGTAGGAAATCAGCCACAAATAGACTAATGACCCTTTGGCTCCTAAGCACAACTGTTACTTGGGAAGAGTTAGTCTTACACTTCAAGTTAAACACTGTTAAATGAGTACATTTCCCACAATTAAAAGAAGTCCTTTGGTAAAAGATCTATTTATTATTTTTTTTTCTCATGTAACAGAACTCACAAGTTTGTATTTATCTCTTCCAGTTAGTTTACTTTTCCAAAACTATTGTGCTGCACTCCAGCTCTTTGCAGATTACACTTGAACTTGGCCTGCAGGTATAATTTAATGCTGATGTTTAGAATTCATTCAATAGGTGTCTCCTTTTCCCTTCCTCTCTTTTTCCTTCCATTCTTTTTCCTTCTTGTGAAGAGAAGTTTGATATCAAATGAGAAAATATGGTATTAATTGCCTATGAATATGAAGTCTATTTGCATTACTCATCTTTGCCTGTCCTTAAGAGGCATGTTACCCAATAAACAGAAATATAATCTACAAGTAAGTGCTCTTTTTGTAAACATGGCAGAAGGCATGTTTTTATTTTTGAAATATTTTATATACCTTGCTTTCTTTCTATATCACAAACTGTTTTGTTTGTTTAATGGATATAAATAACAGCAGCCCCAATATACCGACTAGGGGAAAAATAATACCATCAAGTAGTGAAATAAGGGTCCTCTAATAGGCTTATGGCAAATCTAAAGTTAAATTCCATTTTTCTTCCATCATAGTCTAAGAGCCTTATTCACTATCCTACTGTGTTGAGTTTGGTTGAAACAAATTTCATTGTGATATCCAGAAATTATTTTTCTCTAGCCAGTGTGCCTAAGAAAGTCCTGTATAAGCATCATGCCATGGTAAGAATTTGGTTTTTAAAAGTAGCTTACAAATCTCAAGGAGTTCACTTACACTTTGTCCCTTTCCCCATTTGCCCGCTGTAGAGAAATTCTCATCCATTGACGATGAGTACTGTAGGACCCTTAATAGTTTCTTTCATTTTCTAAATCTACAGTAGTGCAGCTTTGTAAGTGACAGGTTCAGCTGATGAGCCTGTCACTGGGAAGCTCTTTTAATTCAGAGTTATGTTTAAAATGTTCTAACTACTGAAGTTCTTTGAAACTAAAAATATATGCTATTTATATAACATACTGCATATTCAAAGCATTGTGTAGGCATCACAACATAAGCATTCTCTGTCCCAAAAACAGCAATGAGAAAATGTTATGCATATTTTACAGAAGCAAAATCTTGAGGTAGAAAGGTGAAAAAAGCTCAGCCAAGATCACGGGATGAGTAACAGGTAGAGGCAATTAGGAGCCAGGCACAGATACTTTTGGCTTTTAATTCACTTCTCCAAATTATGCTGATTCTCAAGGATGCAGTTCCTTGACTAGCATCCTAGATAACTTTGTGACTGTTCTTTTCACCATGTTGAAAAAAAAACAAAACGGGGGGGGAGTGGGGGTGGGGGGAGGGGGGGGTGGGGAAGGGGTAGTGGGGAGGACAGCTGCAATTAGCTGTAAAAAAAAACAGCAAATTGGGCTTTAAAAATACCACGAAGGCTCTGATAATTAAGGGTTTGTCAACACTGATTCTTTACTGTCTGAATGAGGAGTCTATTATTCAGAAAAAGAAAAAGGAAAAAAAAAAAAAAGGAAATCTTTCACTGTTCTTAGATGTAGCTAGTTTTAAAGAAAACCTAAGAAAGTTTTAAAATGGGAAAGCTTTAAAGAACTTAGTCTAATTACAACTCATTAGTTTGTTTTTGAGAGAGGGATGATTTTAAAATGCAATTCTCCCTCCATTATTTCTTGCAAAATATGGAGAGGCACTGGTTCTTTTTCCATGTTAGTCTGCTTGTTGTCAGAGGAAAATATAGTTCTTTCTAATGTTCTGTAAAACTGACTTTTCTGAATACTGGCACCTTAGCAGTTTGAATCAAGAGTGAAGGAAAGGTTTCTTAGCACGAAAGAATTTGATAGAAGTTGTAGAAGAGGTTTGCATAAAGAATTATAGTGGAACAGAGCTGTATTTATTTTATTCTTGCGGAGAGGCAAGATAATGGAAAGTCCCAAATACTTTTTATTCAATCCCATTTTATTTGATTCAAAAATAACTAAAAGACTAATTATTGTCTATTACTGTTTTTCTTTCATTTTGTTCCAAGTGGCAGCTAAATATGTCTATAGTCAGAGGGGATGCTTACAACTGTTTTCCATAACACTGTTGCATCCATCAACAAACATTTTAAAGTAAATGGATAAAAAGTATTATTACTATTTTCACTCTGAGAAGATACTCTTCAGCCTGGTTTTCTCTGTGCTGCCAGACCTCGATGAAATAGTCGGGACTCCTAGTGCTAGTAGGACTCCTAGTCCTAGTAGAATTCCTAGTTCTGGTAGGCTTTGTTTCCAATATTATATGGCCCTGGGCAACCTGCTCTAGATCCTGCTTGAGCAGGGGTGAGTACAGGATGACCTCCAAAGGTTCCTTCCAAACTCAACCTTTCTGTGATTCTGTTATTGTTTTGCTAGTGTCTAGAAATGCACTGTCTGGAACAATCAAGAGCCAAGTTAATGCTTTTATGAGGTTAAGTGAGCTGATTTTTTTTTTTTTTTTTTTAACTCATGACCTGATTGCTTTTAACAATGATAAATTTTCCATAAGTATTTTTGTAATCAGAACTCTGGGAAATGTCAATGTAGTAGTTTCCCTTTCATAGTCTCTAACGTACTGTTAAAGTTAACTTCACTTAAGTTATTGTGGACTAAAAAAATACAATTAATATAGAATCAGTTACAAACACAGAGATGTCCTGGTGATGACACATTGACCTGGAATCTTAAAAAAACCTTTAGGAGCTTTATCTTTTTCTTCAGTAAGAGTGGATCCTTGACGGTCTTCGTGACTCCAGGTCAGATTCTGGGAGGAGGTAGAGTATGTTCTCCACTAGTGCACATGCCTGAATAAAAAAAGAAATATTTTTATTACCTTATATGTTATTTTTAGGTAAGTCAGGAAACCAGGAATTGACTTTAATGCTGAAGATGGTAACAGTGATCTAAATGCTGCTTCAGTTATCCTAGGTTTTCCCTGAAGTGATTCAACTGAAATAAACGGATTAAGTTAGAACTGATTTTCCATTGTGTTACTAAAGGAAGAATTGAGCTCCTTATTTTCTAAAAGGGCCATTCAATTTACGCTTGTACAGTATTTGGCAAATCTAGTTGTGAATAATATCACATCCATTTTCCTGTTTTGTTTATTATGAAATACGTGAACAACCTTCTCAGATGTAAAGATTTTTTTTTCATAGAGTGTTTTTACTAGGTCTTAAAACAGTCAAGCAAAATTCAATAACATTTTCTTCCTCATTGTTAGCAAATAGACTTTAATTACTCTGTTATATGGTAGAATGCCTTCAATTCATGGAAAAAAAAAAAAAAGGAAGGGAAACAGAATTAACAGTATCTGAATCCATGAATCCCCTGTTCCCTTTCTGTAGCAATACTGTGTGTGTGTGTGTTTTTGTGTGTGTGTGTGAGGGCATGTACAATCTTATTTAGAAAAGCATCAAAAGAAACTTTTTTAATACTACAGAAAGATGGATAACAATACTGGAAATTTTATTTTTCAGTTATGTGGTGGATAGCTTCAAAAAGTCAGAATTGACAATGATTGCTTAATTATTTAGAGACACATATTGAAAACTCAGGTAGTATACTGAGAACAAAAGGATCAAAAGGTACTTGTGAAAACTTAAAGAAAGATTAACTCAGTGGGCTTTGATATTTATGATAAACTTAATGCTTCGGGTATTTTCATGTAGCTTATTCCCACAGTGGTAGAGTTTCTTTTTCCAGCCTGCATCCAGCTGTTTGCAATGAATATCTTTGCTAGAGATAGATTACCATCCATTCTGACCTCCCTTTCTGCTGCCTCCACCTCCCCCCCCCCCAAAAAAAAAAAATGATGAATATATTCAGACTAGAAATAATGTACAGTTTAAAGGGTGGTCAAGCATTGGAATGGGCTTCCCAGGGAAGTGGTGAAATCTCCATCCCTGGATGAGTTTAAGAGATGCGTGGATGTAGTCTGGTGATGGGACTTGATAAGTCAGGTTAATGGTTGGACTTGATGATCTTAAAGGTCTTTTCCAACCTAAATGATTCTATGATTCTATGACTATATGATTCTATGATGCTATTTAACCCAACCTGGCATATTTTCAAATAGGTTAGAAAACATTCAGATAAGCTGCTGCAGGTGGTAGAGGACAAATAAATAAGCCTTTTAATTTGACTGCTGTGATATTTCTCAACTATTTAGAAGCCAAGACAGTGAGGAAACTTCTTATATAAAATTCCTTTAAGTGATATGCAACATACAGTCACAGATACAAGAGAGTACCTGCTGTCATGCTTAGCATGCTACAATTGAAAGAGTCTCTCCTGCTTGCCTTCCATCTATGTCACCTACTAAACCTCTTGAAGCTTCATTGTATTAGCTTCATTTTTTTCTGTTTTCATCACATTTCAACTCTTCTGTTTAACCTCTGTGTTGGTTCACATATGGCCATTTCAACCTTTTACCCACCCAGTGGAATTGCCAGGAAGGCTGGGTTGGTTATGGCAAATTTCTCTCTCTAGAACCTGAGATACTGGTTGGCTCTACAACAGAAATTTGGTTTGCAATACTAACACAATTTTGAAGCAAATTTCCTGATTATTCTTTCCTTGCCAGAAGCTGGGTTTACTCTCAAAATTCTGGTGCTCACAAAACTAGATTCCTTTGGGAGGAAAGTAGACTAGAAGCCCCAGACATATACCAATCATCCCCAACCCTTAATGGGCACAAGATAATTTGAAACATTGGCTAAAGAGCTTCCAGTCATACCATGGTGGAAACTTTTTGTTCAGAAGACCAGGCAAATTCTAATTCAACATAAAAGGGAAATAATAATAATAATAATAAAGATTATTTGCATAGAATTATAGCCTTCACCATTACCTCCTTTAACATACACTTGTTTCAGAGCAGATTTCCATTTGCATTTACTTGGAAATATAGGCATAACTACAACTATCCTGAGACTTTTAGGAACCCGGTCACACCTCTTTCTCTGTACCATGAGCTAATTCCAGTACTGGATGTTTTAAGCCCTGAGAGATGGTAGCTTCTTGGTCTCCTTCCAGCGATCAAACCAGGCTGGCCTGCTGAGGGTTGCCTGTGCCACTCTTTGTGAAAGCAGTGCTCAAGGACACTCCACCTGGATTGTCCCTCCGTGATGCATGGTGGTACTCCACAGTTATTACATCCCCACCTGATTTCACCCCACTCCCCTCCTTCTTTCTTTCTTTTTTTCTTTTTTTTATTTTAATACATACTATTATTTGCATGTTTAATGGTTAATATGACATCATTCTATTAGATCACATAGGGAACTTACAAGGTGAATACAAAGTAGGAAGATCCCAGGAGGATAACAATTGCAAATAACTTCTATATAAATACTACAAAAAACTGACACAAAAACAAATATTTTCCATTTGCTTGTTCTCTGGGCCATGATCTTCAGCTTCTGTTCAGCTAGTCTGAAAGCTCTCTAGATCAATGAAGTTTCTGTAAGTTTTCATAGATAGAGTATCTGAGGGACTTTTTTCGTAAGTGAAAATAAAGCAGATGGCTTTGTCCTCAATTCCTCTTTAGACAAAGCAGGGTGATTTTTTGAATTTGTACTTTTTGCTAGCAGAACATAATTGCATGGAGTATTGGGGTTGGAAGTAAGAGAAAGACGATTTGAGAGGAAACAATTTCTAGATTGTTGTGTATGAACAAACCATTTGAGATATCTATATAAAAATTTGCAAGCCAGTAACTACAGTATACTGGTTTGAAACAAACAAACAAACAAACAAAAACAGTGCAAGTTACATAATGTACAAATGTATTTGTTTTTAAGCTATATATTTCTTAAACACAACATAAAATTAGAACTGCTAAGTCACCCTTATGAGGAAGCCCATATCCTGAGATGTATCAAAAGAAGCATGACCAGCCCATCAAGGGAGGTGATTCTCTTTCTACTCTGCTCTTTTGAGTTCCCGCCTGGAGCACTGTGTTGAGCTCTGGGGACCCCAGCATAAGAAAGACAGGAACCTGTTAGAGCAGGTCCAGAGGAGAGTCATGAAGATGATCAAGGGGCTGGAGCACCTCTCCTATGAAGACAGGCTGAGGGAGTTGGCATTGTTCAGCCTGGAGAAGAGAAGGGTCTGGGGAGACCCTATAGTGGCCTTCCAGTACCTAAAGGGGAAAAGCTGGGGAAAGGAAAAGCTGGGGAGGGACTCTTTGTTAGTGAGAGTAGTGATAGGACAAGGAGTAAATGACTTTAAACTAAAAGAGGTTAGATTTGGATTAGAGATTTCGAAGATATTTTTTACTCAGAGAGTGGTGAGGCACTGGCACAGGCTGCCCAGAGAAGCTATGGATGCCCCATCCCTGGAAATGTTCAAAGCAACGTTGGATGGGGCTTCGAGCAACCTGGTCTAGTGGGAGGTGTCCCTGCCTATGGCAGGAGGGCTGGAATTAGATGATCTTTAAGGTCCCTTCCAAACCATTCTACAATTCTACAGTTCTATGATTTACTTATTGTATACAAAACTCAGGACCTGTAAGAGTAACAGAAGTATTGACAAACTTCAATAACATACGTACAGGCCAATCAATTTCCAAGCTGACACAATAATATCTGAATATTCTTGCATAGCAATTCAGATTACATATACTTTATATATATATATATATATTAAGCTGATTAGATGGAAGATGGAGATGTCTCCTTTAAAATATAATGTACAAATAAAGCTTAGCATCCTGGTTGTGGCTGAAATAGAGCTAATTTTGTTCGTAGTGGCTGGTATGTTGTCTTGTTTTGGATTTAGGAAGAAAATTATGCTGATCATAGAATCATAGAATGGCTCAGGTTGGAATGGACCTTAAAGATCACCTAACTCCAACTTCCCTGCCATAGACAGGGATGCCACCCACTAGACCAGGCTGGCCAAGGCTCCATACAACCTGGCCTTGACCACCTCCAGGGATGGGACATCCACAACTTCTCAGGACAATCTGTTCCAGTGACTCATTACCTACCCTTACCGTGAAGAAAGTCAACCTAATGTCTAGTCTAAATCTGTCCTCTTTTAGTTTAAGACCATTCCTCCTTCTCCTATCTACCCGAGAAAAGAGTCATTCTCCATCCTTTTTATAAGACCCCTTTAAGTATTGAAAGGCTGCAATGAGGTCCCCCCAGAGCCTTCTCTTCTCCAGGCTGAACAGCCCCAGCTCTCTCAGCCTATCTTCATAGGAGAGTTGCTCCAGCCCTCTGATCATCTTTGTAGCCCTCCTCTGGACTCCCTCTAACAGGTCCACATCTTTCTTGCACTGGGACCCCCAAACATGGACACAGTGCTCCAGGTGGGGCCTCACCAGGGCAGAGTAGAGGGAGACAATCACCTCCCTCCACCTGCTGCCCACCCTTCTGTTGATGCAGCCCAGGACACAGTTGGCCTTCTGGGCTGCAAGTGAACACTGCTGGCTCATGTTGAGCTTTTTGTCCACCAGAACCCCCAAGTCTCTCTCCAGAGGGCTGCTCTCAATGAGTTCTTCTCCCAGTCTGTACTCATGTCTGGGTTTGCCCTGACCCAGCTGCAGCAGCTTGCACTTTGACTTGTTGATCCTCATTAGGTTCTAGTGGGCCCACTGCTCCAGCCTGTCCAGGTCCCTTTCAATGGCACCCCTTCCTTCTGTTGTATCAACCGCATAATTCATCTTTTTGTCATTTGCAAACTTGCTGAGGGTGCACTCAATCCCATTGTCTGTGTCATTGATGAAGATATTGAAAAGCACTGGTCCTGAGACAGATCCCTGAGGGAAATCGCTTATCACCAGTCTCCACTGGGACATAGAACCATTGACAACTACACTCTGGGTGCAGCCATCAAGCCAATTCCTTATACACTGGATGGTCCACCCTTCAAATCCATATCTTTCCAATATAGAGATTAGGATGTCGTGTGAGACCGTGTCAAAAGACTTATAGAATCCAAGTAGATGATATCGGTTGGTCTTCCCTTGTCGACTCATACAGTCACTGCATCACAGAAGGCCAGCAGATTGGTCAGGCACAATTTACCCTTGGTGAAGCCATGGTAGCTGTCCCAGATCACCTCCTTGTCCTGCATGTCCCTTAACATTGCCTCCAGGAGGTTTTGTTCCATGATCTTCCCAGGCACAGAGGTGAGGCTCACCAGTCTGTAATTCCCCAGGTCCTCCTTTCTACCCTTTTTAAAAATGGGAGTGAATTTTCCCTTTTTTCAGTCTTTGGAAGACTACACCTGACTGCCAGGACATTCCAAATATGATGGAGAGACGCTTCTTAACTACCTTAGCCAATTCTTTCAGGACCCTGGGATTCATGCCATCAGGGCCCATAGACTTGTAGTTGTTAAGTTGCAACAGGAGGTCCCGAACTTGCTCTTTGCTTACAGTGGAAGGGAATCTGCTCCCCCAGCTCCCACCTAGAGGTTTAGGGACTCAAGAGATGTGGAAAGCCTGACCACTAGTGAAGAACGAGGCAAAGAAATTGTTAAGCACCTCTGCCTTCTCCACATCTGTTGTTACCAGTTCTCCATCTTCATTTGTCAGAGGTGCTACACTCTTCTCAGTCTTTCATTTGCAGCCTATGTACCTGTAGAATCCCTTCTTGTTATTCTTCGCATCCCTTGCCAAATTTAGTTCTGTCAGTGCCTTGTCTTTTCTGATCCCACCCTTGCACATCCAGACAGCATTTCTGTACTCTTCCCAGGGCACATGGCCTTGTTTCCATCATCTGTGCATTTCCTTCTTTTGCCTACGTTTGACCTGTAGGACCTTGTTCAATCATACTGGTTTCCTACCTTCCCTGCTTGATTTATTACATATGGGAATAGAGAGCTCTTGCTACAAAGAAAATATCCTTAAAGAGTTGCCAGCTCTGATCAGATCCTCTGTCCCTAAGGACTGTGTCCCATGGAATCTAATCCACTAATTCTTTGAACAGCTGGAATTTGGCTCTTCTGACGTTCAGGGTCCTGACTTTGCTCTTTGCCAGGCCCGTATCCCTTGAAATCACAATCCCTAAAACGCACTGATGTTTTAGTTTCTGCAGAGCTGTGCTTACACATAGCTAAGGACTTTTCTGTTTCTCATACTGCTCTGCCAACAAGAAGGCTAGGGGTGCACGAGAAGCTGGGAGAGAACAGAACCAGAAGAGGTGACCCAAACTGGCCAAAGGGATGTTCCGTTCCATGTGGGGTCAGGATGAACAGTAAAACTGAGAAGGCTGGCTGGCAGGGGCTGGAAGGAGGGGAGGCACTGCAAGGGACTGGCTGGGCATTGGTTGTTGGGTGGTGAGCAATTGTGCTGTGTATCATTTGCTTTGTATTTATATTATTATTATTATTTTCCCCTCCTTTTCAGTCCTATTAAACTCTGTTTATCTCCACCTGCAAGTTTAACATTTTTTCTGATTCTTTCCCCCACCCCACTTTGGGGGAGTGAACAAATGGCTGTGTGATGCTAAGCTGCCTGCTGGAGCTAAACCACAACACTACCAGATTTCAGGTAAAAAGAAAAAACAAAACAAAACAAACAAAACAAAACAACAACAAAAAAGCAAACCTCAAAACCTGTTGACATCACCCACCATGCTTCTACATAATAATAAGAAAATCTAAAATTCTGATTTGCTCTTAGGTCTTCCAAAAACAGTATATTAACACATCTGTCAAGATTTTCTTACCTAAACTAAAGCAAGCATTTGTACATTGCTTAATATCAATAAAACAGGTGGGTAAAAGCAAAGAAAAAAAAAGTGCTTGAATTTTAAGTATTTATTTTCATTTTGTAATATATAAACAGATGTCACCCAGGTACACGTTAGTTCTTTCATTGCTTATGAGTATTCCCTAACTAAATTTTTACATCCAGTTTCCTTAGCATGTGCAAATCTCCCTCAATTCTTCTTACAGACAGAGCTCTCTTAGAGCAGCTTGTAACCACCCTGTCAGTTAAGCAAATTAAGCAGGTACCTAGAATGCTGTGAAAATCATCTATGAGGACTTATATTCTCTACTGTGTATCATTTTAGTCTTTACCTGAATACAGCGAGATTTATTTTCAGATTTTTCAGTAACATTTCTGAATAGAAAGCACACACTACTCTATGTTATGAGAGGGAGTCAAGGTACAAGGGTTAAAATTCCTAATCATTTTGGCATTTTAGGAGATCTGTGAATTCCTTAGTCGTTCATGACATTTCTATAATATTTTCTGTGTTAAAAATGGAGTTCCCATTTCAGCAATACTTTCAACTTCTATATGCCTCAGCCACTCCTTCAGATGCAGATGATAACTGCATTCCAACTCCTTTAGAAAGCTTCGGCTGGAGTTGTGATAGAGTGACTATATTTTGCCCTTTCCCCTTACAGCTACTACTTCTCCCTCAAAAATGATCCTGTTTTTCAGGGATATTTTCCCTTGCTCATTTTCCTCCTTATACATTTTGTTACAAAATCTGAATTTAATAAAATCTTTCTCACTTTGTATTATCTCTTCTACAAGATTTCCCACTTCCTCGTTTTTGAATGTAAAAATTACAACATATCAATTATTCATAAAACACTTAAGTCATGCTGTAAGGTGTATTTGTAAAAAGTAAGTTAAAATAAATTAAATTAAAATAAAATAAATCGGGGATGATAGCAGTAACTTGGGGATGCAAAATCCTGTTTTCTAATTCTGTCATCACATCATAGGTTAGTGTGCAATGTAGCTGCTGCAGTGATGAATGATTCCTCAGTATCCAGTTACTTAAAAGATTAAATCAATTCTTAACTTCCCTACCTTGCCTTTGTACTGACTTAATTATTTTGAAATTTAATACTTGAAGCATTTTCATTTTTGAATATAAAGCCTTCTGAAAGTGGAATTAGTGATATCTTTTTGTTCTTTAGATAGGGATTACCCAAATGAGATACACTTCTCTTTGAGTACAGCCCTGTCAAACGTAGTCTTTGACCTTAGCTACTGGACTGGACTGCCAAAGTAATGTTGCACTTGAAGATATTTATACAGATACCTTTCTTATCCCTCTCTATAGTCCACTGTAATGTGCTTTAAAGACTGATTTTCTGGTTTTCTTTCTCTTTCCTGTTACTTGCATGATGGGTGCTGGAGCATTTCACGTAGCAGTAAACACTACCTTGTAAAGTTTCTGTGGTTATGAGCCCAAGTGACCTTATTGCCCCTTACATGTTCCAGGAATGGGGAGGTTATCATGTAATTAACCCTGATAATGTCAAAAGGAAATGCATAAATATCAAGCTTTTTACACATGACCCTAGAATAACTAGTAATAGCTCATATTAAGGTGGTACATAATGGGAAAATAAATAAATAAATAAAAGCAACCACAAAAAACTCTTTTAGTGCGTGGCTTTAATGCTTTTTGTTTTGTTTTTAGCCTACCCAATCATAAGATAAATTTTATTCAGCATGGCTAAGGACTTGAAAAATGTGAAAAATTAAAAAGAAGAAGAGCCATGTATGTTCATGCTTTGTTTCTGGATTTACCTAATTCATTTTACTGAGTCAGTTCTGCCACTTTATTGGTGTGAAGCTGCTCCAGTAAGTAATTTGCAGAATATACTATAATGCGTTGTTTGAATATAGATGGTGTGATCTAAATCCATAATGGGTGCTAGCAAAAATAATTTGTATTAAAAATGTTTTAAAATAAGATATTCTTAACACATGCATACATATATGCAACTCTCTTCATATAGGCATAACATCTTACTTTTTGAACAAGGTCATTATACTGGTATATTAAATTCCACATCACTCACTACAGCCTCTATTCAGCATCAGAAATGTTCTACTATCTAGTCCATAATGACAACAATGGAACTAACATTAACCCATAAAAAGAAACTAACACCCACCACCTCCTCAATGTTTCTTGAATGCCCCTACTTTTTGTATTTGATGGGCTGACGAGTCATGCAGTGACAGGTTATAAACATGACAAATTATTATGTCCATCATTTCCCGGAATGACACATGCTGTGGCATAAACTATTTTAGTTGTAGAGACTGACGTTATTAACAGTTTACATGTTGTGCATTTCATTTTAATAACAAATGTAATAAAATTTTACCTTAAATATTCTAAAATATGTTTTTAAGAAATAAGTTAGTAGTATATGTGCAGGTACTGTCCTATTCTCTGCAAGAATATATGTTAATATTCCTGTCAAGGGGTTGTGGGTAAATGGTAGGATTTTTAACAATCTCATATAGTCTGTTAGAACAGTTACCAAAATTTAATAGTCACCTCGTCACCTCTGTGCTAAGGAAAGTAAATATACATGCAATGGAATGCTGCTTTTTTCTTCTCTAAGATTTTTTTTTTTACAAAGAAAAAAATCTGCTCCAGAATTTTTTTCCTTGCCTGCGGCAAGCTGGGAAATCCTGATGCCCTACAAAATTAACACTGAGAATTTTTTTATGCCCTTAGTACTCAGCAGCTCTAAGTAACACATCTGTTGTACAATAGAGTACCTAGCCCTTCTTTTCTAACAGACATCAGCTTACTTTGAGCTGGTTTTGATAAAAGATGTTTTTATTTCCATGTAAGGATAGACAATATAAGTAGCTTCAATATAAGGGCTCTTAATAGCCAACACCTCTCCTTAATTTCATCCAGTTTTGAATTCATCAAGACTTTTGAAAAGAGGCCAATGGGAATTCAAGAGGATACAATTTTTTTTAGGATCATTTTGGTAAGTGGTCTCTGTGTGATGGTAGATCTTTTGAAATATTGGTTTGACATAAAAAGTCATGTAAAAATTCAGGAGTTGGACTCAATTAATTTTTTGGGTCCCTTCCCAGTTGGGATATTCTATGATTCTATGTCTGTAAATCATTACCATTTAATTAGGAAGGATAAAAATAACCAGCAGAGAATTTATTGTTCCACAATTTACTTTCCCTGTATGTTAGCAAATCTATTATAAAGTTTCCACTATATGATTTCTTTACAACATTTTCCAAAATATTCTTCTGGAGAATGAAGAGTGCTCTGAGTTGCATGAATACTCTAAACAAAACTTCCTGTACACGGAATAAAATTAATACTGCACTCATAATTGTAAACATAGTGTCCCTGAAATTGCATGAGTATGATTCTAATCTACTTGGGGCACAGAAACATATTACATGTAATAAATGTCTGATCAAAACAGATTATCATCAGCATATTCTGCAAAAAGTAACAGTCAAACAAACCACAAACAAACAAAAATTATGAAGACCAAAATCCTTTTCACAATTATTTCTCCCATATTTATGTATAGACATAATCCCATTTTAGCAAGAAGTGATTTAAAAGCAGTAGCCTGATAAATCTTTTGCAGTACCTGAAGCTAAATTTATTATCTTTTCTTTAAACTTTAAAAGTTAAACAATGTGCATCTTATGAGTTTTAAACCCTTCATTTAGAATATGAGTATCCCCTCCTCTTCTGGAAATGTTAGGGAGAAGTTCTTGCACACTGTTTTTCTTCACAGTAGTAGTAACTCTTTACTGCAATATCATTTTTACAAATAATTGCTTTTGGAAAGTATCATTTTTTATCTTGCCTAAACATGTCCCAGATAAATCTATAAAAGTAGAAAATGTTACTATTCTTCTGCTTTCCTATTCCTCCAATCGAATAACACTATATTCCTGAGTACATTTCAGGCATTTGTCCTGCTTTTGCAGCATAGCTCTAAGGTGAAAGAAGAATAAATACCAACTTTAAACATGAGCACAAGACCAACACATCTGTTCTGACTTTCTTTGCCTTGGATCCTACCTCTGACAAATAAACATGATGTTTACAGATGATGTCCTGACTGCCTACATACTTGCTCAAGTATCAGTGTCATTTGTATGCTGACTGTAGCTGCCAGGGCTAAAAAAAAGTAGGTTAGAAGTTCAGCCTGCATTCTGTTGCTTGAAAAACATGAAAGCCAATGTTCTCAAATATGTGCCTAAAATTAGGCAGCAACTAGTATGACTTCTGTAAATGTTGGCACTGGCTCATTTCAGAGGAAGAATCAAATGCTCAGGACCTGTAAAAATTAGGCCACTTGGTTTAGATCTAGCCTACATGGTGGGATTTTGTTTGTTTGCTTTTATAAAGACTTGTCTTTGTACAGTAAATGATCCTGCATATGTAGACCTGTTGATACTTCCATTACATGATTAGAAAAATATTAATCTATGGGAAAGCAATCCTCAAGAGATTGTCCCTGTACTTGTAAGAAATGTTATCATTATTAACTTCTGCATTTACTGGCATGAAATCAAAATATATCAGACACTATCTATGTCTGTCAAGTATATATTTGAAATAGTCTTTATTTTATCTTCAAATGATTGACAGAATATTTTTTAAAAATATTTTAATATGTACTATGTGAAATTATTTTACACTTATGATTTTGATCTGAAAATACAGTACATCCTGTACTTATCCGTAGTTTTTCATAATAAATAATAAAACAGAAAGCTAAGATTTTAAAGTGGATGCCTAAAGGTTGCAGTAGCCTATTATGTGTAACAAGACAAAGGTCCTTTCACACTGTTATGTAAACTTAGCCTTCTTACGCTATATAGGACACACTGATTCTGATATACTGTGGCAATTTTGTTTTTTATTTGCACTGGGGAAATACTAATCCTCTTTTGTAAGACTAATAATATAAAATTGAAGAACTATGTTTTCCAGTTTAGGAGACTTAAGAAAACAACTGAGATACACACATACAACTTTCTATATCTTAAAAATATTTAGTTTTTAAAACTGTAATCTCATTATGAAGAGTAAAAAGCTAAAAAGCTTGATTACAACTTTTACTTCCAAGATGTACAGGATACTGTGAAAGAAATTCCAGCACCGACATTAATACAAGTCATCTAACTAATGCTTTTGAAGGGGTATATAACAATTGGATGTTACAGACACTCACCGAGGTGATCGGCTCCGGGGCAATCTCGGCATGTGAGGGGTCTTTTTCTGCGTCGAGGCAGCCAAATGTGCCGCAAGGGCCTGGCAGCCCTTGCAAGAGCAGGCGGCAAGGCGTGGGCGGAGCCAGCAGCAGGTCCGATCCCTGCCTCCGTTCAGAGGCAGCCCCTAGGGAGCGCGGTGACCAGGATGCGCAAACAGGGCAGGGCACGGCAGTCAGGGTGGGGGCGGTAGTGCGCACGGACAGTTTGCGCTTGGAGAGGGCAGAGCGTCCCTCCCCGCTCAGGAGAGCAGCTCATCTACTGGCTGCCTACCTGTAGCTAAACCGCCATGGTCTACACTAGGCAGAAAGCTCTTTCTAGAAAGTCTGTGGCCAACCAGACTGAGTGCCCGCTCAAAAATGCGGCAGTTCAGGTCTCTGGATGCAGGGAGTGCATGAGCCTGTTGCTGACATCTGAGGGCAGCAGAGACACCATGTGTGTGAGGTGTGAGCAGGTGGATGACCTGCTCAGCCTGGTGGCAGAGCTCAAGGAGGAGGTGGAGAGGTTGAGGGCCATCAGGGAGTGTGAGCGGGAGATAGACAGGTGGAGCAACTCCCTGTCAGGCCTGAAGGAAAGGCACTGGGGTGAGACACCCCAAACAGGGGTGGACCCCCTGACCTGTTGCTGTCAGGCAGAGGGAGGGGACCTAGGAGACGAAGAGGAATGGAAACAGGTCCCTGCTTGACGTCGCAGGCAACCCCCCTCCCTACCGGCCCTGCCTCCCCAGGTGCCCATACACGACAGGTTTGAGGCCCTGGAGCTTGAGAGACTGGTGGGTGAGGATGAGGTGAAAAGTCTACCCAGGAGGATGCCTAGGGCGAGGAAGTCGACTCCACGCCTCAAGACTGCCTCCACTAAGAAAGAAAGAAGGGTAATTGTTGTAGGCGACTCTGTTCTCAGGGGAACAGAGGGCCCTATTTGTCGGCCTGACCCTAACTGTAGGGAAGTCTGCTGCCTCCCTGGGGCCCGGGTCAGGGACATTGCCAGAAAGCTTCCAAACCTGGTTCGCCCCTCTAACTACTATCCTCTTTTGACAGTCCAGGCTGGCAGTGATAAAGTTGCTGAGAGAAGCCTGAAGGCTATCAAATGGGACTTTAGGGGACTGGGATGATTAGTAGATGGAGCGGGAGTACAGGTCATGCTTTCCTCCATCCCTACAGTGGCAGAGAGGGGTACAGAGAGGACTCGGAAAGCCCACCTGATAAACACGTGGCTTAGAGGCTGGTGCCAACAAAGAAATTTTGTGTTTTTTTGACCACGGGAGGCTTTGCTCGTTACCTGGTCTGATAGCTACAGACGGTTCCCACCTACCTCTAAGGGGAAAATGGATTCTAGCCCAGGAGCTGGCAGGGCTCATTGAGAAGGCTTTAAACTGGGTAAGAAGGGGGTTGGAGATGAAATGAGGCTTCTTAGAGATGGGCCTGGGCGAACAATGTCAGGGCCGGGGGAGGGGGCAATGACCCAACCGCAGTGCGTCTACACTAATGCACGCAGCATGGGCAACAAACAGGAGGAGCTGGAAGCCATCATGCAGCAGGCTGGCTATGACTTGGTTACCATCACTGAAACATGGTGGGACCACTCCCACGACTGGAGTGCTGCAATGACTGGCTATAGGCTCTTCTGAAGGGACAGGCAGCACAGAAGGGGTGGTGGTGTGGCTCTCTATATTAGAGAGTGTTTTGATGTTGTGGAACTCGAGACTGGGAATGGTAAAGTTGAGTCCCTATGGGTTAGGATCAGCAGGAAGGCCAACAAGGCAAGCATCCTGGTGGGGGTCTGTTATAGACTGCCAAACCAGGATGAAGAGACGGATAAGGTGTTCTACAAGCAGCTGGCAGAGGTTCCTCAAACACCAGCACTTGTTCTTATGGGGGACTTTGACTTGCGGGGGAAATACAATACAGCTCAGAGGAAGCAGTCTAGGAGGTTTCTGGAGAGCATGGAAGATAGCTTCCTGACACAGCTGGTTAGAGAGCCTACGAGGGGAGGTGCCCCGCTAGACCTTCTGTTCACAAATAGAGAAGGACTGGTGGGAGATGTGGTGGTTGGGAGCTGCCTTGGGCAGAGTGACCACGAAATGGTAGAGTTCTCTGTTCTTGGCGAAGTCAGGAGGGGGACCAGTAAAGCTGCTGTCTTGGACTTCCGGAGGGCAAACTTTGAGCTGTTCAGGGCACTGGTTGGCAGAGTCCCATGGGAGGCAGTCCTGAAGGGCAGAGGAGTCCAGGAAGGCTGGGCACTCTTCAAGAAGGAAGTCTTAAAGGCACAGGAGCAGACTGTCCCCATGTGCCCAAAGACAAGCCAGCACGGAAAAAGACCGGCCTGGCTGAACAGAGAGCTGTGGCTATTGCTCAGGAAGAAAAAGAGGATTTATGACCTTTGGAAAAGAGGGCGGGCCACTCAGGAGGAGTATAAGGATGTTGTAAGGATGTGCAGGGACAAAATTAGAAAGGCCAAAGCTCATCTGGAGCTCAATCTGGCTACTGCTGTTAAAGATAACAAAAAATATTTTTATAAATACATAAACACTAAAAGGAAGACTAAGGAGAATCTCCATCCTTTACTGGATGCAGGGGGGGGAACTTAATGACAAGAGATGAGGAAAAGGCTGAGGTGCTTAATGCCTTCTTTGCCTCAGTCTTTAGCAGCAAGACCAGTTGTTCTCTGGGTACCCAGCCCCTGAGCTGGTGGAAGGGGGCAGGGAGCAGAATGTGGCCCTCATAATCCATGAGGAAATGGTTGGCGACCTGCTACAGCACTTGGATGTACACAAGTCGATGGGGCCAGATGGGATCCACCCACAGGTACTGAAAGAACTGGCGGAAGAGCTAGCCAGCCTCTTTCCATCATTTATCAGCGATCCTGGCTATCAGGGGAGGTCCCAGTCGACTGGTGGATAGCAAATGTGATGCCCATCTACACAAGTGGCTGGAGGGTAGCCCCAGGGAACTATAGGCCTGTCAGTCTGACTTCAGTGCCAGGGAAGCTCATGGGGCAGATTATCTTGAGTGTCATCACATGGCACTTGCAGGGCCACCAGGCTATCAGGTCCAGTCAACATGGGTTTATGAAAGGCAGGTCCTGCTTGACGAACCTGATCTCCTCCTATGACAAAGTGACGCGCTTAGTGGATGAGGGAAAGGCTGTGGATGTGGTCTACCTTGACTTCAGTAAGGCTTTTGACACCATTTCCCACAGCATTCTCCTCGAGAAACTGGCTGCTCTTGGCTTGGACTGGCGTACATTTCGTTGGGTTAGAAACTGGCTGGATAGCTGGGCCCAAAGAGTTGTGGTGAATGGAGTTAAATGCAGTTGGAGGCCGGTCACTAGTGGAGTACCCCAGGGCTCAGTACTAGGGCCAGTTCTCTTTAATATCTTTATCGATGATCTGGATGAGGGAATCGAGTGCACCCTCAGTAAGTTTACAGACGACACCAAGGTAGGTGCCTGTGTCGATCTGCTCAAGGGTAGGAAGGCTCTGCAGGAGGATCTGGATAGGCTGGACCGATGGTCTGAGGCCAGCTGTATGAAGTTCAACAAGGCCAAGTGCCGGGTCCTGCACCTGGGGCACAACAACCCCAAGCAGCGCTACAGGCTGGGAGATGAGTGGTTGGAAAGCTGCCTGGCCGAGAAGGACCTGGGAGTATTGGTTGATAGTCGGCTGAATATGAGCCAGCAGTGTGCTCTGGTGGCCAAGAGGGCCAACAGCATCCTGGCTTGTATAAGAAACAGTGTGGGCAGCAGGTCTAGGGAGGTGATTGTCCCCCTGTACTCGGCTCTGGTGAGGCCGCACCTTGAGTACTGTGTTCAGTTTTGTGCCCCTCGCTACAAGAAGGACATGGAGGTGCTCGAGAGAGTTCAGAGAAGGGCAACGAAGCTGGTGAGGGGTCTGGAGAACAAGTCTTATGAGGAGCGGCTGAGGGAGCTGGGGTTGTTTAGCCTGGAGAAGAGGAGGCTCAGGGGCGACCTCATCGCTCTCTATAGGTACCTGAAAGGAGGCTGTAGAGAGGTGGGGGTTGGTCTATTCTCCCATGTGCCTGGTGACAGGACGAGGGGGAATGGGCTAAGGTTGCACCAGGGGAGGTTTAGGTTGGATATTAGGAAGAACTTCGTTACAGAAGGGGTTGTTAGGCACTGGAATGGGCTGTCCAGGGAAGTGGTTGAGTCACCATCCCTGGAGGTCTTTAGAAGACGTTTAGATGTAGAGCTTAGTGATATAGTTTAGTGGAGGACTTGTTAGTGTTAGGACAGAGGTTGGACTAGGTGATCTTGGAGGTCTCTTCCAACCTAGATGATTCTATTAGAATATATATATAATGGATCTTTAATTTTAAAATAGTTGGACTATTGGTTTTTAATGAAAATCTGTCTCTGAAGTTTCATTGCTGACAGAGTTATAATCAAACAGAGCTGGATAAGGGAGAGAGTCCAAATAGGAGCAAATCCAAGTAGGAATTAAGATATTATGAAGTGAGCAGTAAACTTGCATGTATTTTCCATGGCTACCTTTGTATGAAATGGATTATTATCTATTACTGTGTTACAGTAATATCTGATTGAACACTTGCTCCTTACTTTCTGGTACTGTAGAATTATAGTAAAATTTGGAATAAATTACATTGCTCAATTTTAGTTCTTGATTTGCCAGATTGAATGTCAGAGTCTCCAGTGGCTCTTGGGCACAGTGGGGTTCCTCAGAATCTTCACTGCTGCAATCAGAACAGAAATTGCAGCTGGTCTAAATGGCCAGGAACTTGGAGATGAAGGTGTGCTAGAGAAAGGTTAGTTAACCTTTCTTTCACACTTTCGTTTTGCTCTTACCATTGCAAGACTGGATGATGATCTGTAAAGGAGCTCCATGAACATTTTTCCCAGTGCATGTGAAAATTATAATTGTTTTCCTCTGTTTTTACCTTCACAAATGAGATTTTAGCTTTGAATCTGGTCTGCCATACTTTTTGAGACATTATTTTCTTCCCCGTAGGTAATAGACCAAGGCATCTCAGGACAGCTCTCAGTTATACAGAAGGATTTAATGCTTAAGTTAAAAGCAGGATCAGACCTGAAGACTGTTCATCTAAAACTACAGCAGCTTAGTCAGCTCATATTGGCAAAAACAACACAGATTTGCAAATAAACAAATATAATGACAAAGGGCCTAAAGTTTAACAGGTGCCTGACAGTTTTACTAACGCTTGATTACTTGGATGTTAGAAACCGCAACTGTGCCAGAAAAGCCTAGAGAAGAAACAGAAGCCAACATTATGGCTTGTTTGCTCTTGCCAGGAAGAATTGCTGTTATTATTAACTGATACAGCAATCACAACACATTGAGAGCTTACGTTTCAGGGATATGGGGCAATTCTTTCAAAATTAGCTAGCTAGGAATCTAGTTTGTATTGATTATTCTTGCAAAATAACTTTTAAACTTAATAGTTAGCAGGCAGTTGGGGAAAGTAAGAATAGCCTACTAAACAAAAAATATCATGAAGCAGGTGTAGGACAAACAACAGCAAATTTCACACAGAATGACAAAGGATGATTGAGATTGGAGACCAGCTAGAGCAGATTGCCCAGTGGAATGTTAAAAATCTCCAAGGATGGAGACTCCACAACTCCACTGAGCAATCTGCTCCAATGTTTGATCATGCCCACAATAAAAAAGTGTTTCCTTATGGGTAAATAGAATGTCATCTTTCAGTTTATCCCCATTGTCTCTTGTCCCATCACTGGACAACACTGAGAAGATCCTGGCTCTGTCTTCTTTACTCTTTCCTATCAGGTATTTATATGTGTTGATGAGATCCCCAGTGCCTTCTGCAGGCTGAACAGTCCCAGCTCTCTCAAACTCTCCTCACAGGAGAGTCACCAAATAGTCTCTAGTCACCAAATAATCTTTGTGACACTTTGTTGAACTTGCTCCAGTAAGACTATGTCTTGTACTGGTGAAGCCCAGACCTGGATCCAAAACTCCAGGTGTGTCTCACCAGGGCTGAGAAGAGAAGAAGGATCACCCACCTTGACTTGCTCTCAGGGCTCTGCATAATGCAGCCATTGTCCTTCTTTGCCTCTATAGTGCATCCTCAGCTTGGTGTCTACCAGGACCCCCAGATCTGTCCTGCCAAGTTTCTTTCACAGGGGTCATCCCCCTGTGTGTACTGTTGCCTGGGGTTATTCCTCCCCCATGGGCTGAACTTGATGAGGTGCCTTTTAACCCCTTTCTCCAGCCTGTCAAGGTCCTTTGAATGGCAGCACATCCATCTGGTCTATCAATGAATCCTCCTAGTTTTGTATCATCTGCAATACTGCTGAGGATGCACTCTGTCCCATTGTCTAGAGTGTTAATGAAGATGTTAAATAGCATGAGCCTCAGTATTGGCCTCTGGGGGGTTCCATAAGAGACTGGCCTCCAGCTGGACTTTGTACCACTCATCGCAGTCCTCTGAGCCTGACACTTTAGTCATTTTCAGTTCACCTGCCTGTCTGTTTATCTAGTCCTTATTTCATTACTTTGTCTATCAAAATGTTATTGGAGACAGTGAGAAAATCCTTACTAAAGTCAAAATAAAATCTGCTGCTCTCCCCTCATCCACTAGTAACCTTGTTGTAGCTGGCTCTCAGGTTGGTCTGTCTTTGCTATATTTTATTACTAGCAACAACCAACATTTCTCTGAAAGACTTTACATCTGTACTTTGTATTTGAGAAGGCAATTTCCTTTTAAAAGGAAAAAAAAAAAAAAAAGATGAATTCTCAGTAGACCAGCTCAAGGCAGAATGAGCAGCAAAGGAAAAGGCGAAGTCCTGGAATCAAAAAATAAATGGAAACATGTTGTATGCACAGTCACAGAACAGGTAAAAAGAGACAATGCTGAAGAAGTAGACTGGAGCTATAAATTACTCAAAGCTTGAAAAATAGAAACTGAGGAGCCTGAACATGACACAGTCTCTGTGAGGGAGTCTTAAAGAAAGTATAAGGAAAAACCAAATCTGATCAAAACAGCAATAAGAAAGTGACAGCCAGTAGCATTAAAATGGATTGAAAGGAGGGAAGATGTGTAGCAGTGAGTTCAGCTAGGAATAGACTGTAACAATCAGTAATAAAAAGATAAGAAGTACTTGGACAGATTTTTGGCTTTGGAGTGGATGAACAAGCAGCTTATGTGGATGTGGAAGGAAAAAAGACAAGATCTAACAAATCGTGGTGAACTGGGAGGAAGAAAAGTAGATGAAAGTAACAGAAAGGATTCCATGGCTGGAAAGCTTTGTGAGGCTGAGGGTAATGACAGATGAGAGGGCAGAGGAATGCATTAGCACTATTCTAGTCACAAAAAAACTGATTACATACAGATGTCTTTCAGGAATAATCCATAGAAATACCTGATATATTTGCTTGAACACCATCTTTCAGCTTACGGGCATTCTAATGCTCCAGCTCCTGATCATTTTTTATTCACAGTGAAGACACTTCTTATTTTTAAACTGTATTGCTTTGTAAAAAATAATATTTTCCTAAGAATGTATTATGTAAGACTTAGAAAATGTCACATTGTCTCAACATAATATTCAAATAAGCCTCACAACAGCTATTAAATATAATGCTAACCTATTTTCTAAATTCACCATATTGGTTGTAAACATTCTTTGTTCCATGAAGGATGTTTATCCCTGGAAATTTTAGAACAAGATAATTTTCTAAATTAAATAAACAACTGTAGGTTTGAGAGAGAATAAAGGTTTTATAAACAGTAATTAAATTCCCAAAATCTGCTGTTATCACAGATTATCATTTATCTGGGAGACTAGGGAAAACCTAATAAAGACTCTCCAGAGGTACACTTTCCAGGTGTTCTAGTGAACATGTTTTTTGATGAATAATGTTAATGCTTAAATCTTCAAGTGTTGGTTATATTTGGGGATCGATGTTATACTTGTCTAAACTTACATTCTTCTGGTGATAGCACATATTACTACTGGATGTGTGTACTTTTCATTTCGTATATGTTTGGTACATACAGAGTAAGAAATTCATGTTGACCTGCCAAAATGTTGTAATGCTGAGATAAGCTAGAGGTAGTGAATATTTTCCACCAAATTTGTCTGCAAGCTCTGGGAGAACCTGAAAAAATGAATTAAAGTAATACTAGATGTTGATCACTAATGTAGACCGGGCTATCCCTCTTTCCCTTAGACTGACGGACAGACAGTTGGACAGAAGGATGATATTACCAAGGGTAAAAATTAGCCAGGTTTCTGATTTCAGGTATCTTACTCTGCTACATAAATGAGACAGGACAGTTTGAAAATACTTTGGTGTTGGTATCAAAGATAGATGTCCAAAGTGTAGTAATAACACAGTAGTAATTCTTGTAGTAACACAGGACTTTTATTTTTCCTTTGGTACTAGCCTTAAGTATGGCCTTCTTACTATTGAATTCTTACTCCTTTCTTGGAATACATTCTATTCTTTTAACCAATACATTACTTCCTGAGGCCTAATGAAAAAGAGGTGGAATGATGTTCTACAGTAGGAAAGGTAATATTCATTTCTCTACTAACCATACCTTCATAAGCAAGTAGACAGGATGAATTCCCAAAGCTTCTCGAGTCTCAGCACCTCTTGCTTTTGGTAAGTATATTAATGTTCATTTTGGGGACTTAAAAAGAATGACCAGTTAACCAAGTTGTTCACCACACTGCGGGAAAAAAATGTTATGATATTATAGGGTATATACAGTTGGCTTTGCTAGCTATTCTTCTAATTATCCCTTTAAAATATATACTGTGACGTACGAAATTTCTTAAAATAATTAAGAGTTTATTATGTGACAATCACTTTAATACTTATGAAACAGACATACACATCTCTTTTCTGATGGCTTCCTTAGGTTTGTCATACCTCAGATTTCAAAGTAGAGAAAACCATTGTGAAAGCTATGTATCTATTTATATGTATATATATTTTATATGAAAAACAAACTGAAATATTTTCATAGAAAATATAAAAGAATCTTGTTATAAACATTCTTGTTTCTGCAAAAATTTGATGGAAACAATCCTTACTTATCAAATTATTTCCATTTAAAATACATATCAAATTATGTTTTCACTGAAAATTGACAAACTAGATTTTTTTCAGTTCTTAATAGGAACTTTTATCAAAAGGGTTTCATTGAAAAAGTGATAAAAATTTAGCAAAATGCATGTGACAATTCAAATCAACAAAGGGATGATACAGGATTTGAAAAAGTTTTTAATAGGCATATCAGAGTCATGCCTTTAAGATATAAGAATCATAAAGTGTATACAGAAATTGTACTGTACAGTTATAGACCAAAAAGATAGTTGTTTTTCTGAAGAATTTGAAAGATAAGGAATCAGTTTGTTAAACAGATTGAATAAATCCATTATTGGGGAGAATTAATTGCATCAAAGGAGTAGAACTATATACAGGATTAAAATATAGTATGCATTTTGTTATGTTGTATTAGGCAAATAAGATAAATGCAAAGAAAGATTCCTTTAATTTTGGTGCTTAAAAGATGTGGGGGTGGCCTGAATTGTATCTGAGATGAGGTTATGTCTACATAGACTTTAAAAACAACATTTTATTTTATTTTTATTACCTGTATTAAATGCTGATGCTGTCCTCTTTCCTTTTACACAGAAGGAAGAAAGAGGCAACACTTGTTTCTGTTGCAGTATGAGGAGACATATTGAAGCAGTGCAGTGAGGTAGAAAATACATAACACAGATAAATGATTTTTTTAAGAAACTCTGGAAACAATGCAATGGAGGACAAGTAGTGTTTTCATGAGAATGATACAATTGATAAAGTTGTCTAGGAGGTATAAAAGGGCAGGGGTTCTGGGTTCTTGGGAGCAAGGGTAGAAATAGGACTCTTTAAAGGATATTCAATTTGCTAAGAATTTCTGTGAAAATGAAAAACAGTGAAGCACTTTGAGATGAAATCAAAAAAGATTTTTATTCTTTTTTTCCCTGAGGAAGCAATGTAAAATATTTCACAAGAAACAATAAAGTCTTATCTGCTCAGCAGTGCAGCTATCAGATTGTGTATGTAGGTATTATGTAGTAACCTATACAAATATTTACTCCTCTTCTTTAAAGAGAAGTTATAGTTTATCTTCTCATACAGTATTCATACGTGTTCTATGTTCACATTACTACCATCCACATTCCCTTAGAGGTTTTCAGTCACTGGTTTTCAGTCACTTTGTTAGTGGTATTGGGTAGGTTCTGACAAAAATATATTATTATAACCATCATCAATTTGGAATCTATTTCTGAAAATATTTTCAAATATATGCTTGTCCTTTTGTTTACTCATTTGTTGTAAAGATGATATTCACTTTTTTAGCATGAGAAACACCAGTGAGGAAAATTTTGGGACAGATAGCTGTTGATACTTTCAGTTTTGAAAATCCATCTGATGTACATTACTGGGACACTTCAGACTTCGGAAATCACATGCTGGTTAAGGAATTCATTTCATCTTACAATGAAAGTAAATAGCAATAGGGACATTTTGGAAAATACTGTACTTAAAAGGCGGATTATCCATTTTATTTACTAGATCCTGAATGCTTGCAGATGCACTGCAGAATGCAGATGCACTGGATTGAGGGTTGACCAAAGCCAACTCTTTATCAAGAAGGAGCAAAACTTATCTACCAGAAACATGAAAATAAGGTAAGCAAAGCTCTTAATTTTTCCAGTTTTCCTTTGAAAATTTCCTCTCTGTATAGTCTTCTTACTGGATTCTGATTTCCCACATAGTGGTTGTAAATTCGATGAAGTTACCTCCAGTATATGTTAGTAAAAGTAAAATCTTACTCGTACAAAATTTTTGATACTTTATTTCATTTGTATTAAAATTCCGTTCTGAAGAAGTGTCTTGCTAAGCTGCCTAAAACACATATATAATTCTATTAGCAAAACACTTCACCATGTACTTAAATTTAGGTTTATGACTAAGTCTGTTTTCATTAGCAAGGCCTTTATATAGAAAATATTCGGTATAATTTTCTGACTGTTGTTCAGCAAGTGAAAAGTGGACAATTAAAATCCAAAAAGTTTTAGAACATAATGAGAAAGAATTATTCTTTCAACTACTATTAATGAACACAGGTTTTATTTCCATTAATTTGAATAATATATTTTCTTTATTAATAATAGCGGGTTTACAGATACCTGTGCTTTTAGATCTTTCAAAAAGTTTTGCTTTCTTATGGAACCTCCATGATTTAGGGACAAATAGAGGTAAAATAGCAAGTGTTCATCAGCTTTTTCTAATTAATTTACTGATAAGACATACTAAAAAGGTAGACAGACTCAACTAGAGACTAAACCGAGACTGTCTGAAAAGCGAGTATGTTGATCAGTATTCGTTACAAATTAAAAGAATGAAAAACACCTACTGGGCTTCTAAAGAAGTGGCAGTAGGAGGGGAGGGGAGCGGAGAGGAAGGTTTCTGACCCAGATGGAATATGTACTAGGAAACAAAAACGAAAGCAAAAACAACAAAAAAATCAGCGTATAGATATAATTTTAGGTTATTTTTCTAGGCTACATCTTGTTTGTTTCTCATTTAAAGCATTATATGTGGGCTTATTATATGTCCATGTTAGCAGGCAAATAAGGTTCTTTACAATCTTTATAAAGACCTACAAATGTTTTTGTTTTTTTTCTTTCCTGTTTACTTACTTATTTTTCAAAACAATCTGTTCAATAAACAAAATATAATATATGCAAGACTGGCATTATTTTGCATTTTAACACAACTTTATAGAATTTTGTTTGATAGGCATACTAAATTCTTCTGCAGTGTTAATATTTCTAAGATTGATAGACTGACTAGACTTGAGCAATAGTTCCTCTCCCCTAGGGCTATTTAACTTCTGTTGAGGGCTCTCTGTTCTTACGTTAAATATTTTATGTGCAGACTCTTTAATGAATACAGTTTAAGTTATGTGTTGTGTTTCATGCTGAACCAATGAATACCATAAGGAAAAACACTCAGTCATGCTGATTTATTACACTGTTGGTTTTAAAAAATATCTCTCTCTCCGAATGCATGCTAAGAATTTTTCTGTGAAAGCAAGCAAACCATTAGATAATTTAAGACGTATGTAATGAGAAAAAAAAAAAAAAAGGAAAAAAAGGAAAAAAGGTCTCCAAAACTGTATTGTTTGGCAGTGACAGTGA
Organism: Cygnus olor; assembly: GCF_009769625.2. Lineage (NCBI taxonomy): Eukaryota > Metazoa > Chordata > Aves > Anseriformes > Anatidae > Cygnus > Cygnus olor. The sequence continues at coordinate 76,526,138 of NC_049170.1, forward strand.
AAATGTATTTTGAATCACCTTCTACTCAATAAATAATAATAATAAAAAAAAGAATATCATGTTGACTTGCCCAACCTGGGTGAAGAAACTTGCAGTAACAATTCTTCTCTAATTAACCTGTGCAAATTAAAAGGTGAAGTTACAGTAATATTCCAGCAGTCACAGAAAGAACAGACTGATGTTTTTCATACAAGCATTTGGTTGGGCTGCACCTGTGTGCTGTGATTGGGCAAATTTTTATAATCCTGTTAACAGTATCACAAAAGGTCTTGGACAAACTGCCTGCAAGGAGGAGAATTTAAATCCCTAGTCAATATTTGCTTCATTCAAGGAGTTTGGGGAAATCCATTTTATTTTTAAGTCCATAACAAGATTTCATGTTACACGAACCTCTAAAGAATGGACAATTTATTTACTTGTAAAATAATTTAGGAAAATATTAATTATGGTCTGTCTTTTTAAAATTAGATCAAGTTTAGTCCTTTTATACAATGTCCTAACAACACTTATTTTTAAACATGGGATTTTCTAAGACAGACATCCACAGGCATGCTTCTTGGAGTCCTTTGTTTTACAAAAAAATGGGCCAAAATCTGTAGAGCTGGGGAAATGGAGTTTATCATGTGGGCATATCTAAACATATCACCGTGTGTTTGCATAGTTTAATCCTATGTTAGCAATAGGAATCAAATTAAAATCAGATCTTATAATTAATCATAACTTCACAAAAATAGTTTTTCGTAAAGACATGCTTACTTCACATTTTGTAATGCTATCCACTTACAAAGTAAATATATTTAATATTAATATTAATTATACTTAATAACAAGTTCTTATTTTATCTGTTTTTAAAGTGTGTAATATCTCAGACATATTATATTGGAATATAAACCAGAGAAACAAATTCAGCTCTTATGTTGATCTTATCAAATACAGACAGCAGAGGACCTGAAATCTGGAATTCTATTTTTCTTTATGAGCAAATACAAAATACTCAGTGAACATTTCATTGAACATACTCAGTGAAAGGTTGGACTTTGTGCTTAGGTACATGGTTTATGGGTGACATGTAGTAGGGTGATGGCTGGACCAGATCATCTTGGAGGTCTTTTCCAACTTTAATGATTCTATGATCCTATGATTTCAAATGCAGATTGGACATGACAATGTTAAAACATTATATTAATGACACAATTGTGTCTGTGTTCAGAAATTTGAAACTATTTTATATTAGCTGGCTTAAGTTACATGATATACATGTTGCATATCTAAAAGCTTAACATCAGTATTAGCAATGTCATTCTGTTGCAATTCTTCTGTATTTTGTAAAGCTATCTTGCTTTATATATCCTAAATCAGTGATGTAGTTAGTGACCAAATAGAAGGAACATTTACCATTGAATTCTTGGACAACGTATTCCAAAAGCCAAGTAAATTCTTCAATATGATTAAAATGCGGGCTAATTCTTTGTTTTATAATTTTATATCTTGATTTTCATAACTAATGCTTTAACTGATTAGCACACTAGAAACACACTCATTGCACAGGTAAAATAATCATTACTATCTGGACATAATTAGTGGCACAGTACTGACAGTAATACCATTTACGACTGTTGTAATGATATTTTACAAGTTCATTTTGCTTCATTATGCAGTAGAATATTTGCCTTTACAGTTGTATTAAGTTCATTTAAAAAATCATGTGTTGTAGCAAGATATTTAACACTGACACAGCTTCACTTAATATGTGCTAACCTGCTTTTGTTCCCATCTTATGCATATTTGTTAAAGGATATCAACTGTTACTGTTTCTTTCAGTACATGTAGTTGTTTTCTAAATGCATTTTAGTGTGTATTTAAATCCGTTATTATATATGTATGCAATACTACACTAAGCTGCTATTTTTTATTTTTTTTTTTCTAGAGTCTTGTCAGGCACATTTAAATCAGTCTAATTGCTCAGTAAACATCATCTTCCACCCTCATTCATTTTAATGCACTTTTAATAAAGACAGACATTTTATTTAAAAAAAAAAAAAAAAACAACCTAATGGAATATATAATTTGACAGACTATGTGAAATTTTTGGTATAAATGCATGAACATTTGTTAAAATTGCTTTAGCATCTGTGGGTTCTCACGTATTAGTTTTATAATGAAAATAAATTAAAAAATAAAAGACAGAAGATTGGAAGCATTCCAATGTGACCTATATTGGTATAGTATCATAGATTATAGCAATGGTTCAAGGTCTTAAGTCAAGTTAGTTGCTTAGCATTAAGGAGGAAGCAACAGATATGATTTTGAAAAAGCTTTCATAACTTTTTATTCTATTGCTGTTATTTAATTAGGACAAGTCAGTCATGCTATTTCGGTATTTCATTATTTCCATTTTCTTACATGTATTTCGTTTAAGCATACCAAATTTCCATGTCTTTAGTAATAGCTAAAGCACTGTGCCAAGGCATGTAGTCTTCTGCACCAACAGGAACAGGACAGGCAGGCAGAGATCTTTGTTCTCTTCCAGAAGATGGAAGTCTTATTATGCTTAATTCTTAAATAATATAAAGAAGGCTGTGAAAATGCTGAAGGTTTCTTTCTGAGAAATCTTTGATAACCAGAATAGCCTTCTGGAATACCACCAGTATAAACGCAAGGGTAAGCTGAAAATCAGAGTCCCAACAACATTTTCCCAAGAAGAGTGGAAACACAAATGACACAACGTAACAGCCTTTGAACTTCATTTTAGATTGCCTTTATATTAGACTGCTGCGAGAGTCATCACCTAAATTTTCCAGTGCTTATCTGAAGTAGTACTTTGATGGGGAATAGGAGTAGCAAATGAAAGAAAAATCTAAATCTAAGGAAGGTTGAAGGTAGAAAGGGTTCTAAAAATAAAATAAAATAAACAGTTCCTTTAACAGATTCCCCCAAGTTATCAGTGCAACCAAACTGGTTTCTTTGTCATAAACACAGCAAGTTTTGCAGGAAGATGTATGGATGCACTATTTATGATACTAAATCCACAAATATGTTTTGTTTCACAGTAACTATTATGCAGTTGGGGAACTGCACAAAATTCTTCTTAATAGTTGTTCTGGTCTGTCACTCAGATTATTTTGTAATATATTTGCAGTAATTTTCATTTGCTTTGATTTAAACAATTAGATTTTGTGGACATATTTAGGAAATCGTTTTGAAGGAGTATATGCTTAAGACTGAGATTATATGATGAAAATTTTTAACAGACATTTTGTGTTACAACTAATCCTGTAAAATAAATTGAAAACATAACACTTAACTGTGGTCTTATTTGAGAGTATTCTTGTTCATCTCTAACACTAATCTCATGATATAATGACATCATATTAATTTTGAGTTCTGTCTCTCATAGTCTTATGCAATTTTAAAGACTCTCTAATGCATCTATAAATTGCATGGAAATGGGCACAGCATTAAAATGTAAAGAAAATACTCAACTATTGACTTCATAAAATCCCTCTACAAAATGCCAATATATTTGGGGTATTATGTTATAGCTTTCACTCTTTTAGTGTATATTTAGCATTTGAAACAATGAAAATAAAAAATGATGATTAAGAGAGTAGGTAAGGAAAATCTGAAAAAGAAAAAAAAAAAAGAATATTTAAAATGTATGTATTACTTTTTTAACAGTTCTCTGTTGTTCTCCATTATGAAAGTTATCATAAATAATCTGATTATAAAGTTTTTGCAACGTATTAAATCATCTTTATTCCTGAACAAATAGTTGTTTAGAGACATAAGTCATGAGCTTCATTGGCTCAACTGAGTTATGAATTATCCCTCTTATTATCCCTTTTGAACATATCTCACTACTCTCTCTGACAATCGTGACAGAGACAGCTAATTCACAAAACAAGAAAAAGAAACAAAACACTAAAGAGAGTTTACAAGTAAGAAATTTAAGTTAAAATCATAGAAAATTTATGGTGCTTTAATTAAAAGATGTAAAAATGTGTAAAAACCTATATTTTATCTGTGTGCCAGATAAAATACAAATATGAAAATAAGGTTATTGTACTAAAACATTAAAACATCCTTTTTTCATGCTTATTAGTTTCCCTTATCCTTGTAAGGCTGTATTGAACATACCTTTCCCCTCCCACAGTAACTAATATCTTCTTAATCTTATTGTTTTTTTTTTCATATATTATAGACTTTTCCTGATTTCTGCATTGAAGTTATATATTTTCATTTCAACCTTTTTGAATAGATATAGTGGTGGAGGTGTGACTTTGTTCATCAGAGCAAAAACAAGGAAAGATGGGGTAAGTAATACCACTGCTGAGATGAAGAGATAACTGTCTCTTTTGTGCTTCCTCCAGAGTTATCTTTGAATGTTATGGGGGGCTCCGTACATTTTGCGAAGTCCAAGTGAAGCTATGTGGTGTAAAGCCTGGTAAGGAGAACAGAAGAAACAGGTGGTTATCACAGTACCTTATCACAAATAATGAATACTTCAAGTATTTGAGTATGCACTGGGACTTCATCAGAGAGTTAAGCATGTGTTTCAGATTTATTCTGACTTAAGATTTTTTTTATTATTTATTTATTTTCTACCTTGTAGCTTTATCCTAGTACTTGCAACTTCACACAGATTCCTTTAAGCTTCCCATAAGAGATTAAGCTGCCTTTAATGGAAACAGGATAAAGTCCTAGATAAACTGGAATTACTATAAATCTGTATACCATGTAAATCAGGTTGACACTTAGTTTAAAAAGTCATAGATAATACTAACATGCTCTTTCCTGAGGCAGTAATATCTGATTTAATATGGTAATAGTCTTTGAAACACTACAGAAGCAGACCTTCATGCATGTATTACTTGCTTATGAAAAGATTGTTTTAAGGTTATCTTGACTTGCCATTACTTTGTTCATATTTTAAAATATAAATATATATATTTTTTTAGGCAGAATTTCATTACTATTCAATACAAATTTATTTCCAGTAAGCATCAAGGAGCTTTTAGTATATAGTTTTTTGTGTTCAAATATTTTCACCATTAATTTACAATAAAGTGTTAAAATTGCCATTTTCACCCTGACTAACCCATGAAATCTGTTGTCTGGTTGATTTACCGGGAGCTTAGTGTATCTTTTACAAATGGGATAGAAGAATAGATGACTTCTGAGAAACAAGTTTCCTCTTTGCACATAAAAAGTCTCATAACAAATCTATTCTGTCATGAAAATTACAAGCACAAGGCATATTGTAGATCATAGGATTTTGTCTGAGTGTTTGTAGACTGAATATTTTGCTTTCATTACATCTTAGCTGAGCAGAAAAGGTCATTTTTATTTATTGATGGTTTAGGTCACATGAGAGCAAAGTGGTTACTGTCAACATTCCAAGGAAGTATAGGATGAACTTTCTGCATCTAACAAAGAATATTAAATCATTACTCCAAGTGTATCACAGATGTAAAACACCTCATGTTTTAGCATCTGGAGATGAAATAATTGAGAGAGACCATAAAACACAGTAAAATGAATAAAGGATAGACAATCATGTATTATTTTTGACAACATCAGAACAAGCATACAAAGATATTAGTAATATACTGGACCAAAGACTCCTCAGATTCACTCCTATTTTTATGTTGTTTGACAATATTAAAAAAAAAAATCTGGTATTTTTATTTTTATTTTTTGATGGATAAAGGTAATATTAATGTCACAAAGAAAAAATCTATTTCAAATTTGCATTAGGAAAAAGAAACATTAAAAAAGTATGAACAGCATTTCAAGCAGCTCTGAGCAAACGATGTAGACATCTAGGTTATTTTCGATAATGAAGATCATCTAAAGGATACAAAATATTTCTCATAACTTCATAGAATGTATTCTAAAAAATAAGAGATTAACTGAACATTTGGTATGAATTCTGTCAGATATTGATCAATTCTGTATAAGAATTTCGCTAATGATGCAGTCCCTTTCTCATTAATTTCTTTAAATACATCTTTTGAGTCCTATTGAGCCCCCTCGGTTTCATCACAGAAGTTACATATCTCTTAGGGAACAGTACAGTTTCATTTTACAGCAGTGCAAAAGATGTAATTCCCTGCCCCTCAAATACAATTTCAGGGACTGCCACCTTCCCAATTCTTCAGTTTTTAAAACTTCATTAGTGTGTTTTTCAGTATTTCCTATGACCACACTACATGTGAGGCAGTTGTATCAGCTCCTCATCTTCCTCTGGAGCAACCTGCTATCCAACTTGATGAATCTGGCCCCACATCTCTCTGTCCTTTCTGAAGGAGCAAAAAATGTTTTGAAAACTGAGAAAGAACATTTTCCCTTTTCCCTTTTTCTCCCAGATCTAAGCTAGACTTCTTCTTTTTCAAGGGCTACCAAATGGGCTATGAACTTTACAGGTGAGTCAATGTCTAACCCCCTTTTTTTTTGTTTTTAATATTTCCTAAACAGATGGAATGATACAATTCTTCTTAAGCTGTCAGCCTAATGAATCCATAGCATTTGATTGAGAATGATAGATGCACTGATGTAGAAATAGAAAGCTCCCATATCAAAAATTGAATTCTAAGACCATCAGGACCAAGGCATATAATCATCAGCAAGAGAGCTATATATTTTAAGTTTGCTTCAGCCAACCAAATGACATTATTTTGTGGGACCATACAGTATTTAAAGTGCAAATAATTTCTAACTTTGAGAGAATTTATTAGAGAACATTCTGGGTGTATAAGCTTTAAATACCACTGCACTTTGTTATAATTCTTGGAAGTAAGAGCACAGGAAGTTCCGCACGAACATGCAAAAAAACTTCACGGTGAGGGTGATGGAGCACTGGAACAGGCTGCCCAGGGAGGTTGTGGAGTCTCCTTCTCTGGAGATATTCAAGGCTCATCTGGACGCCTACCTGGGCAATCTGCTCTAGGGAACCTGCTTTGGCAGGGGAGTTGGACCTGATCTCTTGAATTCCCTTCCAACCCCTACAATTCTATGATTCTGTGATTCTGTAATCCTATTTCCACTCCTACCTGTTGCACTGTCTAAAAAATAAGAGTATAAAAAATAAGAGTACCTGTGTGTTAAGCAGTGTGCAAACCCACTGAGGAGGGGAGAGGAGGGGAGAGGAGAGGAGGGGAGGGGAGAAAAAGAAAAGAAAAGAAAAGAAAAGAAAAGGAAAGGAAAGGAAAGGAAAGGAAAGGAGCAGAAAGGAAAGGAAAGGAAAGGAGTAGAAAGGAAAGGAAAGGAAAGGAAAGGAAAGGAAAGGAAAGGAAAGGAAAGGAAAGGAAAGGAAAGGAAAGGAAAGGAAAGGAAAGGAAAGGAAAGGAAAGGAAAGGAAAGGAAAGGAAAGGAAAGGAAAGGAAAGGAAAGGAAAGGAAAGGAAAGAAAGGAAAGGAAAGGAAAGGAAGAAAAGGAAGAAAAGAAAAGAAAAGAAAAGAAAAGAAAAGAAAAGAAAAGAAAAGAAAAGAAAAGAAAAGAAAAGAAAAGAAAGAAAAGAAATAAAAGGACAGGACAGGACAGGACAGGACAGGACAGGACAGAAAAGAAAAGAAAAGAAAAGAAAAGAAAAGAAAAGAAAAGAAAAGAAAAGAAAAGAAAAGAAAAAAGAAAAGAAAATAAAAGAAAAGAAACCTGTTGTAGAAAAAAGAAATGCCCATAGTATCTGCATAAAAATAGAATTAGTCATCTGGGGACAAGCCAGTCCTGACAGGAAGAATTTTACTGAAAACAGACATCATAACATGTCTTTAAAAAATGAAGTGAAAACTAGCGTACTTCAGGAACATTTAGAAATTGGAAAGACTCTTTACCAATCAATGAAAAGCACTAACAGAGAGTTGAGCTACAATGTTACATAAAAAAGTTGTGCTGTGAGCAGAACCGCAGGTAGAATGGAGGAGATGAAGCTTCTTTCACATTTTCCAGGAGGCAAGCTTGTTGGGGTCAATCATGTAGTTTCCTGACATGTGCCAGAACTATAATTTTCTGTAGTTTTGACACAGGCTAACATTAGGAAAGCAATATCTGTTCTCTTTCTTCTTTCTATCACTGATATTACATGTGGTCGCAGTAAAAATGCAACAACTGAAGTTATACAATTTCCTGTCGACACCAGCAGGAAAGCAGAGATGGAAGCTGAATGTACAACAAGCACTTCTAGAAGCAACAACAATGAAAAGAAGAGAATAACACCTTAACACAGTTGTATAGGTGAGGAATAGAGGGATACTGCAAAGTGGCAAGGGTAGTAAAATTATTTAAAAATTGGATAGTCATAAAAAGAAGCTAAAAAAAATGCCTTACGCAAACCAGCATTATCACTGCCTCCTTCCATATTTGTTTTTAATGGTTTTCCATATACAGGAGCTCAATATCTATTCTATCCTGCCAAGTTGTTAATCAAATTAAAAATCATTACACCAAAAAGAGCAGACCAAGAAAGGAGCCTCATATTAGAAAAAAGAAAAGCTCATAGATTAATTTAATAACGGGATTAAATATTGTTTCTGGCAGAAAACATTCCTCTAGGATCTAAAATATGATGTATGGATGAGAAGGAGTCATGCCCAGATCACAAAATGCTGTGACTATAAGGTATAAAGTCTTTTTAGTACCAGCATGATACACCTAATAAGTCATCTGAGTGATTGTTGTAAAGAGATACAAGCGTTTTGCACTCAACCAGACAAAGCTTTAACAGAGATGGGATCTGAGCCAAGGGATCAGGAGTCAATATTAGACTCTCAGAACAATGAGTTTGAGATGGGAAACAATGAAAACAAAGTTGACAACAACAAGGATGTTGATAAACATACACAACAAACGACACTGGAGCAGACTGTCTTAGTTATGGCATTACAAATTACAAACTCTTATGGAGCTACTTCTGTGTTTGTAGAATAGTATAATCAAGATCAGAAGTTAGCCTGGAATGAGTATGTTTGCATTTGAAAATGTCAATACATCTCATCATACAGTCAAAATTACATGGCTTCCCATATCACAGAAGCAAGTGGTTAGGAATTAAATTACTGATTTCCAATAACTGATTGATTTAGACTTACTACAATATCTTCTTTTAAATAAAATGTAGATTAGGGAAAAGTGATGCTATATAAAAGACTACTGGTCTAAATTCTAAAGAAATATAATCTACATCCTGCAGAATAAAGGTCAGGGTCAAACATTCTTTCGTGCTCTCTCAGAATCTGTTTCCTTTAAGTGAATGATCACAAATCCTTCAAGTCTTTCTTCCTTTAGATTAAATCCAGGTGAAGGGTTTTGTCAAGCATACTTTGCAAGCAAAAAAACAGCCAAGAGTATTATGCTATTTTGAGAAAATAATTTAATATGGATTTCTGGAACAAAACAAACTATTTTAAAGAAATCCATAAACAACTGTAATTGAAAAACTAACATACACCACCAACACAATAATACACCCAATATTCTATGTCTACACTTTACTAAACAATGTATCAAGAAGACAAAATCAGAAGCGTGGATGCAGACAATTAATATTATATCTCAGTCATAGTCCTCTAAAAGTTTGTATCAATTTTTATTTCAGATAAATATCATCTTTTTTTTTTCTTTTTTTTTTCTTTCTTTTTTTTTTTTTTTTTCCCACTTTAAATCTAAATCTCTACAGAACAGCAAACTTAAAGACCTCCAGCAAGTAGACCACTAGGGAGAGACAAAACTACTAGGAGAATTTATCTTCCTTACAGTTGAAAGCTGTTCTCCCAAAGCAAGATGCTAAAGGCTTTAAAAGCCTTGTAGAAAAATCCTTAACATCAAGGTAGATAAAACATGCATTGCAAAATCTTATATTATAACCAAAAGCTTATATTTTTAACTCACTTCAGTGGCAGTCCAGAGGCAAGATGAGCTTAAAAGAAAACTGTTCTAATATTAATTTATTTTATGAGTCTATCCACTTTTTGGAGAATCAAGAAAGTTCTTTAAGATCTAACTCTATTTAATTTTATATTTTCAAACTGAAATATCTTGACAATTAAAATTATAGGTCTATTCCTGGTCCAGAGAGCAGTATTTTTAATTTAAAAATTGTAGCTCTTTCTTGCTACTATGATATGGCTAAAGCAAAATCTCTTAAGTTATAATGTAAATTTAAAGTAATAAAATGTACATATATGTCATGATACTTGCCTATAGAATACACTGAATACTTTCTATTATAAAGTTTTTTTTTCTCCCCCCCAAAAAAATTCATTTTTTTTTTCTTCGTCTTAAAAAGTACCTATGCCATTCCTTACATCTGCTCAGTTGTGTTAGAGAAACTACTCTTAGAGAACAAAAGAGATTTGCAACTTTCATAAAAAAAATCACATGGCAGTTGTAGTTAGCCATGTAGACTTGAAGAAAGTTAATAAAAGGAAAAAATGGAAGAGTCTACCCCCCAGAAAATGTCCCGGTTCTTTCCGACTGATGAGCCCCTAAAGAGAATATTGATTCACTTTTATCAGTGTTCCCTGATGTAAATGTTTGTGTTTTCTTCTCCCTCTTCTCTCTCCATAGTGTTACAAAATTGAAGAGACATTAAGAGCAGTACACAAAATATTTTGACATGGAATCTCAAGATGAATTTAAGACTGAGTGATTTATATATTTTTTAATTTGTTATGGCACTTACATTTTTTACTCAGAGATTTACTTAGCTGCCTAAAATTTTAACCATCCTCATACTCAAAATTATCATCTATTTTGCTGAAAGTTGGTCATGTGTAAGACCATTTAGTTATATGTCATTGTAAAATCCCTGAAGATATCCCATTGGGCTCTGGCTGTGACTGTGGCTGCCTTCTTTTTCTCTGTACCAACTCCTACGTGACTTCCCCACACTGCCTGGGACTGAAAATATGCCTGCTCTACCTAAGTCTTAACATACTTCTCTAAGGCGAAGACAGGTCATGATTTTATTTGGAAAAAAAAAAAAAAAAAAAGTCTTGGGAGTCCATGGCTCCACTTTTTGCATAAGGATTTAGCACGTGGAGTGTTTATCAAGGATTACTTTTAGCTTGTATTCAAACTGTGGTGGAAAAAATCTCAAGTCCATGCTGCCTCAGGGAGTGAGCTACCCTGCTACATTCCTTGCTTGGAATGGACCATGTGCAGATAATAATTTAAAATTAATCATACCAAAATCAGAACAAGCAGAAAGGGCACTCCTTTGTGCATCTAAAAGGGCAGAGATCTCAATGCAGGACTAAAAGACCTTAGTCCTTATTTCCACTTCCTCGGCATTATTTCAAATTTTTGATGAGAAGGTAATGGAATGAAAATAGAAGAAAGGGCTAGAAAACTTCCTCTATACATTCAGATTTCTGGGAGGAAAAAAAGAGCAGTGCTCCTCACCAAGTTTCCTACTAACAATAAAGTTGTTTTCCACTCTGCCTACAGACATTCCCCTGATGGTAATACAATATTTTCTAACAAAAGCTTTCCTGAAGGAATGATTTTTCTTTAATCTTTAACTTCAAATTCGTAAAAGCGGGGACAGAATTTTGGAGATTCCTAAGCTTAAGCTTTCTAGGAGATCATTTCATACCTAGGGTGTCAATAAATAAATAAAAATAATAGTAATAATAAAAGTGGATGTACACGAACCTGTAACAAAGCTGCAGTGAAAAATAAGCTAATCCCGTAAACTTGGTAGCTATTTATAATGCACTGCATTTGATCTCGGAATCTCCCTATCAATTTAATTACAACATGGTGATTAACTTTGTTGATATAATATGTTACAAGAACTCTAGGGATGTTTTCTGGAGGGGAATGTGACTTTCAGATGACTATAATCCAATTGCAACACTTGCAATTCTTGCACATAGAATTTAAAAGCACATGACAGTGTATCTTCAATTGTATTGGTAATATAGGTAAGTTTTTAAAGAAACAAGTGAATTCTGTAGATAAGAAGAAATATATGCAAAAATGAATTCATATAGATCTCAAAAATTTTTTAAAACCTTCTCAATTAATCAATTAAAGTCACAATAAATTTCATTATTAAATGTTTTTCCATTACTCAGTGAAAGTCATAAATTTGGTAGCAACTGAGAGAAGAAGAGGTAAGAAGGTGGTTAGTTTTAATACAATTTGTGAGATTCCCAGGAAAAAATTACATGGATAATCAAGTTAAACAAGCAGTGGGGAACAGAAATTGAAGCCAACATGCCTCTAGTTTTTCCAATATTTCATTCATTTATTTAATACAAGATTTTTTGTCTTTTTCCTCACACACTATCCTAATGTTTGACTTTAAAAGTTAACACTCAGATGACACTGAATAAAAAGGAAATCCTGTCAACAAATTTTCTTTGTCAGGTAGTTGTCTGAATAACTATGTATCTCAGCTCTTTAATGAGTACTGCATCTAAATAATTTATCATAGCCCTAGTCCTTGAAACTCTAAAGATATATGAGAAAACTTAGGCTAGTTTAAAAACAAGCTAAGGGCAATATTACTGCACTCCTAAAAGCATAATACAGCATTGATAAACATTAACCATGCTAGCAAGCAGTAAAAGCCTCCATATCATTTAGAGAGCTCTTATATGAATGTGTTAGTTTATTTGAACTGAAGAAACATGTTTCTGCTATTCTGACACTACACAGGTATGTCAAGAGCACTGAAGAATCATCTAATGCAATAACTAAAACTTTTGGTATTCATAATTGTGTTTGAAAATCCATCAACACAGGAAAAATGGGGAAAGATACATTTTTTTTTCCCTTCCCATTCATACAAAATTACCTCTAAAATATAGTCAGGAATTACTTAACTCAGTAAAGGCTAAACACATAACAGGAAGAGTAATCAAGTGTCAAAAACATTTATTTTCATGTTGTTCATATAGGTAATTCAGATCATTCCCTTAGGACACAAGTAGTTACATGTACTCTAAGAATTCCTCTGAAGCAGCAGAGAAGTAGCTCCTACTAATGTTGGTAGTGACAATCACTGGCAGAAATTAGCCATCATATGCAAAAACAAAACAAAACAAAGCAAAACAACCACCATCTATTTTATTATCCAAGAAGAAGATCTATTGTATTATTAGATGTACATATATTATTTTCTGTCACAGAAATCCCCCCAAAAAACAGGTCCTTTTCCACATGCTTTAAAAATAATTATATGCGGACATAAACACTTTTGTTGTTATTCAGTTCAATCTCTGGCCCCTGTTTAACAGCCATAATATGCACAAAGGCCTCCATTTATGGTCTTTCTTCTGGTCATCTCCATGTTTGCAGTGCCTCCCTGCCATCTCACGGAAGGAAAATGATACCTTATAATATTTTAATATGAGACTGCCATTACATTATTGACTGCCAAATAAATTTTCACACCCTATCATTCAGTAGCTCTGCAGTGGCATTTGAATTTTCTTTTGCAAGCTTAATAGAACAGGAACAAAATAAAAAGTAGAAATGCTGGGTTTCACTTTGACAGTATTTTGTCTTTGATTGTAGATAGTAACATATTTGTAAGAACAGAGCAGCTTTTTCCCTCTTATATTTGCAATCTGATGGGATTAGTGCATATTTCAATATCCTGCCAACGTAAAATCTGCATACAGACACCAAGAACAAACCAAAATTATAAGTAAACTTGGCTCTACATCTAGGTGTGTCTTCTGAAAAATAGCTTGTATTTTGAAGTTAGATGCTGTAACAAAAACAGTTTAACTGTTCAGACACAATGTAGTAAGTAGCTCCTGCAAAGACATTCTAATTTATACTGAGGTTAGTTTTTGTAGGAAAATAGTCCTAAGCATGTAATTTTAGATATCACTCAGATGGTACTTCATGACCCAGAAATACTATTAAGCAATACTAAGTAATATTTACTTCTATTAACAAAATATTTTATACCTAACAAATATGAACATTCAAGGGATACATGGGATGTAATCCCAGTATACTTACTTCTGTGCACGTATTAGGGGAAAAATGGTAAGTGCAGTCTCTTTGAAAACTGTGCTGATTGCACTCAAATGTTTCACAGAAAAAGAAGATATTTATTATTTCTAGAATTAAATAAGTTGATATTAGACTGACGTGCATTTTGTCTTTCAGTTTTTATGTACTATAATATGATAAATCACAGACTCACGGAATGGCTGAGGTTGGAATGGACCTCTGGAGGTCATGTAGTCCAAACCTCCTGCTCAAGCAGGGACACCCAGGTTGCCCAGGACCATGTCTAGATGTCTTTTGAATATGTTCAAGGAGGGAGACTCCATCACTTGTCTAGGCAACCTGAGCCACTGCTCCATCACTCACACAATAAAGAAGTTCTTCCTGATATTCAGACAGGACCTCCTGTGTTCCAGTTTGTGCCCATTGCCTCTTGTCCAGCCACTGGGCACTACCAAAGAGATCCTGGCTCCATCTTTGCACCTTGCCTTCAAGTATTTATAGACATTGACAAGATCCCCCCTGAGACTCCTCCAGAATGAAAAATCCCAACTCTTTCAGCTTCTCCTTGTAAGAGAGGTGTTCTAGTCCCTTGATCAGCTTGGTGGTCCTCCATTAGACTCTTTCCTGTATGTCCACATCTCTCTTGTACTGGAAGGCCAAGAACTGGACACAGTACTCCAGGTGCAGCCTCACCAATGCTGAGTAGAGACGAAAGATCACCTCCCTTGACCTGCTGGCAATACCTTGTCTAAAACTGCCAAGAATACCATTAACCTTCTTAGTGGCAAGGTCATATTGTTGATTCATGTTCAACTTCGTGCTCGCCAGGAGTCCTAGGTCCTTTTCTTCAGAGCTGCTTTCCAGTTATGTGGTCCCCAGCATGTAGAGATGCCTGAGGTTGTTTCTTCCCAGTTGCAGGACTTTGCACTTCTCTTTGAACTTCATGAGATTCTTGTTAGCCCATCTATCCAGTCTGTTAAGTTTCTTCTGGATGGCAGCATTGCCTTCTGGTGAGTCAGCCACTACCCCCATAGAATCATAAAATCATAGAATATCCGAGTTGGAAGGGACCCATAAGGATCATCAGGTCCAACTCCTGGCACCACACAGGTCTACCCAAAAATTCAGACCATGTGACTAAGTGCACAGTACCCCCAGCTTTGTGTCATCTGTGAATTTACTGGGGGTGTGCTCTACACCATCGTCCAGATTGTTAATGAAGATGTTAAACTGGAATGTGCTCAGGATTAATCCGTGGGGTACTCCACTCATTACTGGACTCAAAAAAAAAAATATAGACATCAAAATTAAATGGAATATTAGCTATTCAAGATGTTTTCCCTTCAATTTCATTTTCTGGAAAATTCTGAAAATTTCAAGGTTCATTGCAAAACAAATGAAAAATAAATGTAGAACTTCCATTCCAACTTTCTATAAGAAGTCAAAAAGAAGAAAAATAACAGTCAAGAGTGAAAAACTACATATAGGTCTGCAGTAATCAGTGTAAAGGGAGAACACTTTACACACAACTACAAGTGCCTGTCAATAGGTCTAAAATACCATAGGTGTGCTTTTTTAGTTGCACCTGAAAGTTATCAACAGCATATTTTATTTTAGTGAAGAAAATTTCAAATGTATAATTCACTCACTTAACTGCCTATAGTACCCTTTAGACATATATTTATTTAGAATATTTCCACTGTCTCAGGGAATATATCACTGATTCTGTGCTTATTGCTTTCTAGTACCCTGTTTTTGGTATAGTCTCCTGAGGGGAAAATAACGATGTCTTTGATGTCAGCTTCAGTGATTCCACATTATCAAAGACAAGTAAAACTAATGACAACAGTGAATGAAACTGCAAAACAAAGTCCTGGAGATCTGAATTTCACATTGTGTAAGCACATGCCTTATAGGATAACCTCTCAGAATATCTCCGCTAGTTAAAAAATAAGTTAATAGTTTAATTCTTTTTTGTAGCTAGAAATATAAACTTTTATGATGGTTCTGTTGTTAATGGGTAGCCTTTTAGCAACTGAGAACCTAATGAGAGATATTCACAATTTTTGATTTACAATTTAACTTCATGGAATGCTCAGAAAAATGATCAGTGCTTACTAGGACTTCAAGACTTTCAGAAAATTACCCGGTAACCTAGTATCATCACCTTATAAGTTGCAAAGCTGTTTCAGCTTCCGCCCCAAAATTCAACTAAATGGAATCAAAGAGTTTCAAAGTAAGAAAACATTTCCAATTTCCTTCTTGAAGAAGACATTATGATTAAAAAATAATGAAAAATAGATGAACTAAACTGTAATCAAATAAACCAAGTGAAGGTTCAGATCTGGTTTTAAAAAAAAAAGAGTAATTTCTTTCTATCACATGATGAGTGAAGATAGAATTTCAGACACTGCTAAAAGTTTCAGTCAATATCTGGAATTTTCAGCTTACATTTATTTAAAATTGAAGTCAGCATACTTCGTAAGTCTGTGTAAATTTTATACAGGTTGTTGAAAGGTGGGAAAAAAGTAACACCTTTGTTAGATACTGTTGAAGCAGTATCGAATGCAGAGAAAGTCAAATACCATGCAGTTATGTATCCATTGGAGTTCTCTAATATGAATGAGAAGTTATGGCATGTGATATATATTCTAGCAGGTGATATTCTCTTTGAAAGCATAGACTACTGACATATATTTAAGTTTAGAATATATAATATATAATAGCACATTTCCAAACAAAGTGGTAGTTGAAAACACCACCGAAATCTGAAAAGTAACCATAGTGTTTAGATGCCTGACCATGGCCAAATAAAATCTGTGTACACTTTTCAGCTTGCATTAACATTTTATACACCTGCTTTGTAGTTCTTCTTGGTATTTATTTGCTTCCAGCAGAAACTGTTAGCAAGAGTTCATTTCAGTTTCTAGTTATCAACAGTTGCCAGTGCTTTAATTGTTTGAAATATAGACATATGTGATAATGGCATTTCTAATTTAATATCCTTTTTGCCTCCTTTGTGAAAGAACTCTCCAAGTCTTGCTGTATACATTAATATTGAGGCAGCTTGCTTGGCATTTATTTTACTTGATGATGAACAACAGGGAAGAGCTCTCTGTGTTGTTTTGATGAAATCCTACAAAGTGAAATTTGAATAGAAAATAATGCAGTTGCAGACTTTTCAAAGAGAAGTAAACAAAATATGAAGAAAGACTTGGAAACTGCTTTTGAAAGTCTTTGAAGAGTATTATAATTGTCTTGAAAAGTCGAAGAAAGAAGACAAGCTTCTATAATCTCATTTAACTATAACTTCATCAAGCAGTGGTGTAGAGTGGTGCCTGTAATCTCTTAATTCATTTAACTCAGAAACCCACCAACTACAAAACAGTGAAGAAAACTCTAGAGTTGCTAACATTGTGACAGCAAATGGTAGAAGACAAAATTTTAGTTCCTACTGAGAACACAAAAATGAGTTGTCAGATGTACTCCATGTAATCACAGAATAATTGAGGTTGAAAGGGACCTCCAGAGAACATCCATTGCTCTTCCACATTTAAATTTGAAGCAACCTGGTCAAAAGGCTCAGGAACATGTCCAATCATGTCTTCATCCCTCAAAGGAGAGAGATTAACATTTTGCTCTAAAACTAAACTGGCCCACAGAAACTAGTCTTCATAGAGTAAAAAATGATTTATTGGAAATACAGCTGGACTGCAACACTTCAATGTTTTGATTCACCCTTCAGCATGTAAGCTATGAAGATGAATAGCATATCTAAAAATGAACTACAGCTTTATTATTATTATTTATTTCTAGGTACTATCCATATGCATTTAGTCTGGTGAATAGATAGTTGTTTTTCAGGCCCTTTGGGCTGAATGGATGTTAATTTGAAATAATGGAAAAGAAATGTGAAGAGAGCCAAGGTTCACTTGCAAATGTGTGGATCGTCTACATCTTACCAGAGTGGTTTGAAAATGTGTCCCTTCTATTAACTTAGAAGAACAGTGCTTGACACTGTGACACAGGTTTCCTACTGGAAGAAGTAAATGGAAACATATTCCTGTAGGCCATTTTCCTGCAGTGTGTTATGTTTTATGTTTTATCTTGTTTGGCTTGTCTTAAGTCAAGTTCTGAAGCCTTTATGGGATTTTGAAAACAACAGCTAACAAAATTATTTATAATGCCATATTTGAAGAGTCCTCGCCTAGATATTAAGCCATGTTTGGACAAAAATCTTAATCAGAAAGAACAAAAAGGCTGTGTAAATTAAGCTTATGATTATGTTCGAGGTCTTACAACATAAATGCAGATAAAGAGTGAAAATGGACAGAAAACACATAACATGCAAGAATAGTAAAAGAAATGCAGATCCAATTGCAAGAAGTGAACAGGAATCACACAAAGAGGCTTAGAAAATTCTGTTTGCAGCAGAATACAAACAGGAAAGACTACATTTTGCGGGGTCTAAGAAGAGGATGTTAGAATGTGAGAAAACATTCTGGGTAAATACATGGATATGTAAGGAGAGCCATACGTTTGTGATCTCATGAAGAAACAGACGTAAATCAAGGAAAAAAAAAATCCCACAGTGCGCATAAGTTTTCGTGACACAAAAACATCTTTTAAGGCCAGAAGAATTCCCTTGTTTTTCAACCCTCTACTGCAACATGGTGCTATATACTGAAAACATGATGCTACATGTCCTGATCATCCTGGAGTTGAAAGTGATCTTATTTGTAAAGTAAACTACCTACAGTATAGGATATAACTCGCAAGATAAATTTTGCTATGTGCTTCACAGCTTTCTTTCCCACAATGAATGTAATATTAATTTAAATTCACAGCTAAGAAATTGTTGTATTATACAGAAGTTCAGAAAATGGTATGAAGAAAACACTTTTTACAGTGATGTACTAAGGTTTAAAAAAGATGTTTATATACCAGAAAGAATAGTAATTATGATAATGCTTAAGTTTTGTTGGTTTTTTTTTTTTTTTTTTCCACAGCAACTCTCCCAGCTATCTTTATTTTATCAAGAATCAAGGAATCCCATTCAGGGACTAGGACTTAATTGTACTTTAATTGTACTTCGTGATTTTGTAATTTGTGGCTGCAACCCCATTCCACAAATCTATGATTCTAAAGGGGGAAAAAAAAAGAAAAAAGAAAAAAAAAACTTAAGATTAACTTCTTGTTTGTGCATTACCTAATAATTATAATTTAATATAGAATATTAAATATAAAGTTTATAGTAAGCAAATATTAAATCTTATGAAATATTTGTTATATAATGATAATAGTGTGTAAAATTATTATTATTGGACTCCTTAATTAGACATTTGGAAGTTCATAATGAAACACAAAGTTTACTTACTCTAAATGTATAATACAACATTTATTCATAGAATCATAGAATGGCTTGGATTAGAAGGGACCTTAAATATAATTTAATTCCAAACCCCCTGTCATGAGCAGGGATGCAACTCACTAGATCAGGTTGCCCAGGTCCTCATCATGAAAGGTCCTACTTGTGAAAGAATGCCATAAATAATACACTAATACAAATAATACACTAATACATGTCCACTTCTATATAGATTTATTTTTGTTTTAGAGAGGAAACATACTGAGAAACACCTTTAAAACAAGAAATATTTCACCAATTTCGCTATGAGAATTTTTAAGAACAAGATGACTGAATAATAAAGTACAAGAGTATACATAAATTATAGTTTAAACTTTTTCATATTAATATAAGGTGACAGAGGCATATTATGCTCCTAGGTAAACTTTCAGATTTTATTGTACCTTTTGATATGTCAGAGATCCATATAGGTAAACTGAAATACTTACTGACAAATTTTTTTTATTTATTTTTTTTTACTGCCTCCTCTGCAGACACAGATCAAAGAAAGGTGAGCTGCTATTTAATGTATTTGGCATCCCAATAAAAATTATGAATATTTGCATGATTAAGTCACTTATTTAAGTTCCACTAGTTTCTTACCCATCAATATTAGCAATTCACATCTTTGAGTAAATAAAAAATCTAGAATATTAAATAGAAAAATATAGATATGACACTGATAAATAAATGGAAGAATATATTAGAGAGCAGTGTCAGTTAAACTACTTTGGTTAATGTTTTGTCAGCATGTGCATTTTCTAGGATCTATAACATAACAATAAAATGCTGTCGGTAAGTTTTCAAACCACTCAGCACCTGGATTTTGCTTTTCTGGAAATTAAAAATATAGACCTACAAAAAGTTTTCATTTGTTATTATCATAGAATCATTATAGAATCATAGAATGGCTTGGGTTGGAAGGAACCTTAAATATCATCTTGCCCTGCCATGGGCAGGGATGCTACCCACTAGATAGTCCACTAGATGCTATCCACTAGATTAGGTTGGCCACAGCCTCATGCAACCTGGCCTTGATCACCTCCAGGGATGGGGTATTCACAGCTTCTCTGGGCAACCTGTTCCAGTGCCTCACCACCTTCAGAGTGAAAAATTTCCTGCTAATATCTAATCTAAATCTTCCCACTTTTTTCTGATTTTTTTTTTTTAAATCATTCCCCCTTATCCTATTATTATCTGCCTGAGTAAAATGCTGCTCCCCGTCTTTTTTTATAAGCCTCCTTTTAGTATTGAGAGGCCACAATGAATTCTCCATGGAGCCTTCTCTTCTTCAGGCTGAACATCCCCAGCTCTCTCAGCCTTTCATCACAGGAGAGGTGCTACAGCCCTCTGATCATCTTCATGGTCCTCCTTGGGACCTGCTCTAACAGGCCCACATCCTTGTTGTGCTGGGGGCCCCAGATTGGATGCATTACTCCAAGTGGAGCCTCACGAGGGCAAGGTAGAGGAGGACAATCACCTCCCTCGACCTGCTGGCCACTCCTCTTTTGATGCAGCCCAGAATGCAGTTGGCCTCCTGGGCTGCAAGTGCACATTGCTGGCTCATATTGAGCGTTTTGTCCACCAGAATCCCAAAGTCCTTCTCGGCAGGAAAGACTCTTGTCTGGGATTGCCCTGATTCAGGTTCAGCACCTTGTAATTGGACTTATTGAACCTTATTAGGTTCACATGGGCCCACTTCTCAATCTTGTCCAGGTCCCTCTGGTTGGCCTATCTTCCTTCTGTTACACCAACTGCACCTCTCAGCTTGGTGTCATCTGCAAACTTGCTGAGGGCACAATCCTATCATCTATGTCATTGATAAAGATATTACACAGCAGACAGACCCCTGAGGGACAGCACTCTTCGCTGGCCTCCACCTAAACATAGAGCCATTGACCAGAACTCTCTGCATGTGGCCTTCAAGATGATATCCACTGAATAGTCCACCCTTCAAATCCATCTCTCTCCAATGCGGAGGTCAGGATGTCATATGAGACCATGTCAAAGGCCTTACAGTAGTCCAGGTAGATGACATTGGTCGGTCTTCCCTTGTCAACTGATGCAGTCACTCCATCATAGAAGGTCACCAGATTAGTCAGGCACAATTTGCCCTTGGTGAAGCCATGCTGGCTGTCTGGGATCACTTCTTTATCCTGCATGTGCCCTGACATTGCTTCCAGGAGGATATTTTCCATGGTCTTCCCAGGCACAGTGGTGAGGTTCCCCAGTCTGTAGCTCCCCAGGTCCTCCTTTCTACCCTTTTTAAAATGCAAGTGATGTTTCCCTTTTTCCAGTCACCAGAAGACTTTGCCTGACTGCCTTGCCATTTCAAATGTGGTGGAGAGTGGGTTGACAGCTACATGATCCAGTTCCCTCAGGATGCTGGGATGCATGTCACCAGGCCCCATATCGTTCAATTTTTCAATTTCATTAAGTGGTCTTGAACCTGCTCTTTGCTTACAGTGAGAGGGATTTTACTCCCCCAGCCTTCCTCTTCAGGTTCACGGACTCGAGAGATGTGGGAAGCCTGACAGGCATTGAAGACTGAGACAATGAAGTTGTTGAGTATGTCAGCCTTCTCCATGTCTGTTGTTAGTAGTTCATCCTTCTCATTTATCAGAGTGTGTACACTGTCCTTGGCCTTTCTTTTCTGGCCAAGGTACTTATAGAATCCCTTCTTGTTATTCTTCACATCCATTGCCAAGCTCAGTGATACAAAGAATTATTGTATCCTCCTAATATTTTATTTTATTATTTCATTTCATTTCATTTCATTTCATTTCATTTCATTTCATTTTATTTTATTTTATTTTATTTTATTTTATTTTATTTTATTTTATTTTATTTTCAGTGTACTGTAGTGAAATTCAGTATAATTATTTTTTAGGAAACTGGTTAAATTCAAACAGGAATATATTTGTAGTATAAAAAAGAGACATTTAAATTGTTTATCCTCAGACTACTGGCTTTCTATTGATTTTGTTATATTCATGTAATAATGTATTGAGGAAAAAATAATTCACCAAGCAAGAGTACAAAAATACCATTAGATTTTATTATTATTATTATTTATTATTATTATTATACAGAAAACAACAACTTTGCAAGGTGTTTCACAGACAAAAAAAAAAAAAAAAAAAGTTAAGGCTTCTAACCTGGACAACTTAGACTATTTTTTAATCTTTTTAAAAGAGAGCTTCTAATAATAGGAGAGAAACACTGGAAGAAAATGTTAAATGCTTAGTTAGTTAACAAAGTGATGGAGTGGGCACATCTATTGATTATTTTGTGTTTGCTTGTTTTTATTATATCTTGTTCTCCAGAGTGAGTTTTAAGGAAATTGTGGTTTTTATTAAGAAAATACTCCTGGGGAGGTTTATTTGAAATTGTTCTTACCAAATATGGTGTTAAACTTCAAAGTTTCTATCATAGTTTTCAATCTCATGAAATTCAGGTCTCTAAAGACTTTATGCAAATTCTTACATTTAGTATAAACAGAAACTGGCTTCTGTAAGTACTGACGTAGAACTTTTTAGTCCTATGTGTAGACAACCAAAGTAAAATGCCATTGGATTATTAGTATGCTTAATTATTTAGGGGTCTGGAAAGTAATAGAAAGAAAACCTGCATTTGAAAGTGATTTAGTGAGTTCTTAGGATAAGATTTCTTTGTCAGTTATTAAATGCATACATACCATGACATTATTTAGCTAAGGAAGTTGTAAATAATGAACTTGAGTCTTTGCTCCATTATAATCTCAAAAATATATGTATATAGCCTTTTCCAAGCCGATACATTATTTCTTCATATAATGTCAATACAATTTGCACTGATGTCAACAACAAAATTTATTCCTGAATTTGATTCTGCAGTGTAGGGCTCTCTGACATGAGTTGCTCTGCAGGGGGAAGGTTATCCACAACATCTTCAGCAGTGAGAAACTGTCGTCTTCTTTCTCCATCCTTTAAGCATCCTTATAAGCAGAAACATCACATGACATATAAACAACATGTCTTTTAGCATGCTGGGTCAAATAGGCTATATAGCTAAGTTCAGAAATTACGTGCTTGCTAACAATTTCATTTTTTCTTAATTTAAATAAAAAGCTACAGAAATTGAGTATGTTTACAGTCAGATGTCTTCTCACCACTCTTACTCTTTCTTCAAAATGACAAAAGAAGCTTTCAGTAGTTGGAAAGATTTCAGGGGGAGTTTTTTAATAGAAAGAGACCAACACTTCTTGACTGTTTGAAAAAAATATGAGGACAAGTAAGTATTATTTTGAGGCAAATTAAACTCTTTGTCAGTCTAGAAGTATTCAGGGATATGAATACAGCAGAGTAATAGACTGACATAATATTTTATTATTTCTATGATTTCTGACACTTATGCTGTTATTGCATAGATATGCCAGAGAAAGCAATTAGTAATTGCTAAAATTTCAGAGATTTAGTGCCAAATTGTTAACAGGTGGCTGCAGCCAAGGGAAAAAAGCAAAAAATAACAAGAAGCAAACCGTGAGAAATTATCCCACGTGGTCAGCTCCTTACTTATTTATTTAAACTTGATATTTTATGGCTTTTGAAACAAGAACCATTCATATTGTTCTGTGTTAATTTTTTAAATTGATTCAGTAGAGAACAACACACTAGTAGCAGCCATGACCATTAGGAAGCAAAACTGAAAAAAAGGCAGGAAATGATGTGTGGAATGTTCAAAAGAGATAAAGGACTTTGTTCCAACGGAAACGTTATTCATTAATAAACTAAAATAATGATAGAATAAGCAAAATAAAACTTTTGAGGAATACAAAGAAATTTTTTCTTTTTTTTTTTTTTTCCCGGAATTGATTCTATTTATGCCTAACATGAAGATATAGTCTCTTTTTTTGTTGTTGTTGTTGTTTTTTTGTTTGTTTGTTTGTTTTGTTTTAATTGATAGCATGTTTGTAGAAGAGATTTGGTTTTGAATCTGTTTCTTCATTTTGATAAAATTCACATTCTCTGTGTGTGTATTAACAGTGAAAGGAATGAAATATAATTTGTCCTTTTCTCTTTTACTAAGGTCAGTGAATATCGATCCTCTTCAAGTTTTTCTTTGGAGCACATTCACTTTGCAGTCAGTTGCTGAAGTATATCATTCATATTCTATAAGAAGTCTAAGTGTCCTGACTGAAGTACTAAATGTTTTTCCTAGGGAGGAATACAGATAATCTTGACATTTGCCTATATTATGTTCTTCTACAGATGAATGAACTATTACAACATCTTCCACCTAATAAATGACAAGCTGACATTTTCTTTTAGATAAGTACAAACACTTATCTTCTAAAAACTACTTGTCCTCTAATAACTACCAGAACCATTTGTTTTAAAAATCTTATTGTTTCACGTAGTTAATAGCTTATACATTTCATTTAGAAAGAAATAACTTTTGAGAATGGCCTGTCTTGACATACTAGTAAGAGTCAAAGAAGGAGATCCACTAAAGCTGTTGCTCATTAAAGTCCTAATAAAGAGGTGGGCAAGGCAGCAAGTAGAAACAAATCCTTCACTTTCTTAATGTTCAGACCATCTCTGAAATCAGTGAGAGTTATTCCTGAACATCCAGATGAAGTTTTAGTGCCTTGTGTTTGCTTTTTCTTTTTCCTTTAAAGTATTACTTTTAGCTTTAATTTCCATCCAAAGGTTTTTGTTGAAGCTTCATCTGAGTAAAATCAGGAAGAGGCAAAGAAACTTACTTAAATCTTGATTCTGTCCTTTATTCACATACAGATTGGTTTCAAATGCTACAGAATGGAAGACACACAGTATCACCAGCCACTGTTTGTAGTTCCTGCAGTATCTGGGAACAGTAGAGTTAAGAAGGATGAAGATATAACATTCATTCTGACCGGACTAACTTTGCCGTCTAAAGGTCAAAACCTTAGGTCTTCTGAAAAGTGTTTGTATTCCAAGAGCTGCTATTCAGGGCTTTTGAGACAGAAAATTAAAAATCCACTTCCACTAAAAGTCACATACAAATCATCATATCTTCTAAACTTCTCTATTTTATTTTATTTTATTTTATTTTATTTTATTTTATTTTATTTTATTATTTTATTATTTTTTTTGACATGCCCAGTTAAAGGAATTAGCTAAATATAACCAGGCTACATCTGTATGCTTGAGAGCATCTCCAAGAATTCAGTGATACTGATTATTTGTTCTGGCTTGTTCTCCCACGCTCCATGTTCGCTCCATGCTCCTCTCATTCTTTCTTTCCCTCACACATTGCTGTTATCTTTTAATTCATCTTCTCTTTGGCCTTATGTCCTTTTGGATTCAGACTTTCCTCCAGTTTTCATTCCTTCACATTTTTCTAGCCTTGTACTTATTTTCCATTTTCTTGACAAGTCACAAAATAGAAACTCTAGCACAATTATAGGTAAAGAAGGAAGCAAACAAACTCTTATGGGCTAGAAAGCTAGGTGTGTCAGAAAAAGGAGCAGATCAGAAAACAAGCATTTTGCAACAAACAGAAATGTTATTTAGAGTGCTGATCCACACTGCCATACCTTCAAGATGCTCCATGAATTAACTGTCTCAGCACTGGGATATAAGGATGGCCCTTTCTCATTTGTTTCTTTACCTCACTCTTGCTTTTTGCTCCAGAAAATCCCAATAGATTTTTGGCTGCCATCTTCAAAATCTACTTGCAGGCTGAAAAATACAGATCAACAACAAGTATGTGTGATAGATTCCTGTAAATCCCTGCTTGGTTTAGCATAGCATGCTATTGAACAGTCTTTTCTGCAAATCAAAATGTGATTGTCACAATTCACCACTGCAAGGAGTGCTGTAAATGCAATACTAAAAGAATAAAAAGAAAAAGGAATGCAATTAACTGCATGAAATTAAAGTATGTAACTACCAGTTGCACAAATAACCCTTTGCCATTACAACATATAATGGATAGCAAGTACCTTAGTTTTGCAAAATCATTCATAAAAGCAACTTAGATTGCTTATACCAATTTATAATAAGGAAATTATTGAAATTCTTCCTTGCTTATATAAAATGTTTTTAAAAAGGAAAACAAAAACAATCAAAAAAAAAGTTTCATTGATACCATATTCTATGTAGATATTCACTAAGAGCAGAAAAATTTGAAGGACAGAGAATCTTAAAGCTGAGAATGGAAATCTGGTTTATTTTGCCTCTTTAAATATTATTACTTTCTTTTGGTTACTTGGTAATGAGTAATAATATATGAGTATGTATAAACTGCATTTAAGACATAAGCAGAAAACATATGGAAAACATATGTCCAAAATTACTAGATCCTGGATTTTTTTCATCTCCTAAGTAATTTTCTTGTGGATTTATGTGTGTGTGTGTGTGTTTGTTACATACATTCAGTGCTGTTTTGTTTTATTTTGTTTTGTAGTGTTTTATCTTCCACTTTTGCTTTGGACTAGAGGGTGGGGAAGCCTGCTGTATTTCATACATACACAGATCTCATCATCTAAGTGTTCAGCATGAAAGTGAAACAAATTAAACTGACAGTCGTATTCCCCACTTTATAAATATTTGACATTCAAACTAGCATAACCAAATGCAAGCTCATGGCATGTAAAAATAAAGAACTGGACTGCATATAAAATCCCTCTGGAATACAGAGCTGTGGGAGAACTGGTGTTTGATTTCTTTCTCTTTCACGGTTAGTTGTAGATACAGTAATTCTGGCCATACAGTCTGCTTTTAATTGAGGCATTGTAAGAAATTTTGTATCCTTTGACTCAGGATTTCTAAGCTTCTATGTAAGGTGGTGGGGTGACCAAAAAGACCCTGTATCCTCTTGGCTATGAGTACCAAAACTTAAGCTGATCGTTAAAAAAAAAAAAAAAAAAAAAAAAAAGTGGCTGAGATTGTAGTAACATTAAACTGCAATTATGATTGAAAGTAGTGATAAAATCCCAGTTGCTTACAATAAGAACAAGGTTCAGACTTATGATAAAGTGTTTTTACTTCAGGTTATGTTATATCCTTTTCTTGGTGACCAAAGGGATTGGTTTCCTTAGGATTTTATGATTTATTATTGTTGTTGTTGTTGTTTTAGTTGTTTTGTAATTAAGTTCCCCCTTTAGGTACAGACTTTCCATTCCACTATACTATAAGTTTCATTTACTGTACCAGTCATAAACTGATTTTTCCTTTTAATTCAGTCTTACTTTAACATTTCATTCCTACGCATCTCATTCTTGGCTGCTAGGAAGGATACTGCAGGTAAAGCAGGTTTACAAATTTCCTGCCCTAAAGGCTAATATATATTTTATACATTTAACAAATTATTTAGACAGATGCAGTATAAATTTATTGTTTTGGGCATTGCGTAGTAAACTAAAGACAAAAAATGGGACTAAAGTCTCATAACTGAATACAAATTGTCTATATTTCATGGGGGATCTATGTTATTTCTGATGTATAAACTGGAAGAGGGGGCATGCTAATTTAGGTGCTTTGGTAGGGCACAACATGTCTGTTTCCCCACACAGACTGACTCACTGCCTGCCAGCTTCAAGCATGAACAAGCGCATCTCACCTCCATATGTACCTGTCTGAGAGATTTGTGCTGAGCAACACCCAGTTACTTTATGGTATTGCAAGGTCCTGGGTTGTTTAAATAATAGGTTTATTGTGTTTTACTCAACGTCTCTGAAATGATGGTGAGAGAAGCACAGCCACAAACATTCACTCCTGACTTACAAAAGTGAATTGCACAGGAGCTGTGCAGATCATGGGAACTGAAGAGTAAATTCTAACCAACTGTCCAAGTGTTGTGTGTTTCTTTTTGTTTGTTTTGTTTTGTTTGTTTGTTTTTGTTTTGGTTGGTTGGTTGGTTTCGTTTGTTTGTTTGTTTTTGTTTTGTGCAGATGTACAGGGGCCTTTGGGCTTTGGTGGCTGACAAGCAAACTTCAGACAAGTTTGGAAGTTAAGAGGGAAACATCCCAGGATCTGCTGCTTAACCGCAGACTTTCAAAATACGCTTATCTTTCCATAGAAAATGGAAAAACGTACCAGTTCCAAGACATACAAGTGGGGTTCCTTTTCAATTGGCCTAGATGGTGGACCAGCTCTCCTACAGCTAATGGGAGTAGCAGTTTTTAGAAATCAGGCTGTCAGAGAAGAATTCATGGAGTTATAATATATAATATTGTCCTAAAACAATCTTTATGATGAAACTGAAATGTTCTGGGCTCTGTGGCAGACCTGGGAAGTTAAACATGTCTCTTCTTGGCTATTGTAGAGGCTCAAATAGGATTAAGGCTGAGAAATGGAGGTAAAGGGCAACACGAAAAAACTCAAGAATCCACTCTTTCTTATCTTTAAAAGTGTGCTCATATTGAATGGTCTTGCAGAAGTCACTTAAATAACAGACAATTGATTACTTGGCTTAATGCAACTGCACTGTGTGTAGTAAGAAATTCCTCATTTTTTTGAACGATCTAAGTTGCAACCATTAAATAACATTCTCAGTTCTTATTAAATTTGTTGACATTGCATGTTGCCATGCACAGAATCATGTTTTTCCACAGCACTTGAACATATTTTGAACTATTTATTTTAACTGTTTTCTCCAATAATTTCACATGTACCACCAAGACAGAAGCAACCCTTGAAGCAAAGCACTGTGCAAGGATGACAGGATGCAGAAGCCAGAAAAAAGCTATCAGTGCATACAAACTACCACAGAATACCATCTTTCCTCTGCTTTTCTATTTATCGTGGCAGAATATGAGTCAGAGAACTGCTTAAAATAACTTTTTAAAAGATTTTTTTACAAGGTGTCTGCTGCACCAGAACTATGCAATAGGACACTGGTTCTAGTGCTCTTGCATGGTCATAGCACAAACATGATGATGATTCAAAACAAATAAATAAACAAATACATATATATGCAAGACCAATTCTAGTAAGCTGTGTACAAAATGTAGGTTGACTCCAGCTAGCCTTTTCCTTACACTTAAGCTCACATTGAAAATATGAAATATTAACCTATGCATATGTACTAATTGAATAATGTGGTTTTAATGGCAGGATGTAAGAGACGTGGTGGTTGGAGAAAATTATTTTATCTTTCTTTTTTTTATGTGTAAATTAGGTGAATAGTAATTAAAAGGAAGTCTAGCAAGTATTATTGTAACAGGTCACGTGAGCCATTTCTTTTCTGAGAAAAGTCCAGTCCAAGCACTTGATAATATGCTGTAAAGTTATTGAAGGGTCTGAAGAAACTTCAATAAACATCAAATGTTGTAGCTGAGGTTTTCTAATTATTATTTTATTTATATTACATTGTCGTTCTGAGCAATCTAACTTTGGGCCCAAATTTTAATGGTTTTAATCGTTAACTGTTTAATTGTTTACTAAAATCTGTCTGGGACTTCGTTTATATATATCGCTTATAAGATACTGGCACATTATTTCATTATTTCTGTAGTTTTGTTTTTTTTTAGTTTTTTTTTGAGAAATTTATAGTAAAGATTTGCCAGTCAAATGAAAGCATCACTTTCAATCACAATTTGCAGTATAGTGGTCAATAATCCAAATGAAGAAATGTAGCTACCGCCAGAGAAATGGGTATATTTCAACATCCTTGAAAATCCACTCATGTAGGAACTCAAAGAACAGTTTAGAATTTGGTTCCTGTGTTTTAGTTACTATAGCATCTCAGGCAGAAAAGTCATGGACAAGTCTCAGGAGGTATTGATTTAGTTTGCAGATCAATCCGCATCAGGACTTTTGTAAAGACATATGATAAAAAGAAACCTACAGGATTACTTATTTTTATCCTCTTTTATCAGTATATTGTCATAGACATAAGGCCATTTACAAATATATTATGGTCCATTTTAAAATTGTTTTGTCTTCCTCTTGTCAAGAAATAAATATTTTCAGTATGTGCTCCTGTTTTTCTTTTGGTTCTGTGTTTAAAGAACTTAATCTGTAAGGCATTTTGTTTGTTTGTTTGTTTGTTTGGCAAGGACTATCTCATTATGAGCTTGTATGAACAATCATCCAGTGGATAACAGATTTGGACTTCTAGACCTTCCAAGCACAGACTGAAAAGGATCTTCCAAGAAGCTTCATCACTGAAAATAAGAGAGTTCCAGCTTACTGATAGACCTACTGCCTTCTTTAGGGAACTGTCTGTTTCCTTCCTGTTCTGAGAGCAAAGCTATTATTTCTAGTTTAACAATAAAAACAACAACAACAACAACAAACAGCAGCAGCAACAAAACAAAACAAAACAACAGCAACAAAAACTCTATCTTTGCAGATTCTCATTTTACAGGCCAGCACTGTGAGGTTTCATTGCTTTATTTCCAATAAAAAAGTCATCTAATGTGATGAACATTGGTGTGCTCTGTATTTGATGATCTAAGGTCTCCCCTCTTCATTTTTTTTTTTTCCCCAAATGATTTAAGGCTCATATTTGGGTGCAATACTAAAAGTTTGAAAGAATTTGATAGCAGTGTACGGACTTTTTCTCCTCACAATGTATCTGAAAGATAGTTAGTTTTCAAGAAATGCTAGCTGATAAATGTTCACACTCTATTTAACCATTTTACTTCTATTTCCTCAAAATATATTCTTCCAAGGCTCTTTCAATACATTTGAGTCATAGCAGGAAAGGGTTGAATGAACAAATTTGTTAACATTGCTCAAACTGACGTTCAGGATACACTTCAGAGGCCTTCTATGCCAATTTTCCTCACTATACAATTTTCAAGGCTTCTCATCTGTTTTCATGATTGGTGATAAACCTTGCTGATATACATTTTAGGCCCAACTTTTGATTCCTTCAGGCTGAGAATTTCCAAATATGAACCCTGCCAAAAGTATTTTTTTTCAGATTAATTTTCATCATAGGTAATTGCCTATTCAAGTGCAATATGAATACGGTGCTCCAGAATACTTTAACAGCACTGCCTATACACTGCTCTAATTTCAAATTTTGATGCTAAGTAATATAATTAATATGTTACTAATTAATATTCATGAAAACATTTTCCTTTCAGAAAACTTTAGGACAATTTTCAGTTAAATAGAAGGAAATGATTTTGAAGTACTTTAGCTAGACAACAAAGGTTTGAGTCACATACAGTACATTCTTTGGCCTTGACAGATGAGAGTCTATATATCTCTTAAATGGCATGGCACAGAATTTTTAAAGTTCATTCAATCACACTGTGTGTAGTTTTATATATTGGATGGAGCAACCATGCCAAGACAATGCATTAAAAGAGCCTACAATTGAAAAAAATGCCTGGCCATAACCTGTATATTCACATGATTAAATAAGAAACACACCAACATATATCTATGATCTCTGAGCGCAAGCAGTACAGGTCTGTGACTAATATCTGTTAACCAAGAAAATTAAAGTAAGAAAAACATGTAGTTTTGAATGACCATAAAAAAACAATTAATGCTATATAGTCAGAAGTTGATCTTAAATCTGGTATAAGTTAATGCAGTTAAAATGCACATAACGTGTGTCATTTTGTAGTTGTTGTTTTAATGAAGAGAAATTTCAAAGCAAGCTTTCATACCAGAAGAGAATCAAAAATTGTATAAGGTCTTAAATACTAAAATTAAATTCCTAACTCTGAGAACTTACTACTTCCATCAACTGAATGTGTTAGCATCCACTTACTAGGCTAATTGCAATAATAAATAAATTTCGTTACCTCTAATAGCATTTTCCAGTTCCTATTCCTCTTATTCTCCCCAAGCTCAAAGCATGGGTGTTTGCTCTTACTGCAATAGAAAAAGCAAGCATATACAATGAACACAAGTTATAAGAAATTTAAATATAAAGAGTTTTTTTTTTTAATAGAATAGATAGAGAAATAATTACAAAACAGTTTAAAATGAGGTTTGAATTTTGTATAATTCATCTGTTAAGAATAATCAGATGACTTCTGTCCTGTTTTTCCCAAAGTGATGAGGTTCCACATATCCCACTGACTTTTTCTTGCAGGTTTTCTTGTACAGTACTCTACAAAATAAAGCCCAGAGATCATTTGGTAGACCAGCTGGATGATTTTTCCATAGCCATTAATTTAATTTACATTTAAAAATCAGCAATAGGAAAGTTCGTACAAAATGTAAAATAAATAAATAAAGTTACACTAAGCCAAAACAAACAAACAAACAAACCAAAAACACAAGAAGAGAATCTTAACATATGTCCTTCTATGTTTGTGAACTGTGGGGACTTCTGGGCTTGTGATGAAGAAAAGCTAAAATTCACCTATACAAACTTGAAGTTCAGTGATTGGGAATTGATACTAGTTTTTGCTTCTGAAGACTCTGAAGACCCTTGCTATCTTCTAAATAAGTAGTGTGAATTCAATTACGTTTGCTTTCTGAACTGACCTAAAGATTAAAATCGCTAGACCCATGGTACAAAAAAAGATAAAAGTTGGGTAAGAAACCACCCTTTCCAGTACTCATGATGTTATTCTGGATTTATGCATGTTACTGAGAGCGAAACTTGGCTCACTGGAAGCTAGTATGCTGAAGTTCCAGTTCTGCAATTATGGCATACACCTGAATGCATAGATGAATGCATAGAATGAATAGATAGATGGCTAATGGGAGTCAGTGTGGGCATTTAAGAAAATATTAAATGGATTTGCAGGGTAGATGAACACTCAGTAGTGGAAAGTCAATGAGGTGGAAAATATGGCTTTGGGACTTGGTAACAAAATTGAAGTGCTAATCAAAGACAATGTAAGACTCCTCAGTAAAGCTGACAAGCTTGAGAATTAATCCAGGACTAAGCATTTCAAGATTACTGGTGTCCCAGTGAGGAAAAGCCTAAGAATTCAGTAATCTTTCTGAAAGCACCTCAGATAGATGAAGCAAAATATTATTTATTTCTAGAATGATATTGTGCTGCCTGTCCATGTTAACACCTGTCCAGCCATCTTTTCATGGCTGTACCTAAACCTGGTCCAGTTTTCCAGACAACAATACATTTTTATGAAACATCAAAATATGTGAAGGAAAATCCACTTTGCCTCTGTACATATATACTAGTACATATAGATACTGGTACCTTTATTCTTCCTCCTGTCTTACAAAATTGTGAAATACTTCTGCCATCCAAATATATACATAACTATTTGTACTAGTCTAAGTGTTCAGACCAGCAGTCACTATCTGGAAACTGATAGAACTTAAGAAATTAGAATCATAGAATCATAGAACTATCACTCTATCCCTTCTTAGCTATTTATGGCCTATCAGATATGTTATCACTTTGCACAAGTAAAATCACAGGAGATTTATACGTTTTCATTTCTGTGTAACTACCAGGGAAAGGCTAATTCCACCTTTTATTCACTATTAGCATTCCATTTTTAAAATCCAGCTAATTGATAACAGTTATAAATATAAAACATATTTAGGATTCAATTTCGAAGCCTCAGATAAAAGCCAATCCAGCATAATTATTTTTCTCCACACTGAAAAGCATGGATTGATGGCAACGTTTCCAGATGAACATAACTTTTTATTAGTTCAAAATTTTGCTGTGAAATATCATTTTATCATTTCATTTTACTGTTTGTTACATGAGAATTGAGGTTGAAAAATGGCACGAGTCTCAAAAAATGGAAGTGGATGTTTCTAACCTTTTCTACTAGCCCTACAATAGACAGCACCTGTATCACAGGGAGACTGAGACAATTTTCTCCTATTCTCAAAAAACAAAAGCATAGCTAATTTATACTTCAGTGACATGTGTTACTGAGAAATTGCATGATTGTATTCTACTGGAGAGATGAAAGTTGTCACTTTTTTGACGCTAAAAAGGCCTAAATTGGCATGACATGCCTGTTTGACATGAAGTCTGTATCATGTCTGGCTGATGTATGTCTGAGTATCTGATGCCTAGTGAAAACAGGCAAACATCAACCATGGTAATTGTTTAGGATTCAGGGAATAATTTTCTGTATTGAAAGAAGGGGAAGATGCACTATATAACGTTCATATTTGATTTCTAACATGCTGGCTTAAATAGAAGACAACACCTGTTCCACTTAAACTTGATCATCTTTTTTTTTTTTTTTTTTCCCTCTTACATAAGGTTTTTGACTTAATTTCAGGGCTGTTGATAAATAGAAAGAGTAGTGTAGGTAGTTATCACTCTCACTCTTCAGAGTCCGTGGTCTGAATAAACTAATGTCCCTAATTTCATTAGGATGCCAGCTGTCAAGTGAAAGTGTATTTTTAGACATTCAGAAAGAAGATAAATGGTTTTAATATGTAACTTATACTCCAAGATGGAATTTCTCCATGTCAGTAAGTTTGTTGTTGTTGTTGTTTTTGTTGTTGTTGTTGTTGTTTTTTCAGAAAAGTCATCCAGAGCCTCTAGAGCAACATGTTATTTATGAATCTAGCACCAGACTCCCAGTACTCACTCTGACATTAGAGTATATGATGAAATTCAGGATATTTGAAACTTTCCCAAACACATTAAAAACCTGTTATATCAGAATCTTAACATTTTAAAAACAGGAAATGAAAATATTCTTCATCTAGTTTTAATGAGAACTAGCTCTTCAGCAATCAACTATGCAAAATGAGATGTGTCAGGAAAAAAACATAGCTATATACTATAGTGGTAGCTGAAGTAGAATTAGAGATATCCAAGATGAGTGAAATGATGTGTGGGGTACACCTGAGTAATATCACCTGATTTACTGATGTGGTGAATTAGGATTATGGGCTGTAAAACCGATAATAGTTTAAGGGATTTGAAGAAAAATAGTGATTTTGCTGCTATGGGGGTCAGAATTAAAACAATGTGCTGTCCAATGGCTTGAGAGAAGAAAGCAAGATGTTTGCTGAAAAACAACTTCATATCACCATATCATGTATACCGACACTGCTAGGAAAATTGTAGGTGGGAGACAGTGTGTTGGCACCATAAAAGAGATGAAAGGCTGGGCAGAGAAAGGCCATAAGGACTTAAAATATGAAAGCAAGTCATTTATGCTGGATGCAGTAAAGAAGGGAAAGCTGGTGGAGAGAAGTAAAGAGGGGATTATCAAGAGCTAATCCTAGCTATGAAGGTTTGTATGTTTTATGTAGATTATAGTCTGTGCAGTGGTAATGGATTTGTTGCAGATTAGCATCCAAATGTGTATATTTCCTGCAAATTATGAGGTTAAATCTGCCAAGATGTTTTCTTGAGTTACAGATCATGAAAAAAAAAAAAAAACTGATAAAAAAGCAGCTGCACAGTGAAAGCTGAAAGCAGATTTCTATGCTAAAATATTTGTTACTTTAATATGTATAGAAAAAAATATTTTTAAATTGCCACCAAGCAAGCCTAAAAAATTGTACGTGCTTTGAAGGCCAATGATCAGGCTATTAAGTAATACTTATTTTAAAATATGCTTTTTCTGCTCTTTTATTTAAAGCATTTTACATCTTTCTAAATCACTTCATCTTAAATAAAAGAAAACTTTCAACCAAAGAAATCTTGACACAAGATTTATATGTTACTTGCAGTCAAACAAGTCTAAAAACTACAAAACAAGCAACATGCATGTACAGATATATATAACCACAGTGAAACATATTTTGTAAATTATACTCAGCCACAAGGAAAAAAAAAAAAGAGAGACAAGAAAGCAAACAAAAATTTACAAACAAAACAAACAAAAAGTGTTCAGAGAGAAGCAGTGTAGAGCACTTTCTGGGAGCTTGCAGACATCCAGATATCCTTAGGGAATAAATAAGACTGTGTTCTCTTTTGAATAAATGAGCTGTCTTTGCCAGTTGGAAGAGCAAAGGCCTACAGTGTCCTGAGTCCCTACTTACAGGGAGCAGTTGGGGTGTCTGGTGATCTGTTGTTTAAAGTGTTAAGGTCAGAAAATTTCAGATACTTACTTGGAAACCTACATTGGTTCTAACACAGATATTTGTAGGGGAGCCAGTGACTCTAGACAGATTTTAGCAGAATATGGTTTAGGATTATTGTATTCTATAAAAATGAACTTGTCCCTTGCTTTTAAAGGTCAAAAAAATCAGAGCAGTATTATCTCTATGTTCGTACCCTATGAATACTGTTTCACGCACTCAAATAATTCCATTTCCATAAAGGAGACTAATTTTCTGATTAGAATGGCTATTTATTAGGATGTCTGAACTGTGCCTTCTAATAAACTCCAAAAATAAGTGACTGCCAGATACATTTTCCTGTCAGTATATAACACTGCTTTTTCCTCAATTTGAAAAGTAACCATATGTAATCTAGTACTGCTTTTCAAAAATATCCTCCCTGCAGAGATTATATCAATTAACTACAGAAATACTCTCGAGCTTCAAAAGTGTCTGAACTTATGTGCTCAAGTGAGCTGATCATTTATTGTATGGTAAGTCTGAAATGTGAAAGCTTCTAGTAGAGTTTAACATTTACTGACTATCACAGAATATGATGCTGCATTGTGGAACTATTCAGTAAAATATTAATTATGTAGCTGGAGCATCCCAATGTATAGTGGAAGTATTTTAATGGAAACCATCACCTAACTCAGGTAATGAACGAGCCCTCAAACCTACAAAAGGGCAGTCTGGTGAAAAGTCAAATCCAAGTGAAAGATCAGTACTTCAAACTGAATCATAGAATCACGGAATATCCCAAGTTGGAAAGAACCCACAAGGGTCATGGAGTCCAACTCCTGGCTCCGCACAGGACCACTCAGAAATCAGACCATAAGTCTGAGTGTTGTCTAAACTCCTGAAGGCTCAGTGCTTCGACCGCTTTCCTGGGGAGCTTGTTCCAGTGCCCGACCACCCTCTCAGTAAAGAACATTTTCCTAATACTTAGGTACCCTTGGTATTCTCCTGGACTTTTAACTTGTGTTAAAAAAAGTTACAGGTTTTCTAACAATGTAAAAACCAAATAGCCCTAATGGAAATAAAAATAGATGAATATTATTAGTAAAATTATGCTTATGCAAGTAGTTTTTCCTTTGCTTTTGACCATTAACTGAATATAATAAAATGATGGTATGGCAAGACAGATTGTATTCCTCTCACCATTGGGTGTTTGAAAGTATATGTATGTTTAGAAATGTAGCTAAAGGAAATCCAAGAGTGTTCTTTTTTTTTTGTTTTGTTTTGTTTGTTTGATCACATCTGAATTTACACTTTTCTGGGCCGATATTTGTGTCTGTGTTTGTATGTCTGCCTGCATACACAAAAACACAATGCCCATTTCACCTCAGTTTGTTCACTGCTTCTTGACATCTCATCAGGCTAATACAACATAATTTGCTGTATCCTTTTAAATCAATTCTTACAGACAATATGCCAATAGTTCTGGTTGTCTTTCAACTTGCACAGTTTCAGACACAAAGTAGAACAAAATTTGGCAATGTTCTGTTTTATTTAACTAAACCAGCTTAGATTTCTGACCTGTGATAGCAAACTATTAACCAATTAATTTAGTTCCCATCAACTCAAACATTTACCTACAGATGAAGGGCAGCAGTTCTCAAGCAACTGTGTAGTCTTGCCATTTCAGATGATCTTCAGGTTTCTGGCATAACAGAGCTGTACCTGTCATCTATACGTGCATTTGTGCAAGTCATCTACTAATTCTTCTGGCTTTTGCATTGACAATGGAAATATTTACAATATCCTTTAACAAGAGCTGTTTCTAGTCAGGTCTAGTGTCTTCATATTTCCTTTTATTTGTCGTATCTGCCCAGATCCCTGGATTGCAAAGAAACTTCTGAAAACTAGCTTCTGAACTTTTCTCCTAGAATAGTATTATTTTTAAATGTCTACAATCAACAGTTGTATTTCTACTGTCAATTTTAAAATATCAGATCATTTTTTGTAGTCAAAATAATGTCTAACAAGATGAGCTCTCACTGACTTTCAGTCTATAGAGTTAACAGTCTTAATAAATAAATAAATAAATAAAAATAATATCCTGTTTCCATAATATTCTATAGTAAATGCGTTTATAACAGATATCCAGCACATTTACATAATGATGCTTTCAGATGTAATAAATTGGCTATGTTAATGTAAGTTTTGTAATTTGGGGAAGGGAAGAAGTATGGGATGATGGTTTTATTTTCCATTATTACACATTAAGACATTGCTTTTGCAGCTGGCTTTGCTTCACTGGATTCATTTACAAATAAAGGAAAATGTTGCCAATATGAGAAATTCAGTGTAAAAGATGTAACTCCACTGAGCTGTTCTTTAAATGACAGTCTCACATACAACACAAATACTTTAAAAACTTGTTTTCTGTTAAGAACAGTGAAAAATAGGCTATTAAAATATCATTTGAAATACACAGTGGATTGAGATATACTTATTAATCATTATAGTTTTGTTGAAAATGCCAAAAGATTTGAAATACTCTAAGAGCAAGTGTACACTAGAGTTTCTCAGCAAACTAAATTTACAACAAAATTAGAAAAAAAAAGTATATATTTCAACTAAGCTTTAAAGCCAACTTCAGACTGGCCACAGACATTGGTCCTATTTCCAGTTCACTACTTCAATCTTCTCTTATTAGAGTATAATTTTTAAATCAGAAGATAGAATCA
Organism: Cygnus olor; assembly: GCF_009769625.2. Taxonomy (NCBI): domain Eukaryota; kingdom Metazoa; phylum Chordata; class Aves; order Anseriformes; family Anatidae; genus Cygnus; species Cygnus olor. Next base: position 76,565,158 of record NC_049170.1, read on the forward strand.
CCAACATGTAATATATATTACATATATAATATTACATTTTATATAATATATTATTATATAAATATATATATATATAATATAAATATATAATATGTAATATCATCTTCTAAATAATATAAGCGCATGATGTAGGTAACTTAAAGAAGGATGATTACTCTGCATTACAATAGTAGAATGAATAATTCTTGCATAGGATCCAATGCAAAGGTAGTGAAGTATTTAAGGGTCTAAGCGAATGGAATTTTTCATAAAAGTCAGCTAAGATTCTTACATATTTTTGATATTTTTAAAAATCTTGGTTTAGGTCCCAACTTTAGATGGTACTGTGAGGGGACATGAGGTTATGGGCTATATTTTTATTCCTCCTTCTTGGGGACATTTATACTTGGACAGCCGCAGTCAGCATCTGATAATAAGATGAATCACTTCATGCCTATTGCCCAATGAAAAATATAAATTTTCTTGTTTTTTGAAAAATGACAAATTGATTTCATAATTCTCTCTAATCTTATAAAATATTTTTTATCAATTATAATGTTTTAAGATGATTTTTTTTTCAGAATCAGGTGGCGTTCTATATTTAGTTTATTCTACTGCAAGATTGTTTGTTTGCTCATTATACTCAAGTTTACTGAGAAGAACTGTTTATTGAAACTGTCACAGTAAACATCACAAAATCACCCAACGTGGCCTGGCATGATACAAAGACTTTTAAATCCTTCAGAACATTATCAGTCTCCTTCTAAGTTATTCATTATTAACATAATTACTATTTGCATGTAGCAATTATGTATTTTTTATTATTTTTTGTTATTTTATTTTTAGTATGATTCTATGGAAAGAGTTGCTGTTTGTTTTTTGTTTCAGAGAAGTGAAATGAAAGACTCCTGTGTGATAAATTTAATAGCAAATACATCAGACCCTCATATCCTGCCAGCTGGCACGTTTCTTTGGCATTGGACCCTATGCAAGAATTATTCATTCTACTGTTGTAATGCAGGGCAGTCATCCTTCTTTAAGTTACATACAACATGTGCTTACATTTTTTTAGGATGTCTGAACATATTTTTCACCCACAGTAGAAAGAATAAAAGACTGAAAATTATTCTCTTAGTTAATATGGCAGGCAAACACACACAGTAAGTAAATTTCAGTGTACCTTTGCCTTGTGTTTGAATTTGTATCATCAAAGATTAATTAACTTATGGCATCTATTAACAGGAAGGTGACACACACTTTTTTTTTTTTTTAATTGCAAATAAAAAGTTGTTTTAAAAAATGTGTGGCTTTTCTCTTCTTTAAGCTTGAATAGACAGACTTCAAGAAAAAAATATTCACAAAATATTTTCATCTTGTCTTTTCAATGTGTGTAGAATTACTTGTATATGTATTTATACATGAACATACATACATAAATCTGAAGGTTCCGTTCAGTTCCATTGGAGGTGGTGTGGGCATTCCAGGGGCTACTACATGCACATTTCAAATACCAGGTGACTATGTTGTGCATTAGTCTTCTTGCCAATAATCTAATCTTCATAGCACTATATACATTGGAGCATATCAGTCATTTTCGCAAGTGTTTGAAAGAAGTCTCATATTTCTCTAACTAGGTGGAGGACAAATACGTAAATTACTGCTGCCAGTGAGCAATTCAAAAATTCAATATTTTCTTAGGAAACAACTAAATTCTTTCTTTCCCAGAGGAGAACTAGGCTATATACTCTGTCTACTGGAATACTGTATGTAAGACTTTAGACAAAGATGCATCTGGAAAAAGTAAGGCTTCATCAGTTCCACTGTCCTAAACACCTGGTCACATTTGACTTCCCTACTTTGAAAAACTTTCTGTAGGTGAACTCTTGTAACCAGTGAAGAATAGATTGTGCTCAAATAGTGTTTCACTTTGTTTTAAATTATGGTGCTATATTACTCAGAACAAACTCCAAAAACCTTTATTTTCATTGATCTTGTAGGTCATGGCATAGCATAGTTGCAGTGTATACTGGGTCAAGGACAGTGTACTAGCATGGCACATCAGAAAAAATCCTTTTATCATCAAATATAAAATGTAAGAAGACAGTATTTTTTAGTTTAATTCAAAGACTATGTCCATGTAATAGTTTATATCCAAGCCTATTACAAAATAAGTTATTTTGTAAGAAAAGAATGCTGTATGAACCAGCTTAGCCCTTCACAATTTAAAAAGCCCTATGCTCAGAATGTAATAACCAACAGCAGTAGAAGCAATAGAAACTTCAGCAAGTTATACAAACGTCCTCCTCCTGCAATGTACTGAGGATAAGAATAACAACACAACAAAATGTACTGTGCAAGGCATTGATTTAGGTGTCTGAAACCTTCTGAAAAATTCCTGCTAGTTTCAGGTCTGCCACTGGTTCATTTTTCAGGGTGTTCTCAAATGGTTATCTATCAGTTCCTAACACAGCAACATTGCCAGAGTAACCATCTATATGGTAAGACTGTCACATGTAGGGTGTAAAGTCCTAAGAGAAACAAAACCCAGGTTGCAAATGTCTGTAGACCTTTTTTGTATAATCTTGTGTACAGACTGCCTTAAATTATTTTTCCTACTCTTAGTTCCCTTCTATCTTGACTTATTATCAAATCAATAAACTGGCTCTAGCATTTCGTAAAGTGCTTTTAAAGAATACCCTTTTACTGCTCTGAGCACATAACTAAATAAGATGTCTAATCCATAATGCAAACCATCCCATTTTCTTTTCAAGCACACCTTCCTGTATGCTTAGAATAGGTCAACTGTCTTGTCTTCCAAGACAGTTGAAAAGGAAAAGGAAAAGGAAAAGGAAAAGAAAGAAAAAGAAAAAGAAAAAGAAAAAGAAAAAGAAAAAGAAAAAGAAAAAGAAAAAGAAAAAGAAAAAGAAAAAGAAAAAGAAAAAGAAAAAGGAAAAGGAAAAGAAAAAGGAAAAGGAAAAGAAAAAGAAAACAGAAAAAAAAGTAAAAGAAAAAAAGAAAAAGAAAAAAAAAGAAAAAGAAAAAGAAAAAGAAAAAGAAAAAGAAAAAGAAAAAGAAAAAGAAAAAGAAAAAGAAAAAGAAAAAGAAAAAGAAAAAGAAAAAGAAAAAGAAAACCAAAAGCAAAAGAAAAAGAAAAAGAAAAATAAAAAGAAAAAGAAAAAGAAAAAGAAAGAAAAAGGAAAAAAGAAAAAGGAAAAGGAAAAGAAAAAGAAAAAGAAAAAGGAAAAGGAAAAGGAAAAGGAAAAGGAAAAGGAAAAGGAAAAGGAAAAGGAAAAGGAAAAGGAAAAGGAAAAGGAAAAGGAAAAGGAAAAGGAAAAGGAAAAGGAAAAGGAAAAGGAATAGGAAAAGGAATAGGAAAAGGAATAGGAAAAGGAAACGAAAAAGGAAAAGAAAAAAAGGGGGGGGAAGGACAGTTTTAATAGCTCAGTTTTCCTTAAATACTTTCTTGCATGATACAGACATTGCTTAGTACTTTTATTATCAACAAATGAGGACATTGACTAAATCTGACTCAGATTCAACTGAACTCTATTTTTCTTGTTAGATCATGTAATTCTGTGATATTTGGCTAGACAGAAAAATTAAAAGCATGTAAATCTGACAGCCTAAGGCCCACTGACTTAAGGAGATAAGTATCTTTTTAAGTACAGGGCTGGCTTTATTATTGTATTATATATTGAGAAATTCCATTATCCTATAAGAGAATTGTAAAGAAAAGAATTAAGAAACTATTTTTGCTTATTTCCTGAATAAACAATTAAAAAAAAAAGAGAGAAAAAAAATCATGATTATTATGTAAGAAGGCAGAAATTCAGACATACCATTTAATATTTTATGTGGAGGTTCTGATTTATTTATTTTTAATACTTGGTCATGGTTGTTTTGTTTTTGTTATTGTTTTCTGTAGCTAAGCTTTTTTAGAGTGAGAAAAAAATATGACATTTGATAACCATGCTAAAGATAAAGTGGGTGTTGTATTTTTATAATCTGCCAATAGGCATATTTAAGTTGGCACTTCAGTGGGGTATAAATTTTGAGCTGAATTTAAGAGAAAAGTGATTTTCATTTGATATTCAAGTGATTGTTTTTCAGCAATTTTAAATGCTGTATTTTGTCCAAAAGAAAAATAAATAAAAATATTTTCCCTACCTATTAGAACTTTATGTGGAACATGTCATCACAGTTAACTGCGGATGCTACAAATCAGAATCAAGTCTGAATATCTGAAATGTTGGCAATACATTTTTTGTCTGACAACTAATCATTCTGTTCAACACAGAACTTTAGGATGTATCTGGGAAGACTAAGACGTTAATATTTGTTACAGAATCCCATGAAAGTGTTTTTATAATTTTCTATTAGTTTTCATTTTGCAAAAGTTAAAGTAGATGGCCATCTTATTCAAGATAGTCAGCACAAATTCCTTTTCTTAGATTTCTTAAACAAAACAAAACAAAAAATCCAGCAAAAATGTTTTAAAGAAAAGTGCAAAAGTCCCAAGTGCAATTTGAATGTATTCATTCATTCAAAAAGGCATGTCTAGCACTTCAATACTGCTTTACGGATTTCTAGAAGGAACAACATATTGAGGAAAGCTACAAGAAATGACTTGACACGTCTACTCCTTGGTCTAAAGTAGAGCAAACTTCTTGTACCCCATTGTTTACAATGACATAAGAGAAGAGAATTAAATAAGATGAAATTTCTGATCTAAAAATGCCAGATCTACTCCATACCTTCATTTTTTTTCTAGGAGTGAAGAGCAAATAAGTAGGCTCACATGTGAGCAATGTACCTGATCTAATTCTTTGTGTTCTGTGGTTGAGGGAACACTAGAACTGGCTGAAAAATACAAAGCATACTGTTCAAAAAGTATTTCTTTTAAATATTCTTCTGAGACTGAATTCAACCATATTCAAAAAATGTTCACATGTAAACTTTCATGTAAGAAAAATATTCTAGTTTAAACGTTAATGAAATTGCTTTTATTGTTGAGATGCCGATTTGAAATCATTCCCTGCAAGTGACAAAGCAGGAATTGCCCTGAAAACACTTAAAATCTAGTTAAACAATGATGAAAAAAAAATAGATATTAATATAAAAGCTGGGGAGAGAAAAACCAAGCAAACAAACAAACAAAAAAAAAACAGTTCTCAGTGTTTATAACTGCTAGTTGATGAGGCTCTGGCAACTTCATGGAGCAGATATGTACTGGGTCGGGCTGGGATGTTAACTTTCCCTGCAACGGCCCATACAGTGCTGTGCTCTGCACTTGTAGCTAAAACAGCAATGGTATCACACCAGTGTTGTGTCTGCTATTGAGCAGTGCTGGCACAGCATCAGGACTCTCTCTAACTCCCCTAGGGGTGGGCAAAGATGTGAGAAAAGAAACATCACCAGGGAAGCTGACCTAAACCAACCAAAGGGATATTCCATATCATATGATGTCACACTCAGCAATAAAAGGTGGAAAAAGGAGGAAGAGGGGAGGGGTGGGCTCTCGTTGTGAAAACGTCTGTCCTCCTCCCGAACACTGGCTACGTGCGTTGAGGCCCTGCTTCAAGGACGTGGTCAAGCATCGCTCATTTGTGGGAAGTAGAGAGTAATTCCTTTCCTCTGCACTTCCACATAGCCTTTACTTGTTTTGTTTAGTTTTCCCTTTCCCCCTCCCTTTTCCCTTTTCCTTTTTTCCCCTTTAGTTAAATTGTTAATTGCTTAGTTAAATTGTTTAATTAAGAATAATCTTTCCTTAATAATTAATTTTTTTCCTTTAATTAAATCATCCTTATCTCAACCCGTGAGTTGTTCTTTCCTTTACTTCTTCCCCTCCTCATCTAAGGAGGGGGAGTGAGAGAGCGGTTGTGGTATTCAGTTGCCTAGCACGGTAAAACCACCACAAGATATTACAGAGAGAAACTCCCACTTATCTATACACCTCAAATTCAATATCAGATTTAATTTCTCACCAATATAACCTTATTCAGTCACTCTAAAAGTGAACATATGATAATCAGCATATCGCTATGTATTTTTCTGTTCCTCATGAATCCAAGCAATCTGCAGGCTGAGATGGAAGAATTTCTTCTATGGCAATACTGTGATATGCATGTGCTGCAGATATTTTTATATATCAGTTCTCATCTTCAGTTCATTTAAGGTGACAAGTTTAACAGCTTTGTTGCATGTACCTTTTTCCCTCCAGGAGCAGGAAACTGTCAAAAAAAAAAAAAAAGTGATTTAAATATTCTGAGCTGTAGCTGCATGAAAGTAAAGAAAGTTGAAAAATTATCTAAGTAGTTTAAAATCAATGAGACAAGGATTTGTGTTGTAACACATAGTTCAATGTTCTTAAATCACCCCAAACTTGTGAATATTTAGGCTGAGGAGCATGGTTAAGGCCTGACTACATTTAAACTTAACTTGAAGTTATTTATGAACAGATTTGAAGAGCTGCTAATAGACTCTCACACTGAGAAATGTGAGAGCATCTGATTGTATTGCTTTGTTTCTAAAACTTTCTTTATATTTCCTGTCTTACAACAAGAATATCCAACCAAGCAATTGCTTGAAAATGATTTCTCAACCAAACAGTATTTGTTTGCACAGACGTAATACTGCAATTGTAATATTTGTTTTTTTTTTTTTCACCATCACTTTAAATGTTGATACCAAAAAGTTGCATTTTATGTGCAGCTCCATTGTCATCAAGGTCTATATTGCCACATGGTAGGAAATTATCTAGGTAAGGGCTACAGCTAATTTCCTCTGTCGACAGAACAGTGTTGGAAACTCTTTAAAATTTCAGTGTTGGAAACTCATAGCAGAACTCAAACAATGTTATTAGTTTATTCCAGGAAATACCATGTGAGAGAAGTTAGGAATTATCTTACTGGGATGAATCAATCGTCCACTACACCACTAGCCTGCAACCTAAGATGTCTATTCCTCCTATGTTTTACATGAAAGTACAAAAACATGAAGAAAGAAATCTTCTTAAGGGTAAACAGACCTTCAGGAAAACATCTGTGATTTTTAACTTGTACGTCATACATTGTTTTGAAATGGGCCTAATATTTCTGAATGTTACAAAATTTTAATCAAAACAGTAGGATTCTAACTGGGGACAAAGTATTTCTTAATGTTTTATTTTAAGTTATAGACCAGCATCTGTCACCTTAATATCCCATTAAAAGAGATATTTTTTAATGATTTTCTCTTCAGTCTGGAAAACAAAAGTAAGATAAGAAATTGTTGAGGGAAAAGGGGCTTAGTAGAAATAGACACTTCTCACTTGCCTCTCCTCAAAACATCATCTTTTTGTTGTGACTTTTTAATACAATAAAACAGTGATCTGTTTTAAAAAGACTTTCCATGATTTGAACAGGCATTTATATTTCAAAACTATATAAAGCTGCTATTGTGTAACTTTTCTATAGTTTATGAATTTTAGAAGCTAGGTTGACAACGTTACAAGGTATTAATTATTTACTCCCCCTTCCCCCCTCCCCCCCATTCTCTAGAAAATCTGAGTAGCTCTTCATACAAACCTTTCTATGTACACAATGAAAATTAAACCTATTTTTTATTCAGATGGGAGTCATAGAAATGTAGCAAAAGAAGTGATAATGGTGTACATGGATGGCATGGTCTACACAGTCTGTTATAGTGCAACTCCATTTTTACTATCAACTTTAATAACAGATATTTTTCTCACTAGTTTTGAAAAAGTCCATAATTACTTTTACCATTAGACATTTTTTCCACTGTGTAGACTAAATTTACATTGTTCCAGTTCTAGTCTACTATTCTCATCCTATTAACAGTGAGCATGGAGAACGGATGATCACCTTTTGCAGCTCTCTTACGTATTTGAAGATTTAATATTTAATTTCTGTCTTTTCCTCTGTAGAATAGTCTACTTTAGTTCTCATATTCCATGTGTTTTCTAAACAATTGATCACACAGAGCTGCTGGATGGGAAGTGTCTCATAATACTTCACGGAATAAGGAAGTAAAAGTACAGGGTTATGTGGCAGAAGGAAGGATAAGAACACAGACTCTCAGGGGTGTGAATTGGTTCTCCTGTATTTCCAGGACCACAATGAAGCCTTTGCTGGCTCCCTCCCTGTAGAGCACTAGTTCCATGCCCATCTGTTTCTTTTGCTACTTTTTTAAAACTCACTGTTAATTAACTTGTCCATTAGTGTCCCACTTGTATGATTTTGATGAAGCCCTCTGTACTCAGCTCAGCTCTTCACCTGTTTCCTGGGCTCTCCCAGGAGTTAGCACTGTTAATCATAGAATCATACAGTCATACAATAGCTCAGGTTGGAAGGGACCTCAAAGATCATCTAGTTCCAAACCCCCTTCCATAGGCAGGGTTGCCACCCACTAGACCAGGTTGCTCAGGGCCTCATCTAACCTGGCCTTGAACATCTCCAGGGATGGGGCATCCACAACCTCTCTGGGCAACCTGCGCCAGTGCCTCACCACCCTCTGAGTGAAGAATTTCCTCTTAACCTCTAATCTAAATCTCCCCTCTTTTATTTTAAAACCATTCCCCCCGTGTACTGTCATTATCTGTTTGAGCAAAGAGTCGCTCTCCATCTTTATTTATGTCCCCTTTAAGTACTGAAAGGTCACAATTAACTTTTTTTAGGGAGCTGGTTTCCTTGCCTAGCCTACTTTGGCAAGGAAATCTACAACATACATCACATATTCTACTCTTTCAGGAGTGATAAGAACTGAAAATACTTGTCCATCCCTCCTCTTCACTCCTACATCAGGTAAAACCACATTTTATTTTGTAGTGTTTATTTATTTGTTTAACAATTTTTACTCCTAGAAAGGGCAGCATAGAAGATAAAAGAGAAGAGGTCTAAAATCTGTTTGTTTGTTTGTTTGTTTGTTTTTTTCCTCCTGTAACTATATTCTGTGTGCCAGCTTGGGTATACCTAGCTAGAAAAGTGTAGCAATATCTCAAACTGTTTCATTTGCTATCTAGACAAATTGAATAGCTTCTTAATAAAGCTGTTTTGGATGACATTTAATATTAAAGCAAGTCATCTAACAGGACTCACATATTCCCTTTCTGGCTGCTGAGATAATCTGACTTTTGAATGAGGGTGAGAAGCTTATGAATATGAATTAAGAAACATTTCTGTATTTAAAGAGTGACTGTCAGAAGGTCAAGAGATCGGATGTGATTTAGATCATCTATTCTTTTCCAACATCAGCTGACCTCTTAGAGATAATCCTAAGGTCTGCAATACTAAAGCAATAACGACTCCAGATTTGAGAGTAAAGGTTACAACAACATGAAATAATAGAAAGAGTAGAACTTCATTGTGTCTCAGAAACAGTAATTATTATGGGTTCCTTTTATACAACTTCTCTGATAGAAGTTCGGAAGGGTTGTGTATGAGTGTGTATGTGCAGAAAATATAGATGTACAAATGTCATACGGAAACCTTACAATTTAATATAACTGAGAAAAAAAGAGAGGGAGCTTTCATAGTGACCAGTAGCTTTTCTGCCTCAATACCTTTTCTCTTCAAGGTACTCAGAATGATTCCCAGAGCTGGCTCAAGGCCTCTCAACAACACAGGCAAAATTAAATTTTGCAGCTCCATGGGTGAGAAGCTGAGAAAGGCTGGAGCAGGAACATAGAGCCACGGGGGAGCTGCAGGGAGCTCGGCTGCTTGCTCCTGCTCCTGCTGCCTGGCAGATGGGAGGTTGTGAGCAACAACTGCTCTGACACCAGCAGCCACCACCTGTCTGCTTTCCAGAACATTGGCAAAGATAAATCACATATTGGGGTCAGGTACATTGATTGCATCCCCACTTTGCCTATGCCTACAGCCATTTTTTTTTCTATACATTTGTGTTACATATCTGTTTTCCGCACAGAATTGTAACCCTAATATGTGAATTATCTTAAAAAGAACCATTTATAGAATACACTATCACGAAGTATAATATCAGTTTTGTTCTTTTGTGGTTTTAATACAAACTGATGCTAACACAAGTAGCTTTCTATTAGTCCTTTCAGTTTGCATCAGCTTTCTATTCTTTGAAACTAAATAAAGATGGAACAAACAAAAACATTTAGCCGTGTATATTTCCTGAAAAAAAAATCTTGAATAAATTAATTCTTTGCCTTTCATTACAGCAAGCTGCTAAATTAAATTATGTTCACACAGACACACCCCACCAAGACACCCCCCCAAAAAAAAGAAAAAAATAAAATAGAGAATAAATAGAATAGAAATAAAATAAAAAAACCACCAAGCAGCTGTCATATCCATTACATTTTAGAGTACTAATTTTAGTGCATGTGGTACTGGTGACATTAAAGATACCCATAGACCTTTCAAATATGTAGGTGCATTTCCACAAAACTTAGAGTTGCTCTAAGAGCCTGATCTACTGCTCTTTAGTTTACCATCTTCTTTGCAGACTATGCTTAACTTAGTGCCAAAATATTTTAAATACAGATTTTGTGTTGAAATTTCTTCCTTGAATCTGTTTTTCATTAATAAGGTTTCAAAACTGTCCCCAGGAGGTTTCCTTGTTCAGAAACCCAACAGTTTCTACTTTCAGGCTCTTAATTACACATATTGTTAGAAAACAATTTCATATGAATAGATTGCTTTTGATAGTTACAGAAGAGAGGAACACCTGTTGCTTTCAAAAGCTTTTTTTTTTTTTTTAAATTGTGACAAATTGTTTCTTAATACATCAGTGACAAGTTAATATTGAAGTTTTTATTATGAACTTACATTCTTAAGTCAAAGTATTAATATATACATTTATGATTTACCTCATGGACCCATTTTAATTTTCCTAGAAATTAGACTTGGAATGAAGAATATTAAATACATATATATACTCTCCCAGTCATGCCTCTTCAAGACTGATTCATTTATTCAAATCTTTAAAGCCAGACAAAACATTCAAAGGACTATGGAGATATTCAAACAAGACCATGTTTATCCCATGTTTTAATCAGCTATAAAAAGTTATTGGTGGCAGAATTCACAATTGTTATTGGGTTCCAGAGTAATACCTAGTGAAAATAACGGGCTGTTAGTGTTTTGAAATGACCCCCCTCTTATCCAATAGTACTGGGCAGTTTCCAATTTGCTTCTGAATGTTTAGTTTCCCCAGAGACTAGATAATTAAGAAAGTGACAATAAGTAAGTGCACATATCTGTGTAGTGTATATAAGAAACTGAAAGAGTTTATGAGTTAAGCAATATAGAATCAGAAAAAATATATATATATATATCAAAATTTATGCTTTACATCTATCACAGAAACCTACTGGAGAATGCAAACTCTCCATATTTGTATTGTTTGAGGTTTATATGTGTCTAAATTCAGGTGGGTTTTAGTTAGTTAGTTAGTTAGCTAGTTATTACCAAGAACCTGTTTCCTGCTTATCTCTTTACTTTGCTAGGATGGTATTTGTACAATTTGGCTGGTAAAAGACTTCATTTATCCAGTCTCTCACTTTAGTCTGTCATTTATTCTGTTTTCCATGAACTCATTACAAACCATAACTAACCATGACATCTTTGTGCTGTGGCCAGAGGAGTTGAACAGGTCCCTTTGAAACTAATTGTGATTTTGTTCTTTATTTCGTCTATTCAGCATAGACAAAGTACAAGTGTAGTAATCATGTTTTGGAGACATATGGTTAAATTCTAGCTAATAAAACTTTGCCAGTAATTTCCCAGGAAGACTGAGTTGTAATATCTTTGGCATTTTTAAGTTTATCTCCCTTGTCGTATGCAGACTAGCTTTTAGGTAGGGCATACTGATGCATTTAAATACAGTACTCCTACGTTAAAGTTCTGAAAGCCTGAGCTCCTTGTAACATCCTTCAAAATTTGTTGCTGGAAAGAATATTAATGTATAGTTAAATGTACACAATATTTAGTAGATAACATAAATCAGAAAAAGAAGTGAATCCATCACTGGAATTCAGGAACCTTAAAGCAAGCTGAACAAACATCTTGCAATCTAAATTGCTACTGTTGAACTGAAAACAAATTTGAATGGTTTCATAAGACCAATGAGGAAGAATTAACTTCTCAATATCAGGCTGCCCAGAGAGATTGTGGTATCTCCTTCTCTGGAGACATTCACAACCCACCTGGACGTGTTCCTGTGTGACCTGATCTAGGTGTTCCTGCTCCAGCAGGGGGATTGGACTAGATGACCTTTCAAGGTCTCTTCCAATCTCTAATATTCTGTGATTCTGCAATTCTGTAATATAACTAATGGCTTATAATATATTTTCCTCAACAAAGACATTTTATCAAAGGAATTTCACCTGTGCAAATCTTATTTTGACTTATAAACTGTTTTTTATTGATAAGACCTTTACCTGCAGCTAATACGTATATCCTGCTACTACTTATCTAAATTACATAAGAAATGAATGTCAGGTATTAACTAATTCTTATAGGTTAGAGGATCTTAACAATATATGCATTTTGTGTTCCAGTTTTGAAAAAAATAAAAATAAAATAAAGTAAAAATGAAGAGAATGGTCTTCTGTTTTCTTGTGTAGCTAACAAAAAAAAAAAAAGAAAAAAAAAAACACGGTATGTCTGAAATTGATATAATGTACAGTATAGTAACCCATCATTGCCAGTATGTTGCTGAAGAGTGAATCAGTGTCTTATTGGAACTTTACCTTCCAAATAATTTTCAGAGTTTTGATATCTGACTGGATTATTCTGATAAGTACAACCTAGTATGGTAATTGTCTGGCAAAAGCTTATTTTATAAGTTTTCTAGTATAGTTTGGCCTATGATGTGGAATAAGCAAAAAATAAAGGCAGAAAAGTTATTATAGACTGGATGTTTTTTAACAAAGCAATTGGGAATATCAAAAGATCCTAGAACTATGAGAAAATATATGTCTTAAGACTTAAAGAAAATAAGTTTAGATTTTCTGATTTTAAAGAGGGAGATAGTTATATCTTTCTGCCTGTCTTGGTGTCAGAGAGCTCAGGCAGGTAGAGCAAGCTTCTGACGTTATTTTCCCTGCTCCTAGAAGCCCTATGGATCTGAGGCTTGCTGGTCCTGCATCATGAACTTTATGTTCCTGATTTTGAAATTAGACAACCTGCATATGGAAATCTGTTGGCTCCTTTATCAAGATCATGAATGTCTTTATCAAGGTCAACTTACTTCAATTACAGTGTCTGTGACTCTGCCTGCAGCTCTTAAAATATATTGCTGTTTTCCTTTCTACTTCTAAAAAAATGTAGTTATATATTTGAATTCTGTGAATTTTACGTATAAAATTAGCTGGCCGGGATAATTCCACTTATGCAATACAGTCAGAAGTCTGTGAACAGACAAGCTAAAAGCAAGAGTCTTAAACAGATGGAGTTTTATAAAAATTAGTGAGCAATTGGTGTGTCTGTAGTTTGCCAGAAGCTACTTGCAAGTAAGAAATTGTGAGATACAAAAGCTGTAATTTCTTTAATTTTATTTTATTTTACTTTATTTTATTTTATTTTATTTTAATTTTATTTTTTTCCTTAAAGGGAATAAGGGAATAAGATTAAACTCCATCTTCAACAGGAACAAAAGATATCGATCTGACTTTCTTCTCCCCCCAAAAAAAAAAAAAAAGATATGTTGAAAAGATATGTTTCTTTCTACTAAGACTGATAATATATTTCTTCCTTTAAAAGTGTCTCTGAGACTAAAGAAAAGGAAATTCATGAAAATATACACTGAAATTTTGAATTAGTTAACTTTTGAGTGATATAACAGCTTTTTTACCTTTCTCTGTAGGCTTTGAAAAAGCTTTCTTTTATGACAGGCTGTTACGGTGGAAGTAGACCACTACTAACCTGACACAAAACCTTAATTCACACTTATAATTTTACAGTTCTAACATAATGTGCAAGAATTTTTCTATATTCATTACCTTCCCATTGTTGTAGGGCCTATTATCACTAATACAGGATATGCTTTGGCAATGGTGGAAATTCTGCAGAAGAAAGCTTACTTTTATTAAAAATAATAATAATGAAAAAAGTCCTAGCACACTTTTGATAGGGTGACAGGTACACCTTGCAAAAATGTAGAACATGCAGTAACCAAAAAGCCATGAACACCAACATTAAGAACACCTTTTGTAAACACTTTCCTGTTTAATTCTCCAAACTAACAAACACATTGAAGACCTGAAGAATAAAAAACAAAGAGCCACCAAAAAGAACGAATTACAGACCATCAGTGGTGCAAGTATCATCTTGCCAGGTTGCCCAGGGAGTGGCGGTGGAGTCACTGTCCCTGGGGGTATTTAAGGAAAGGTTGGATGTGGTACTTAGGGACCTAATTTAGGGGGTAAAATCAGCAGCAGGGGGACAGTTAGACCACATGATCTTGGAGGTCTTTTCCAACCTTAACGGTTCTATGATTCCATGATTTCCAGGACACCATCCACTGGGGAGCAGCGTGTGAAATTCAGGGTGAATTCAAAACGTAATTTATGAACTGATTTTAGTAACTGTTCATAAACGATAGTCTGGACAGTTAAACAAATGCAGCCCATGTCCAGTGTTCTTTTTACTTTTTTTTTTTTTTTTTTGTAGGTGTAAAACTACTAGACAAAGGTGTCATGTTAGTTCTTGTGTTTATTCAGTTACTTTTATGCTCTTCATTTCCACATCACTGAGAAACAGAGAGCAGCATGTCACAATACTGATGACAGTTAACAATGGTAAAGCAGTTAAGTTGTCTCCTGCTGACTCCTTTGAAATACAAGCTGTCCTTGATGTTCATGTCTACGGATTTGCTACCACTAGAACAGCTGATGATATATGGCAGCTGGCATTGCAGCATCTTAATGCATTGAATTGTTTTCCCATGCAGTGGCTGACTCTACAGAGTTTTACTCTTAAACTACTGTGCTGAAGTGACAAGAAGCATTATCAATCATTAAAATCACCTTGCATTTCCTCCTTGCAGTGTGGAAAAACAGCTGTATAAAGCAAATAATTCATACTCAACCAAGTAGTTTAAAAAAAAAAAAAAAGGCAAAAAAAAAAAAGCTTTTTTCTGCCTTTATTTTTTTTCTTGGTACTTGCATGAAAAAGCTATAAATTCTTTAAACGTGTATGCGAATATCTTGGACAAATCTCTGTTTAAGTTTATCTTGTACATAAGTCATGCTATTCTGCAAGTGTTCGGTGCTCATTGTGCTAAATGCAAGTTATGCTATTACCTTTGTAAATGTTCACAAGCCACAGGTTCTTTTCCTGTTCTGTAGATGAAGGAATGTGATTCTTTTAAGGATATATGATAATTAGAGATATCATTGAGATTTTCAGTCACCTTCTTCTAATTATTTTACCATTTTATGCTAGTAGTTGCTGTTGAGGTTCCTGTCTCAGAATAAGGTGAATTTAGGTTCCACTGGTGGATAGAAAAATATGTACTAAAAGATTCTGACAAGAAACATGTAAGCAAAACAAACAATTGTTATATCTAACAAAGTGGGATTGTACAGAAAAAAAAAAAAAAAAAAAAAAAGAAAAAAAAGTTTAATAATTTGTTGGAAACCAAAGTCTTTTCTGTTTTCCACTGCACTTGCTGCATGAACTTTACACAGGTCATTGAAACACTTGAACTGTTGAATGGAAAGGAGAGGTAGAGAAGCTGGGAATGAAGGAGCGAAGCAGCCTGAGGAAAAAATATAGAATTGTGGTGGTGCTTTTTAGATTTCTTCTTTGTTTCTTAACACCTAACTGCATTTTAACTGGCAATAAATTAAATTAATTTTCCATAGGTCAAGTCTATTTTACGCATGATGCTAGGTGATCTCCCTGTCTTTATGTCATTTTGTGAGTTTTTTCATGCTATTTTATCTCCTAGTTCTGTTGAGGAGGGAGAGTGAGACAGCAGCAGGGTGGGCATCTGGCTGCTGGCTAAGGTCAGCCTGCCATATTCCCATACATTAAGGGAAAGAAGCCTTCTAGAGTGTCCCCGGATGATCAAGGCATAACAGTGAAATAAGCAAACAAACAAACAAAAAATAAAACAAACAAAAAAAAAACATCAAATGAGAACAACAACAACAACACACATTACTCATAGCAAAAGAGAACACAGAAGGGGAATATCAGTTCTTTTTGAGCATATTTTTGTACAATGCAGAAGAAAAAAAGGAGATTTCAACCTTATATTTTTCTTTGTGTAAGACTCATTACAAGAACTAGGTTCAATTTAACCTTGAAAACATTTTTGAGCTACACAAGATGAACTGTAATGGGTTGCTAGAGCCAGACAGTATTCTTCCAGTAGTTCCAGATCTCAGAAGCAAAAGTAAATTAGTAGCACTGATTATCTTAAAGCTGCATTGGTATCTGCATATAACATATCAAGTAATATGAAAAACAAAAGAGTTACAGTCAATGGTTCAATGTCCAAATGGAAACCAGTAATGCGTGGTGTCCATCAAGAACCTATACTGGGACCAATACTGCTAGTATCTTCACCAGTAACATAAATATTTGGATTATGTACGCCCTCAGCAAGTTTGTAGTTGACACCTGTGGTGGTTTCACACCAATGAGCAGCTAAACACCACACTATTCTCTCACTCTCACTCTCACTCTCTCTCAACAGAAGAGTGGGAGAAAATACTATGGAAAAGACTCCATTCTGGAGTCTGCTCCCATGGGGCTCCATACCTGCTCCACCATGGGCTCCTCCATGGGCTGCAACATGGATATCTGCTTCAGTGTGGTACACTGTGGGCTGCACTGGGACAGTCTATTTCACCATGGTACTCTCCACGGACTGCAGGGGAACTTTTTTTTTTTTTAATGTAAACAAAAGAGAAGAGTAAATTATTATTATTATTATTATTTTCAAAAAGTGAAAAACAAACAAACAAACAGTGAAAATCTTCAATAAATGATTTTTGAATGCCAGGATAAATGTTCTGTTGAATTCCTTGGATGATAACATGGATGCTAAGATTTTATATGGACTCAAACATGAGAAATTCATGGAAGAAAATCCATGAAGAGTTATTACAGAAAGCATATCCGACAAGGGAACTTCCTGAACTGAGAGAAGATAAGCATCAAAAGACTATTAAAGTAACATATATGTTTTTCCTGTTCTTATACTGTTCAGGCATCTGCTTTCGGCTGTTAGAGACAGATGGCTGGACTAGACAGACCTTTAGTGTAACCCCAAGTAGATGATCTTACAAATGATGATTCTTTCAAAAAGCACAAGTAAGCCAGAAAAACTGCCCTTACAGGACTTCTGTTGGGTTCATGAACATATAAGATCTCTTCTTTGAAACAAAGACCTTAGAATCAGAGAATCATAAAAACATTTAGGTTGGAAAAGACCTCCAAGATCACCAAGTCCAACCATTAATCTAGCCCTGCCAAATCTACCACTAAACCATGTCCCTAAACACTACCTCTACAGGTCTTTTGAATACCTCCAGTTATAGTGGCTGAACTGCTTCCCTGGGCAGTCTGTTCCAATGCTTCACAACATTTTCGGTGAAGAAATGTTTCCTAATATCCAACCTAAACCCCTAAACCTACCCTGGTGCAACCTGAGGCCATTCCCTCTTGTCCTATCGCTTGTTGCTTGGGAAAAGAGACTGACCTCACTACCTTCTTTGAGGTAGTTATAGAGAGCAATAAGTTCTCCCCTGAGCCTCCTTTTCTCTAGGCTAAATAACCCAGCTCCCTCAGCCACCCCTCCTAAGACTGGTTCTCTAGACCCTTCACCAGCTCTGTTGCCCTTCTTTGGACCTTATAGGCTTCCCATAGTCTTGCTAGCATAGGTAGAGACATAAAGAAAAACAAACGGAATATTATGTTTTTTTTGTGTGTGTTTGGTTGGTTTGCTTTTGCCTCTTTTAAAGCTTTTAATTCTCAATGAAACCACAAGGAATCCCCCCATTCATTTTAGTGGACTTTGCAGAAGTCTATTGGTCTTTTCAGTGTCCAGACAAAAATCTATATACAGAATTTAATAGTACAGAGATGCACTTGCAGAAGATGTTAACAGCAGCCTGTACCCACAATATTATCCAAGTTCAACAAATGAGTTACACTGAGTATAAGAAATACAGAAGGAATTGTAAACAACAACAACAAAAAAATCTCTAGTGATCTTCCCTGGTGATGCATGGCAGGCATGGCATGCTACTTACTATAGTCATTTTCTACTTGACTTTGAGTTTAGTACTAGATTAGGCCATTAGTAGCTTTCAGTGCTTAAGTGATGTAGCTGTATCTGTGTGTACATTTGTATAGCACTTAGGAGTTATCAGTTCCTAATAAAAACATCCACATTTCTTGTAAAGGCATAGTATTTATCTTATCCTATAAATGCACTTAGAGTTAGCTGACATAGAAGCACTAAGGTTACCAAAGCCAAAGTACATCATGCACAAATTGAAAACAAGAAACAAAAACAATTAGTTCAAAACATCAGATCAGCTTGTATTTCTCCAGTTTTGAATAACCATCTAGAAGACAGTTTATGTGACTTTAACAAAATAATATGTTAAATACTGATGCAAAGTTTCATTATGGGCTTTAAAATATCATTAAAATATAATGTTTGAACATCATATTTACAAAACAGCAGCCAAATGTGTGGATTGCAAACAAAATATTATAGCTCAATATATCTTGTCATATATTATAAGGTCACTGAGGAACAAAGAATATTTTAAGCAGTTGTAATGGATGTTGCTTTTATGTGGGATTTATCTGTATACAGAAGTAAAGTATAATTTGGGATTTTTTTTTAATTTTATTTTTTAAGATACTTGGTCAGGTCTTAAGACATGGGGCTAAAGAAAAGCTGCAGGATTAGCCGTGATTTTCCTAAGAAACATAAATTCATTTTCCTGAATCCATTTGTGCTTTTCTTTTTCTGCTACAGTCTTAAGCCCCGAGTTGAGCTTCTTAAGAAGTTTTTTAACTTAATACTTATTCTACAGTATAGGAATCTCAATTTCCTTATGTTATGCAGTATCAAAACTGATCATAGGAAAAAGGAGGAGAGATATTGCTGTTTATAGGGCAGCCTCATTATGTACTTGAGTATTTTTCATTGAAGTAAAAAAAAAATCAGGAGCTGATGCATTCTGCTTTGCACTGACTGAGCTGACAGTACTGCTGGAGTAGTCTACAAGACGGCAATAGATATCCTACACAGTGACTGTCTTTTTTCTTCCTATGCTTTTTTTAAGGTAAACTAATATACTTAATGTCACCACCAATATTTATTACTGTTAATATGGCATGCACCAAAATGTACCAGATTTACCCACAGTTTCATACATATATATGTTTTATATTAATATATATATAAAATTTAAATTTACATAGCTATGTTTAATTTAATGAAATCCTTTGACACAGATTGACTACACCCAGATTTCTAAAAGAACATCCTCTCTTTTGGGAAGTACTATTCGTCTTAACCTTATTCATTTTTACAGGTGTGAATCATTGGATTTCTTAGGTTTCCTTGTGCAAAAACGTTCATCTATAGTGATAAAAATAGCATTTATATTGTAGAAGTTAATAGTATTTATTCTTTTAATTATCAATTATATTACTAAAGTGATCTTATTTGATTAGTGGTGGTTAGGTAACCTTCTGAGACATTTGAGACATTACCTGAATAGAATCATAGAATATCCTCAGTTGGAAAAGACCCACAAGAATCATTGAGTCCAACTCCTGGCTCCACACAGGATCACCCAAAAATCAGACCCCATGTCTGAGAACATTGTCCGAACACTTCCAGAACTTCGTCAAGCTTGTTGTGTGACCACTGCCCTGGGGAGCCTGTTCCCAACAGACCAACCACCCTTCACTCAGTGAAGAACCTTTTCATAACATCCAGACTGAATGTCCCCTGTTGCAGCTCCATGCCATTCCATTGGGTCCTGTCACTGTCAGCAGAGAGCAGAGCTCAGTGCCTGCCCTTCTGCTCCCCTCGTGAGGAAACTGTAGGCCATTGTGAGGTCTCCCATTTCCTGTTCTCTAGGCTGAACAATTCAACTGACTTCAGCCACTCCTCATACATCTTGCCCTCTAGACATCTTTGTAGCCCTCTTTCAGACACTAATAGTTTTATGTCCTTCTTATATTGTGGTGCCCAAAGCAGTGATCTAGGTGAGACTGCAGCAGTGCAGAGTAGAGCAGGACAATCACATCCCTCAACTGGCTAGCAATGCTGTTTGCTGTTCTTGATGCACCCCAGAATATGGTTGGCCCTTTTGGTTGACAGGACACATTGATGACTCATAATCAACTTTCCATTGACTAACTCCTACCCACCCCACCCCACCAGCCTGGACCCTTTCAATGAGCGGCTCTCCAGCCTCTTGTCCCCCAGTCTGTATATATATTCAAGGAAAAAGGACATAAGAATTCTCATTATCATTCTTAAACTACCTTTTATTAACTCACAAAAAATGTAGGGAAACTAGATTGTTATGCATGGATTGTTATGTTGAGATCAGTAGATTTGCTCTGGTATAAAGAGAAAAATAATGTATTTTTGGATATGTAATTTTAAGGAGATTCAAAACTTTGAAGGGGAAATGTAAGATTTAACTGTACAGGGAAGCTTCCAAATAAAAATGGACTCAATCTAAAACACTCAGCAATATCACTGCACCAAGCCTGTCTGAATTTAAGAAGCATTTGGACTGTGCACTTAGTCACATGGTCTAAAATTTTGGGTAGACCTGTGTGGTGCCCAGAGTTGGACTTGATGATCCTTATGGGTCCCTTCCAACTCAGGATATTCTATGATTCTATGATTCTATAACAATCCACTTAGTTTCCATAGAAATCTGATGTGCCAAGAACTTTTGAAAAATTGGCTTTGGGGGAGGGGAGGAGGGGAAGATGGGGGGCACTGGTGTTAGATATTAAAATATTTAACCTTTAAATAAACATTGACAATAACTCAAAATATCACACAGTCTCACAAATGTCCCCTTCTCATCTATTGTTGTGTACAGGCGAGATACCTATGTGTGCATGTTTAAATCCAATGAAGGAGAAGCAGAGGAAGAAATTTGTTTGTAAATCTCATTAATTCAGTGATTGGCACAAAGACACTTTTATACACATGCTGAAGCAAAACATTGTGCTCTTACATAAGGCCAGAATGGGTGAGATGATATTTGGTACGCAGAATGTTAAGTTCATTTTGGTAAGTGAAGTGTATAACATTACTCAAAATTTCTTATGTGGAAAAGATCTACAGTATGCTGACATTACCTTTGTTTTTACTTTGTTCAGTGCACAGACACTGACACATCAACAATCTTATATTCTTTTTGTTATATTCAAAATACTAGCAAAATATTGATCCAGAAATAAGCTTAAACTCTTGCAGAATATAAAGTATTTAATGTGTTAAATAAATGTCAGTACATCAACTAGTGATAAACCTCCTTGGGATTGTTTGCAGAGCATTTAGCAGAAAAGAGTGACAGTATTAGCGGTGTGAATCCTTGAAAACATTCCCTACAAGAAAAGGAAATGTTAAGTTTTAATTGACGATATTTTGGTAGAGATGAGATTCTATTTTATTAACTAACTTTTTATTTATTGCTTTCTTATTTTGTGCTGATTTCAACTGATGCAATTCCAAAACACCTTGACACAATCTTTGTAAGAGTACCTAAACCTCAGCAAAATATTTGCTGCAGTGATACAGAGATAATCATCTTGCGGTCCAGTAAGAATATTTGGTTGACCTATGCAAAAGATATGGACAGGTCTACTCTCAGATCTATTACTTTCGCAAATTGAGGGCACAAGTGAGAATGGGTTAAGAAAACTGGAAGATTTATCAACAAAGACTATCTGGACAGACCTCTGTTCTGGATTTGGAAAAGAGAACAGTGATAACTGAGAAGAAACACCAAAAGGAACATATATACAGATGAAAAAAATCTTTGAGGAAGGGAAGACTATTCACACAGCATTTTAGCTCACTTTGTGGAAGGCTGAAAGGAGATACAGTCCCTGTGGAAGGCTAGAGAGTCTGGCACAAAAAGCTAGGGGAAAAAAAAAAAAAAAAGGACAAAAAAAGACAATGGAAACCTAGCAGGTAAAGCCAGACATCTAATGACAAGGTGCAGTAAGAAGGGTGGACAGGACATTTCTCAGCAGAAGATGAAAGGATAAAGCAGCTGCAGTTCATAGGAGCAATAGTATGGGGCTGATTGCCAAGGTTTCCCTGGTCGATATACTGGCAGAAGAGGGCTGCAGCTTCAGCCAAAATGTTGGAGGGAACCTGGAGCTGATCTCCTGGCAAGGATAGCAAGACAGAGAATCCTGACAACCACATCGTCAGATGGCAACATATCAGGGAACCCAGGAGCAGATGGTTCTGCTGGGAATGGCTGCCATGGCTGTGAAATCAAAAACTCCCAGATGGCTATGTGAAAACCATGGAAATCACGGTGCATCCTGGTAGTGGTATTTTGAGTGGTGAAAGCAGCAGTCTTCTCTGAGTATCTGTGGCTTGCAGCCATAGGGTCATTTACTGTGAATACCATGGAAAGATGGACATGAGCCAAGGTAGCAGCTGCACTTAGATGGGCAGCCGGATCCAAAGTAAAGATCTGACAAGGACAAAGGTTTTGACATATACCATGATCAGAGAATGGGGTACAAAGTAAGAGGAAAAGATGAGTGATGCTCTTTAGTTTAGCAGCCACTTCAGCATCAGCAGTAACAGCTTGACTGGCTGAACCTAAGGAAATCGCAAAGTTTGCTTACTGTTGCTTTTTTATTAGAAGAAAACTATCCTGAAGGGATGAAGAGGAAGGGGGGGGGGGGGGGGGGGGGGGGGGGCAGGGAGGGGAGAAGGGGGAAAGATGTTAATATATACCAGGTCCAATGTGAATGAGCTGTGGCCACTCCATGTGAATGATCTGTGGCCACTACCTAAACATTATTCTTCTGAAAGAAGTGTACTGTATTAAGTATTTCCAAATATTTCAAATTTTATATGGAAGAGTACTTGTAGTATATTCCCATAAGAAACCTGAAGTTAACATCAGTGCATGAGACTGAAGGGATAAAGTAATTACAGCAATTACCAAATAAGTGACTGAAAATCTTCCCTCTGAAGTTGATATCTAAAGAGTGAATCAGTTGATTCTTACTTGAAACCTTTTTGTCTCACCTTCTTCCTACTCACCTTCCTTCTCCTAATCATCCCTGTGATTTGGTTTACAAATTACATAATTAAATCTTCTTTGTGGTGCTACTACATAACTGCTTTTATTTTAATCTAGAAGACTACTTTAATCTAGAATTCCCACAGACAGTAATTCTTTAACAAATCTTGGGCAACAGGCTATGCTAGAATAGGCCATGATATAGATAACAAATTTGTCCTCATGGACTTACTATTTCAGTGAATCTTCTTTGCTGTGGAATAGAAGATTGACAAAGTGAAATAATTTCTTATCCCCTGAAGAGAAGTAACAGATGGGGAAATTATATTGGAAATCCTGTTAGGAGAGGAACAGGTTGAAAAGTCACAAAGAAACATATGTATTTAGAAGTCAAGCTTTCCACAATAAGCTATAGAGCTTTGGGACTTTGATCTTAGAAACTGAAGTGGAGAAAGAACAGATCTCAGTAGGGAACAGGACAGCGGGCAATCAGACACACTCACAAGAAGATCTGGAGGTGTGGAATAAACTCAAAGGAAATATTCACAACTGTAGCAAAGAAGATGTTACAAGTTTCAGAAAATATCCATACGTAGTTATGAACCTGGACTTTATAAAGGATGCAAATTTATTGGAAAAAAATAGGTGCTGGGAATAGTTTACTAAGTACTGGAATTGTACATAATACCTAGGCAACAGGCAGAAAATTAAAAAAAGAAAGAGCAATAGATTCAGAACAGGAAGGTCTGTGATCTAGGTTAGTCCCTATTCTAACTGCTAGTGATGTAAGGTGGAGCGAAATGGGCAGTAGTCAGTACAAGAAAGATGGTGGCCCTCAAGGTTTGGACATTTGTTTCGATTTCCAGACCCTCATTGGGTACTGATGTTAGGGATAGCATAAAAAAAATGGTTTGGGTGTTAAATCTCATGAGATTTGCTGATGTAGAAGTAAGGGTTATTACCGATATTTATAGTTTTAGAAGAGACAGTCTTCTGCAGACTTATAGTCCCAGTTGTCTCAGAGTCTCCTTCAATGTCATATTGTCCAGTTGCTTAATAATCTTTGTGGCTCTTTCCTGTTCCTGAACTTGCTTCTGTAAATCCATGTCTCTCTTGTTCAAGGGAAGCCCCGACCTGGACCTGAAATCCCAGATGAGTTTCACCAGGACTGAGCAGAGAGGAAGAACCACATCCCTTGACCACCTGTCAGCGCTCTGCCTAATGCAGTCATTGATCTTCTTTGCCAATGCACATCCTCAGCTTAGTGCTTGCCAGGATCCCCCAGACCTGTCCTGCCAAGTTGCTTTCCAGCTGGTCATTCCCCTGTGTGGGTTTATTCCTCCCCAGGGGCACTACTTGGCATTTTCCTTTCAATAAAACATATTGCTGCTTCTCTCTTACGAGTGAAATGCACTATTCCTTCTGTGACACTGGTCTATCAACCATTCCTTCCCAATTTGCATCTTCTGTCCCATTATCCAAGACTTTAATGAAGATGTTAAACAGCATGAGCCTCTGGGGTTCTGCACTAGAGACAGGTCTCCAGCTGGACCTTGTACCACTCATCACAGTCCTGTGAGCATGGCACTTCTGTCAATTTCAGTCCACCCGCCTGTCTGTTTATCTATCCCTTATTTCATTACTTTGCCTATCAGAATGTTACTGGAGCAGTGTCAAAAATCTTACTAAAATCAATGTAAACAGCATCTGCTGCTCTCCCCTCATCCACCAAATCAGTCATCTTATTGTAGACAGCTGTCAGGTTGGTTAGTTCTTGACAGTGTTTAACTAGTATATATACTATCCAGTATATATGCTAATTCAGCTCATGGAAAGTAGTAATAAAAACATGGAAATAGCAACAACAATGACAAACAATAATGACAATAATAAAAGCCTGTGGAGACATAGACAAAGATTCCACCACAAACAAAAAGCAATCTCATGCTATTAATTCAGTATGAAGTTTATTTTTGAAACTTGTTTATTTGGGAGCCAAAGCCAGTGTCTCACTAAATACCCTGCCACTAATGGGTAGATTTCAATCAATGAATTAGAATGATATTATTAAATTATTTGGGAATTCAGCAATTAAGCCAGTATATGAAGCTTAATAGGCCAAATAACTTTATCTAAATTCCATCCATAAATAACATTTTTTTGCAGGATTTCACTTAAGACTTCCAAAAGATCTTGAATTTCTAAGAAGGTCCCAACAGCTCATTTTTCCCTGCAAGTCTGGGTCACCTAACCCACAACATTAAATGAAGGATGTAGAGTGATGGGAAGGGAAGGGAAGGGAAGGGAAGGGAAGGGAAGGGAAGGGAAGGGAAGGGAAGGGAAGGGAAGGGAAGGGAAGGGAAGGGAAGGGAAGGGAAGGGAAGGGAAGGGAAGGGAAGGGAAGGGAAGGGAAGGGAAGGGAAGGGAAGGGAAGGGAAGGGAAGGGAAGGGAAGGGAAGGGAAGGGAAGGGAAGGGAAGAATTCTGTTAAAATTAATTTTGTTAAAATATCAAGAAGTTGTAATATACTTTTAATGCATGTGTTTCACACCATAGAATCATGGAATGGCTCAGGTTGGAAGAGACCTTAAAGATCATCTAACTCCAACCCCCATGCCATAGGCAGGGATGCCACCCACCAGAAAAAGTTGGCCAAGGCCCCATCCAGCCTGGCCTTGAACACCTCCATGGGTGGGGTAAATTGTGTTGAAATTAAAATGTTTTTATTTTTCTGTTATATTGCTAAAATCATCTATATTTAGAACTTTGCATAATGTGTTAATATTGGGATAACAGACTGCAATTTTTTAATTATTTAAAAAGCAGCAATGGATTTAGGCCAGGGTTGTTCATCTCCTGGACTCTAGCAAAACCTGGAATAAAGCCAATCAAGTGGACATAACGTTTACAAATGGTGACAGTTCTCACTACATTTAACTTATTTTTTGCCACTTATTTTAATGTAACAGATAGCAAAGGAGACTTAACTATGGTTTTTGTAACAGCTTTCCAATTATTTCAGACTTCCTGTGCTTGGATAGGAGTTTATTCCAGACCAGTCCAGCTTCTTTTTGCTTGATCCTGCAGCAAAGTCATAATAATCCCATTGGTAACATTACAAGCTGTTGCCATGGAAATTAATGTATTATCTCAGAAAAATGACAGATGGGTTGAAGAGGGAACAAGCCCATACTTAGACACTGATCCTTACATGACTAGCTAATCCCTAAACGGATGTCACTTAGGGACTGGCTAATTTCAAAGACTTTAGCAAAGACATTTGGGTAACCAGAGCTGCAGAGGACAGAGAATACATTAATAATTTTGTTTAGAAAGAGTTAAATTCTCTCTGCTTCTTTTCCACTTGTGGCCTACATTGCTTGTCTCTCTACCTGTTCCAGATAATCTGTAGTAGTAGGTCAGGAACAATCATAAGGCAGCAACAGTTCAGAAATACCATGTCTGTAGTTTAACGACAGCTTCCCCTCACCCCCACCCTATGACAATTACGTCATTAAAGACAAAGGGATTCCAGGCCAATGTAGCAGCAATAAAGTGGCTATCGTTTACCAATACATTGCAGATTAAAAAAAAAAAAAAAAAAAAAGTCGATGTGTTTTACTTTGCCTTTACACACAGGGATACTTTGCATGTGGTTTTAGGTTTTAATTGTAGAGGTGCATAATTTCTCTTAAATTTAGACAAAAACATTAAGGCTTTTTACTCATGGAAATTTAGATCAGGCTAGACTTTGGAGAAGGCAGCATATAGCAAGTGGAATCTGATCAAAAATGTAAAGGAGGAGTGTGGAATAGAAATTCCTCCAGGATACAAGTGCCAGCAGGGAAACAGAGAAGGAAAGTAGAACGAGAAATACACTATGGTGGACTTTAAAAGAAGGAAAGGAAGCACGGTGGTATGGAAATCATGTTTAAGATGGACAAACGTTTACTGATTTTCATTCAATAGAAAAAATATTTTTCTTTCTAAGAATATAGAAGGAAAAATGCAAAAGAACATTTTTTCTTATTAAACAATACTACTTTTGACTTTTTGATTATTTCATCTTCAGAATCATTTGCCTTTTTTTTTTTTTTTTTTTTTTTTTTTTTGTAAATCATGTAAAAGTAATAACACATCCTTCTTTGACAATGATTTTTTGATATTTCTTGGCTATAATAGCAATGTTGCAACAACTGTCAAAAACATATTTTGATAAATACTTAGAAAAAATATCATCTGGCTGTGAGGCTAACAAAATGGTGATAATTAAAATGTTTCAAATACTGATGAGAATCTCTGTATAGGAAAATGTTTACGAGTATCTCTGAGTCACAACAATAAATAACATATCATCAAAGACTTCATTATCATGCTGAGAGTTAGGAAATACTGCTGGCTTTTGACAATGGGCAACTGAGGCAAAACAAGGTGAAATGATTTGTTGAAGAATGATTTGCTGAAGAAAAAAAAAATGATTTGTTTTGTCAGAACGGGGACTTGATTTAAAATCTCTAGTACTGGAGATTAATGACCAAAATTATGGTATGAATATAGCACCCCCCCCCCCCCCCCCAAAAAAAAAAAAAAAAAAAAAGAATTATTTGGGAAAAAATCACTATTGCTATGAATGTTGGACATATCTTTTGCAGTTTGGAACAATAACACACGTACTGACTGACCAACTTG
Organism: Cygnus olor; assembly: GCF_009769625.2. Lineage (NCBI taxonomy): Eukaryota > Metazoa > Chordata > Aves > Anseriformes > Anatidae > Cygnus > Cygnus olor. The sequence continues at coordinate 76,593,085 of NC_049170.1, forward strand.
TTGACGTAATCTTCAATGACAAAAAAAAAAGTGGGAAAAAAAGACACAAAACAAAACAAACAAAAAAACCCCACACCTCCACACCAGAGAAAAGCTGTGCAGTAATAACAACCAGGATTAGCAAACATAGGTTGATGGATCATGCCAGACATCTGCCATTTAACCATGCATATCATGGTCTTTGCTACCTTGTATTTTTTTATTATTATCTTTATTTTTATGTTAAGTTAATCAGATGGATATAGGAGATATTAAAATCTCCAGTTCTATTTAAGCATCTGCTAAGGACACAAATGAATAAGGAGATTGAGTCCCAGTGGACTATTTTTTTTGTTATGTGAAAGTGACAAATAGGTCAGAGCCATTAGGAACAGATAAAAGTGTAACTGCATAAAAAGTAAAGCTGATGTCCACAGACAGTGTAATGTGGAAGGCAGTATATAGTGTAGCTGGCCTTTCTTTGATGCTCTCTCTATGAATAGAGAATTTTTGTGATTTGGTTCTTATAGAAAGGTTGAAGGGTAGTTATGTGGGTCAAGGACAACATTAGTAATAAACCTTTGATCAGATTTGTAATTTCTCTTGCAAAACAAAAGGTAATATTTGGTCCCAACAAGGCAATTATAACGATCAAATATGTGTGATAACATTAGGAGTTGATTATATACTCTACTTCCAGAAAGCCAGTCATTTGAAAATGGGATAATATTTTTGATAAGCTAAATTCTAAGAAAAAGAACATAAAAAAATGTGTTAACAGAAGGGAGCAAAGAGAGGCAGAAGGAATGTAGTGTCACAAGTATTAATTATATAGAAGGTAGAGAAGTATCTTCTGCAAGTCATACTCTAAATCTGCCCTGTATTTCTGAATAGCATTGCTTGAATACCTTTGAAACTGTGATAAGAATGCAAAAATGATCTCATGCATTAACTATACTTATAGGATACCACAGCAACCCTGCAAACTTTACAACCCAAGGTTACACCTTATAAGCAAATAGGAAACAAACAAACAAACAAAATGTGTTAAAGTATTTGATTCAGTCAGATATGCTGATAAATATCTGAAAGTCTCAATGCATTTGTATTTCAAATGTTTCACGTTTAACCCAAATATTCTATAATTATATCTGCAGAGTAGTTCTTAGGCTGATGATTCACATCAATTCATGGAGATTTAGGTCAGAAAGTATAAATGAGTTTAGGAAAATTTTGATTTCTTTCCTCCCCCAGAACTTTGATAAAATGTTTTAAATTGAAGTGTCAGTAGAAGAGTTTTCAGGATAAAGCAATGAAATGAACAGAATAATAAGAGAAAAAATAAAATATATGGAAACAAAACTCAAGTCAACCCAAAAATCTAAAAGAGATAAAATATGGATCAGATTACTGCTTGTCATACATAATCCATTGTTTGAAGGGACCAAGATTGCACAACATAAGACTACAGACCAGCAACACTGATTTTTGCACTGAATAAGGTGATAGAAAAAAGCCAACAATGGAACTATGTAAATTGAAAAGTGATGGCATAGGAAAGATTCAACTTTCCCAACAACTTTCACTGAAGGAAGTCACGGTTCCTTGAAATCTACTCCAGTCCTATGACAACATTTATTGGGATGATATAGACTGCTTGGATTTCTGATAAACTTTTATTGGAAAAGTTAACAAGGATTCTTAAACTAAATTGTCATTGCAAGAGGAGAGTAGTTGTATCATAGAATAATAGCAGGGTTTTCAGGAAAGAATAGGAAAATAGGAAAGCCAAGCTGCAAAGGAGTAAGTTTATTAGAACAAAAATTTCCTACAGAGCTTATCAGGCAACTGTGCTGTGCACAATGAAATTCAAACTACTTACAAATAATGACAAAAAAGAGGAAATAGGGAGGTGAAGACTGTCAGCTGGCAATAAATTAAAACAGACTACAAAGAACCTCAGAAGGATCCTACAGTTATGAAAAATTGTGTGATGAAAATGGCATATGAAATACAAAATTGATACATGTGTAGTAATGCACATGAAGAGAAAAAATATTACAACTACAAATACACAGTGATGAGCTCTAAAAATTAACATTCAGGATAGAGGGCTTTGTATAATTATGGATAATTCTACGAAAATATCAGATTGCTGTTCAGAAGAGGTCAAAAAAATCAAGTAAAATTGGATTATTAGAAAGAGGAGAGAAGAGCAGAGGAAGGGAAGGGAAGGGAAGGGAAGGGAAGGGAAGGGAAGGGAAGGGAAGGGAAGGGAAGGGAAGGGAAGGGAAGGGAAGGGAAGGGAAGGGAAGGGAAGGGAAGGGAAGGGAAGGGAAGGGAAGGGAAGGGAAGGGAAGGGAAGGGAAGGGAAGGGAAGGGAAGGGAAGGGAAGGGAAGGGAAGGGAAGGGAAGGGAAGGGAAGGGAAGGGAAGGGAAGGGAAGGGAAGGGAAGGGAAGGGAAGGGAAGGGAAGGGAAGGGAAGGGAAGGGAAGGGAAGGAAGGAAGGAAGGAAGGAAGGAAGGAAGGAAAGGAAAGGAAAGGAAAGGAGCGTAAAGGAAAGGAGCGTAAAGGAAAGGAAAGGAAAGGAAAGGAAAGGAAAGGAAAGGAAAGGAAAGGAAAGGAAAGGAAAGGAAAGGAAAGGAAAGGAAAGGAAAGGAAAGGAAAGGAAAGGAAAGGAAAAGCATTTTGTTATTTCTTTTGAATCTCTATTGGGTCCACATCTTTGAAACTGCCTATAGCTCAAAGACTTATAAAGAACAACTGTAAATGTAGTTACAGAGCCGATCAAATGTGCGGGGAGTTTCCATTTGACTAAAATTAAACATCCCCTATCTTTAGTTTAGACAAACTATGAGTGAAGGATGATATACAAAGCACGGATGAAGTCAGATGTCTTGCAGAAAACAAATAGGCTACATTTATTCTCCATTTTTCCTAGCAGTTTACAATGACATTCATTGTTACAGAATGTGAATACCAACAGTTCAAAAGTGATTACACAAATTCATTGAAGAAATGTCTGCCTAGGTGTACTAAGCATGGTGCTGTGGATGCAGCCTCAGGAGCAGGAAGTCTCAGAAACACCATCAGCCAGATAATGGGGTCAGTGGGAAGGTCCTTGCTGCTTTCTAATCATCTGCCATAGGCCACAAAGAGACACAAGAGACCTTTACCCTAGCCTAGTATGATTGTTTATACACAAGGGATAAACTGTGTGAAGGGTTAGCTAGTGTGGCGTAAAGGGCCTTATCTCAAATACACGGAATTCTGCAGCAGGGGTCTGCTGGCATCAGAACCAGTGGCTGCAGCCAGAACCCATCCCTTCCTCTCCACCCCTGCATTGCCATCCCCTGTCCAGAGACACAGGAAGAACAGAAGCCCTGTGCATCATTAAGTTGCACTGAAGATTTTGAAGCATGGCTTAAGAGGCTTATGGACCTTCCAAAGATCATTTATGCTCATACAAATAATAGTGCAATCAAGGGGTGTGACCTTCACAAGTCAGGATGCCAAAACAGCACACTTCCTAAGCATTATGCTTTTTCAGCAGCTGCAAAGAGAGGATAAGTTAAAGCAGACTTCAGTATTTAAAGTTTAACAGTGTGGGACAGATTATTTTCTCTGTCTGATCACATTCCAGCTGGCTTTCTGACATTCTTCAGTTGTAGTCTTTGTGCCTATTTCATCTGATGTCTTTACTTTGCAGGTGTATCAGACAGACATTACGCATGTTTGGTTCAAACAGGCTGAGGAACACAGCTTCACAAGCCTTTGATCCTGTTCTTAGGTATACTGTAACAAGCATCTACAACTACCATGGGAAAAATGATATCACATTTTGAAAGGGAAGCTGTTTGTTTTCTTTTACTTCTATCTTTTTTAAGTGTCTCTAATAAACATCTTACCATAACATCTGAGTGCCAATAAGTACAAATTAATTTTCACTTTTGAAATTTTTTTTAAAACTTTTTCATTACAAAGACCAATGTGAAGAGCTCATCCACTTTTAAATGTGTTTTGTAAGGGTCTATTCTGAAACCCAAGGAAGGGAAATGGAAACTCTACTAACTTCACTGTCTTACAAATTAGCCCTTATGGGAAGTCAGACTAATAATTATATGTAGTATGTAAGAGGAGCTGTGATGGCTCCTGTTGCATAACAACCAGTAGGAATATATAACCTTTCAAACAACAACAACAAAAACAGTATCTTTATGAAAAATGAAATAAGTGATATCCTGTCTGTACATAATTCCCATATATCACACAGCATGTCCAGAGAGAAGATTTTCCCTGTCTAAATAATGTAAATACAAGATTTTAGCCTAAATGGCAACAGTTTAAGAGTAACTTTCTCTATTTAATTGCCATACTTAATTTCTCAGTGAATAAAATGATTATTTCAACAGACTGACTCGTTACTTTTTGCTTTATTAATTGGGATAAGAAAAATATGTCAGTCTTTGAAACAGAATAATCACAAAATATGAAGAACACAACAAGGAAACAACAACGACAAAAATCCAAATAGTACCTATATGCTATCAAACAACAGTGCTCACAAGCATTACATTCCTAAACTTAAATTTTATAAAACTGTATGTAGCATATATAAAAAGTTTGGTAAAGCTGTTGGCATTTTCAGTCCCAGATAAAACAATCTTAAAGCAAGCTCAAATTAGGAAATTTTAGGAACTAAATGATCGAGGAGGTGTTTTTTTGTTTGTTTGTTTTGTTTTGTTTGTTTTTCAGGGATTTTTATTTTTTTAAATTACACATTATTCATTTACCTAAAGTTTTATCAACAAACTTGAAAACTATATGCTTCCTTCTGCAGCAAAAACAGATTCCTGGAATTTGCTAAGACTAGAAGTATTATAGGTTTAAGATAAACATAAATTATAACATATTTTAGAAAGATAAATCAGTTTTCCTCTCTACATGTTCTCAGTTTTGAAAACATCAGAACATTAATCTCTTTTTAGGAGACGGAGCATTGCCGAGCACTGTGCATACCTTGGAGCAAAGGCAATATCTTACTTTGTTACTTTAACAAATTCAGTTCTCTTCCATGAATGTGAAAGTAATTGGAGAGTTCACATTGGAGAGATCACCATAAATGACTCAGCAAGCCAAAACTATTTACTTCTTGTTAATAAAGTTATCTTCTCACATAACAGTTTATAGAAGTCCTGTGAGTCATAGCTGTAACTACCTCCTCCTACAAAGATCCTATTTCCATGCATGCAGTATCATGCCAAAAAAAAAAAAAGTCAGGGAGAAGGAAAAAAGGAAATATATGCAAACAAATTTTCAGAAATGAAACTGCAGAATTCTTGATGCAGCAGATTATTTTTGAATTATAAAAATATTATAAATAATTTATTTTATTAGATTATTTATATTATAATTTTGTCATAAATATTAGATATATAAAATTCTATAATATATATTTAATATTTATAAAAAATGATTTGATAATATTTACTTCTCACCACCTGTGGATTCAAACAGCCTTCATCAGGCAAAGTGTTAAAAGGGATTTTGAAATATCTCTTCTTTTGGAAATGTGTGCATATCTGCACGTACTATGGACCCATTTAATTTAATCGTGTACAGTAACTGCAAAAACTAATAAGGGTGTTATAGCAGAATCATACTATTCTGCTATTCCTATCTATAATAATATTAAATCTTCACTCAGAAATGAAGTTTACTTACTCTAGTTAGATATAATCTTTGTTCTCATCCAACTTTTTAAATATTTATGCATTCTTTTCCCCAGGCAAGCAAGCTAGTTATGAGCTGGAAATTAATATTACACACCGTTCTATATATTTCTTGTAAAGATAATTCCTCACTTATCTTGACTTAGTGAAGTTGCTTAATACCATTAAACAATTAAACCTAAAGTTTTTTGGCCTACGTGAATATAAAACAAGGGTAGGTCAAAAAACTTATATAATTGATCGGAAGTGGATTAGTCAGTAAACATTTCCTTTTTCTAAAACGATAATAGCAATCTAAAAAAAAAAGGTAGCTTCATTAGTTATGTAATGTAAATGTAATGTAAAAGATTTCTTCAGAAATTTTTATTCAAATTATTACATATTACCATACTACTATTGATTTTGTAAAGTCTGTTATGATTATACCAACTAATTTTCTCAGGAAATGTTCTGAAAAGTGGAAGCTATACCATTAACAGAATTATTTATGTAGAAAGGTAAAACAAAGATCAACTATAGTATTTCAGTCTAGTCAGACTTGCTTGTAACACTGTATTCCTGAGATTTTCTCATTATTGCAATTGTGCATTGCATCGTTTTCACACACACCAGATCTGTATATTATTATTATTATTATTTTATCTCTCTTATGGAAAATATTTAACATTTTATTTTTAAGTAATATCCATCATATAACCTTCCTTCCCTATTTAACTTAAGTTTTCAGTTTTGCTATTCAGCATCTCACAAATCTTATTTTAGACTTCTATGGCATGCTTTCATTTCATATGAAAATTGTATGCAAAAAAGTGTAAACCATTTTACACTGTAAAAAACACAAACCAAATCAAACAAACAAAAAAGCACCTTGGTTTAGAGATACATCCTTCTGATTATACCCAAGATACTTAAAATACAAAAATACAAGGCCAGGAATTACAAAATTCACAGTTACTGTTTCTCTTTTAAGCACATAGTAGGTTTGAATAGAGAACTATCCCTTTTCTCATGATGTTAAAATGTATGTCTCATTGACCTTCACTGAGAGAGACTCAAGCTTTTGCAGCATTAACATCCATTTTTTTTCATTTACACTGTGAGTTTAGTACCATCATCCACCAACTGAAGTTCAGATGTAATACTGTCCCATTTTAACATCTGGGCCAATGCGATACATATAAGAATAAAAATAAAATCCACCGATTTCAATGCTCCTATAAAGCTGGTGACTCTATATAAACCTAGTAGACAAATTTATGAAAACAAGCCCTTCTCAGATCTCACACAAAATTGACAAGTATCAGGAAATCCTGATTAGTTTTTGTATTAGGTGTATTAGGTGAATTAGAATTCAATATTTCAATATTGAAAGGTTGCCTATAAAGACAAGTAATTATTACTATTTTGACTCTCTGGGTTGAGTGATCAATTCCTATACAAGTTAAAAAAAAAAAAAAAAAAAAGCTCACAGCAGATACCTACAGACAAAATGAAACAGACATGCTAAGTTTGTGCTGAAAAAGATGTGTTAAAAAGAAAGCCTGGTTGATAGTCAAAAATTTTACCTATATAGTCTAGGTATCACTCGTGTCATTTTATTTTTTTATACTGTCTACTTTACTAAAGCAGGTGTTGGAAGCTATATTTGGAAAAGGACTTATTTGTTGGTAGGAGCAGTCAAATAGGAGCGTTAAAACTAGACTCCAAGTGAAGTTCTGCAAATTTCAGATGAAAGAAAGAGGGCTAAACATCCTCTTACCTTTTTATTTACCTCATTCACTTTCCACAGTGAAACTTGCTTTGCTGTATGGTTGTGCTCAATTTCAAAGAAGCGACATAAATGTTGCTCAGAAAGACATGGGATGTGCAGATGTTATAAATTATCATGATGTTACTTAAAGTTGTTTTTTTTTTTTTCATTTTCATTCTCCAACTCTGTTTACTGTTTTAAAGAAATAACTTTCAGCAAAATCCTCTCCTTTCAATCCACCATGACTCCAGTCACTAAAGATACATCTGTGCAAACTATAAAAATGACAAAAAGAGAAAGATTGAACTACTGCCCCACACTAAGCAATATAAAGTTAAATGGAAACTGACTCATTGCAACATTTATCTTTCTTCTTATGAAGCTACTGTAGAACAAAGCTGGACATTAAAAAAAGGGATACCTATAGTAAGATGTAAAAGGGTTCTTTACAAGCTGTAAAAATTATTTTTAATAGGGGACTGAATTTCAGTATATTTGGAAACCTGTGCTGGGAACCTGCCAAAATTGTTTGTTCTTGCTGAAACCAAAGACTTTATCCTTGAGTGCTTACAATTCCCTTTTGTGCTACCGCAGTGGAAAAAAAAGACTTTATCTTGCCTTAAGGCAGTAGCCATCATAAGGGAATCCTCTGAGAATGTATGGCTGCCTTACCCAGCAGCTCAAAGGACAGAGAGGCCAAGAGGATTTAACTGCAAGCACCTGACATAAAATCCTCCTTTTCCCATCACTAACATCACCTAACCCTTTTCCCTGTGCCACTTTGAGCCAACTGTGTGGAAAGGGAGCACTTAGAGAGGTATATACATTTTTGCCTCTAGTGACTTCAGTTTTACGTCCTTTTGAATTATTTGTACTGGTCAAGATGTTAATTTCACAAGTTAGCTCTGATTTGCACCAGTGTATGACATTTTCCAGAACAGGATTACAGTTTTTATAATTTCATTTTTTAATCTTAATGCTGTCCAGGATCCATTTTCTTCTTTATCGCTTCTCATTTACAATAGTATCCTTTTCTCCACCTAAACTTTTTAGTAGTTTCTCTTCACCTCCTTTCAGTCATTTCTTGCCTTTAACTGCTATCTAGTCTTGCTCACTTGCTTCAGACACTAAGAAAAGGATAACTTTCCATGTAATTTACTGACGATTAAAAGCTGGGAAAAAAAATAAGAAATGTGCTATAACATATTTTGGCTTCAGTGCAAAATGACATCGAAACAGTATTCAAAGCCTGTTTTGATAATGTTTGAACACAATTGAAACAATTCACCAAGTACTTAAATCAGAAATGAGTAAACTAGTTCAGGGATAGGAAGCAAGCTCTAGTCACCTCAGGAAGCTTTTAGTCAAACTAGAAGCAAACAAAATATATTATGGCATTTCGTTTTTGTAAAGCTTTATTTTGATAAATAGAAAAGTGAAACAATAAATCTGTTAAGTAAAAGACAAAATACTATTTGTACATAGGTACAGAAGCAGAAATAATGGTGCAAGTTAGGGTACAATTGGATGAGTTTGCTGCTGCTTTTCCAAATTAATCATGAGAATAAAAGGAATAACTGGCCAAACTTTCCTCTTGTATTAGAACAGAAGCTTTTATTTTTGGAGGGGAGTTGATCTGTCTTGTGTTTCCTTGGAAGACATGAGCAATTTCTCATGAGAGAATGACTATAAGAAGAGCATGCAAACCAGGAAACTGAATATTGCTGTAATATGTACATGAACATACATTTAGAAATACTGGCAGGCTAATTAATCTTTTGGATAAAAAATTCCATTGATAAAAGTTAGGGAGGATTCCCTGTTTACAACTTTAACTCTCTAAAAGGTATATATATATATATATATTTATTTTTTGGACTACTGTGCAGTGATAACTCTACCAAGAATAATGGTGATGAATGATGTTGCATCCTGGTAGTTCAAAACCAGAAGTTACAACATAGCGTGGAGACTTTTTCACATCTGCAAGCCCTGACTTCCCTACAAAATGATTCATGATGAAAAAAAAACCTGTTCCTCTAAACAGTCACTATTCTCGGGAGCTGTTTTCTCAATTATTTTCCATGCTGTTGTGTTTTTATAGAGCAATTTCAACCACTCCTCGAGGGTTCTCAAGAGGTGCTTATTTTAAGCTGTTCCACTAAGATTGGTATGATTATGTCTGGGCCTTGCCTTACACCATTCTCAAATCAAACTGAAGGCTATCATTTTAGTAATGCTAGTATGACATTTGTAGATATGAATGTAATTGGAAAAGTGATACACAGAGAGAGACATACTAAATGGGAGAATGCACCTGCAACCTATTTTCTGAAACAAGAAAACAACAACAAAAAAAGACTTCAGATATATCCATTTCGCAATCACAAAACACTGCACTGTCCATTAAGGACAAAAACATGTTCAGTTTTTCTCTGTTAATATTTTGAGAGTGACCACTTTCAAACAGTATATAGGTTAATTGCTGATTGATGCAAATCTGATATTTATCAGCTGAAGTCCATGAAATCTCATTGAAAAACCTCTTACGTTAATTCCAAAGAGTAATGTAGGATTTTGTTGCCCTCTCCTCATTGTCACATACCTTGTGTTTTATGCATGTGCCCTTTGAGTCAGAAATCTCAATGCAGTGAACTATTCTGCCAGGGTTTTGACAGAATTTATTTTTTTTCCAGGCTTCCTAGCCAACCTCATCACATAGTACCTACTAAAAACACCTTGAAAATAGTGTCAACAGAAAGATAGGTCACATGTGAAGAATGTGATTACACAAGTTCATGTTAAGGTGAGTATACCCTGCGACAGTGACAGAAAAGTAGCTCTATTAACATAATTTCTGTCCAGGTGCTATCTTAAACACATTGGTCCTGGGATAATAAATGTCACTTAAACATTTCTCAGGAATTAAAAAAAGAGAGGAAAACATTCCCCAAAAGGCCAACAAAGTGCAATATTCAAGCAAGAAAAATGCAACAAGAGATGATCCACTGTACAGATATTCAGGAGTTGACAGCAATCCAATTGTTTTTTATAATACTGATATGAAAAAAACAAAACAAAACAAAACAAAACAAAAACAGTTGTATGCAGTCAGATCAATGACCATTAATCACAGAAGGGAAGAATATAAAGGTGGGGCAGCTCTGTTAGATCAGGCACGCTGTCTTCTGCCCACACAGACTATCTGAAGAATGTTCTCCAATTCACTTCATAACCTATAGTATACAGCTCTACTGACACAAACTCCACTACTTTAGCTTTTACAGTACAAAATTAAATTCATTCTGTTGTTAGCTTTCTGTAAAATCTGTCCTCATCTAGTTATCTTCTGTGAATTTAGTGACCTGGTATTAATCTATTCAGGAGACGGTGGCAACAGATGCTTTTTTAATTTTATTTTTATTTTTTTATCTGACTTTGAATGCATTGACTTTCAGTTCTATGCTAAGTGCAAAAAATAACATCCCATTTTCATCATCCAGTGGACTCTGGTGAACCTGCCAGGCAGTGACCTTTGCAAAGCTGCATGAGATGTTGGCTGTAGGTGATAATAGCTGCAGGAGATGGCACCAGTGTGCACAATGCTCTTCCTTTAACCCAATGGTGCTGGTCCCAGCATACACCAGGCCTTACCTCCTAGCTGTGTATTAGGGCAAAACCTGAACAGGAGCTGACTGACTAGCTACTCTCCGCCTACTGGTGTAGACCAAATGCCTACCAAAGCCATAGACTAGATGAATGGTGTTATCATTACCCTTCTTGCCTTGATCGGTGTGAGGACAGGGGAAAGATTTGAGGACTTTCACTTAATTTTAGCCCCACTGTTTTTTTCTCAAGTAATGATCCATGATTGATGTTTTCAACACAGTGAGATAAGCAATAAAAAGCTTATAGCTTTATAGCAAACTAATAGCAAAACTAATAAAATACAGAAGAAGAGAGCAACGATCATAAGATACAACATAAGATGCTATATGCCAGTTGCATATGGTCCCATAAAAACATATTTATGTTTTCCAGCCGTTTGTTCGATTTCCATAGCAATCCTGACAACCAAGCTAGTATCATTTGAAAGTAATAGTCACCTGTTTTGATAAATAAGAGTTTTTTCATATTCAAGGATTAAAGAAATCTTCCACATCTTCAGTTTCAGAATATGCTGTGTCCCATGATGGTCCTAGAGGTGCAGTATAAATTTGAGTCTTGTACAAACCTCATTGTGAGGTTACCTTTCTGTTTAGCTTTGTGATTTTGTTAGATTCTTTTCTTTAGAAAGGCTAACATAACTAAAAAATACAAATACTAAGGAGCATATACAGCTGACAACTCGATATACAGATGAGGCTCATTCTCCTTTCCTTCAAGAACTGACTTGAATCTAGGTTAGAAAACATTGACTAGTCAGAGAATTTAAGCTATTTGTGTCTCTGAAGAAGAAAACTTGTAGGCACCACATAAAGATCAGAGGTGCTAATGCAGTCATAAATGAACCAGACCTTCAGGATGTACCTCCTCAGGAAATAACAGTGACAGAAGGAGACTAGGATCTTTCCTCCTAGACTCCTTAATCAGGTCTTAGAAGATACAGATGACAAAAACATGTGACAAGTTCAGAAAGTGCAGCCAGAAACTGCATATGGTACAGCTGTTACATACCCTAATTTAATTTTCCCTAAACCATCAAATACCCAAATTTTGAAATGTACTCTTAAATACAAAATCAGTCTTCCGATCAGTTTGCAAATCAAATATTTCTGAACACGAATCTTACAAAAATATTTAAATCCTAGAAAACTAGAAATACAGAAAGTGTACATGCACTGCTGTGAGTTGCATTCAATTCTTACTTGCTTCAGTTAAAGCAGTGTGGTGGTTTTACTCAGCTGGGTAGCTAAGCTCCACCACAACCAGTCTCTCACTCCCCCTCCTCAAAGGGAAAGGGAGAGAAAATATGATAGAAAGGGCTCAAGGGTTGAGATAAGGACAAGGAGATCTATCAACAAGTACTGTCACAAGCAAAACAGTTTCATCATAGGGAGATTCATGCAATTTATTACCTATTACTAACACGTTAGAGAAGTGAGAAACTCAAAAGCAAACTAAAAACACCTTCCTTCCCATACACCCTCTTCCTAGGACTAGAGATGTGATTGTCCCTCTGTACTCAGCTCTGGTGAGGCTGCTCCTCAAATACTGTTCTCGGTTTTAGGCCCCTCACTACAAGAAGGACATTGCTGGAGTGTGTCCAAAGAAGTGTAACGAAGCTGGTGAAGGGTCTAGAGAACAAGTCTTGTGAGGAGCGGCTGAGGGAGCTGGGGTTGTTTAACCTAGAGAAAAGGAGACTCAAGGAGAGACCTTATTGCAATCTTCAATTAGTTTAAAGGAGTAGTGTGGTGAGGTATGGTGAGGTCTCTTCTACCAAGCACCAAGTGATAAGACTGGAGGAAATGGCCTTAAGTTGCACTAGGGGAGGTTTAACTTTGATATTAGGAAAAAATTATTCACTGAAAGTGTTGTAAAGTATTGGAACAGGCTGCCCAGGGAGGTAGTTGAGTCACCATCCCCTGAGGTCTCCGAACAACTTGTAGATGTAGAATTTAGTAACATCATTTAATGCTGGACTTGGCAGTGCTAGGTTAAAGGTTGGAGTAGATGATCTTAGAGGTCTTTTCCAACCTAAATGATTCTATGATTCTAAGTTCAAACATAGACCTGACATATCAAATTCTGTCACTAACCCATGTCTGTCAGTGCCTTGTCTACACATCTCTTCAGAACCTCTAGGGAATCATATGGTTTATATCTACATGATATTTTGCAGGAGTATATATGGTCCATCTGACCGTGTTTTGAGATTTTGCTACTGGAAGATAAGGGATATAATTTCAATGCATTACTATGGATATACAGGTTTTGGTCCCTTCAGAGCCTTGCAAACTTCACATACTTCTGGTTGCAAAATATATGCAAACATACACATAAAACAATAAACTTCCTACTGTTTCTGTGTATTTAGAAGTTACTAGTTACTATCTCACATCTTTGGTCACCCTTCTTTCCTTACTTTCAGTCTTTTCATTTTTTATTTATTTACTTATTTATTTATTTTCTGAAACAATCTGTTGTAACACCAAGACTTAACTCCTAAAGACAAGAGTCAGTTCAGAGACCATCAGATTTATGTGAAATTTTCTCCATGTGCATCATTTTGCATTTAATCTACTCTGAGTTTTATCTTTCACATGATTATGCAGTTACTCCTTCCATAATCCTTCACAGTGGGATATCCTTCTTACTGTATAGAACTATCAATGAACTCTATCACCTACTATTCAGAACAATTTTCAGATTACTTATACTCTATTGAACATCTTTTGTCTAAACAGAGATTTTTATCTATTTTGATTTTTTTTCACACTTTGCCTCTGATTCTAATCTTTTAGTCAATTACTGATCCACACAAGTTAATTTTTTTTCTTTCTCCTTAATGTAATTCCTGCATAATTTCCTTAAGAAATTTTGGTAAACAAACCTTGTGTATATTCTACCAAGATCACATTTATCTGCATGTCTTCAAAAAATTAAAAGCAAACAAACATGCAAAAAACAACAACAAAAACCAAAACCTAAGGCATTACTTTTTTTACATATGTTCTGTTAAGTCTTCCCCAATATTTCATACTAGCTTGGGTTCACTAATGACATTCATTGTTGCAGTGTATGATTAATTTCCCATATATATTTGTAAGATTTACTTAATAGTAGTTTCCTAGAATTCTCCTTTATCTTTTCTTTAGAACAAGGTATTTTGACACATTTCAATCCATAGAGCAAAGGTTGCTCTACGTGTGAAATTTCATGGCATAATTAGCAGTTTGTCTATTTAATCTAAATTTCCATTAAAATTATTGGGTAAATATAAGCTGCTTGGCTATTTGTAACTAATCATTTTTGTCATTTTTGTCTATTTGTTTCATAATCTGTTATGTAAACACATCATTTCAGCTCAACCTTTGAAGACTCCCATAATGAAGGATTTCGTGATGAAGAAGGACGGGAAGGGGAGGGAAGGGGATGGAAGGGGAAGGAAGGGGAGGGGAGGGGAAGGGAAGGGAGGGGAGGGGAGGGGAGGGGAGGGGAGGGGAGAGGAGGGGAGGGGAGGGGAGGGAAGGGGAGGGGAGGGGAGGGGAGGGGAGGGGAGGAAAATTTTCCTTAATTCATCTAAATGTTTCTTATATCATTTACTACATTAATCATCCACCAAGACTAGGAACACTTCAGGTAATTTCTTGGTCCTGAAATTTAATGGTAGTTTTATAGCTTCTAATATGGAGTTTTAAAATAATTTCTATGCAGACTGAAAGAATAATTTCTTCTCTCAGCTCCTTCTTTTCAACAAACAACTTCATTTTTTCATGTAGTTAGTTCTTTTAAAGATAGACAGAAGTACATTGGATTTGGGATGCTTTATTGCTCCAGATTTACTTAAAGTAATGAAGTGTCTCTTTGTAGCATTGAGAATCACCTCCTGGAAACTATAAAGAACCAAGTCAAGGATAGCTTCTCCTGTTGTGAACTCCCTAACCAGCTGCTACATCGTGCTGTCACAGATTGTATCTTAAAATGTCATCTTGGCATCACACCCTGGTGTGATATTTGCCAGTTCTACAGAATAATATTTAAAGTTTGCTATTACTATCACATTTCCTGCTTTCATGACCTTTTTGATCCCCTTCATTGTGTTGCAGACAGTATCACCTTCTTGGATAGAAAGCTGTTGATATAAACCCAGTACTGTAACAATTCTCCTTCATATGTATTCTTCTTATATATGGATTTCATGCTATTCATTGACAGCTTGAGTTCACTAAACTGATTCAGTTCTAAGCTTTCTTTAATGTAGAGGACAGCTCCATATAACCTAATCCACTTTTTCTGCATACTTTGTGTCCTGATTTTTTAATAGTTAACCAGTGAAGTTTCTGTCAAGCTACCAATATGTCTGTATCTGTTCTTCTATAATGGTCATGTTCTAAACTATGCTTATTATTCCAAACTATGCAGGGCAACATAATATACTGTTCAGCAAGATAAAGCAAATAGTGTAAAATTAAAACATAGATCAGGAACTGGTTTTTAAATATAGACCGTGTCAGTTTAGGATACTGATTCCACTAATTCATGTATATATATATGTATTTGGTTTTTAATGTCATGACATTTTCATATGAGTCGCATTATGACAATGTTTGCCACCCATGTACTTTAAATAGTATGTCTCTGTTCCCTCATGACCACGAGATATGTAGATTTCAACATATTAGAAAAGATGACTAGAATTTTCTCATGCATATCCAAACATTGGTCTTGGTAAATGTATTCTGAAAGATCATTTAATGAAGTACGATGCTACTAAGAATGTGATAAACCAGAAATACAACCCTATGAAGGCTAACTCATTAACTAGCACCCAAAGTCACAAGCCTTCAAATTCACCTCAAATATAGTATTGTCTTTATTGTTTAAACAGCACATGTATATGAAATAGTATTGTTAATTTTCAAACTGTTCTTCTGCATTACTGTATGCACACATTTCCACAATCTGCAATGACGCTGGTACACACTAATTATCTAATTAACCAGGACACAGACTCCAGTTATAATTTCTACCTTCACTCTAAGTGTATAATTATTTTTTTAGGACATGAATTTGGCTTTACACATTTGACCCCAGTGTTAAAGGTCTTAAACTAATTATTTTTTCTTGCTAATTATTCAATATGGGATGAGTTTAACCTTCATTAATGGCTTAAATTCTTGTATCAGCTAGTGTTTGCTTATTGAATGAGAGAAGAGAAGGTTTAACGTAGACTATGTGATCTCTGTAAAGTTACGTTGGACTTCTGTTGGGAGTTTCCTCTACTTCCGTTGCAATTGGCACACAGAAACATCCAGTTTAGACGTGATAATCCTTTTTGAAAAGGTTAATTAAATCACCCGGAGTTACAATCTGAAACCCAAGTAAGCCTTCTATTGCACTGCTCATCAGCCCACTTTCCATAAGGATAAGCAATAAGCCACTTGAGTCACCCAAGTTCTTTAACACCTTTCCATGAGTTTCAGTCATACCTTAAGGACAAACTTCACTGAGTATTTATCAAAGAATTAAAAAGCAAATTTCCCACACACAACGAACTGTGATGGAGTTGATGGAGTTTCAGCCACATTTGGCTTGGAGCTGATATATGTACACAGCACAGTGCAGCAATGTTAACTCAGGTTTGAAAGGCTCACACTAGAGTTTACCACTACCTCGGATGCAGCACTACAATAATATGACTTCCAGTCTGTCATGGATTAACCTTGGTAGGCAGCTAAGTACCACACAGGTGCTCACTCCCCCTCAAAGTAGGGTAGGGCAGAGAGACAAAAGGACAAAATTTCATGGGACAAAGTAAGACAGCATTGTAAGTGAAGTAAAGAATTGGGAAGGGGGGTTAGGGGGGAGTGACGCAAAAATCACTTACCACCAGAGGACTGAGAGGCCCATTCAGTCTCCAAGCAAGAGCTATTTTGGAAAAACTCAACTCCTTTATCTCCTACCCTGAGGTTTATCACTAACCAGGGCATCATATTGTATGGAATATTTTTGTGGTCAAATGGGATCAGCTGTCTTGGCTGTGTCTCCTCCTGACCTCTTGCCCATCTGCACCTACTTGCTGGAGAGACGGAGAAACAGAGAAGGCCTTGATGCTGTGCTAGTCTGGTTCAACAATAACCAAAGCATTGGTATGTGAGCAGAACTGTTCCAGTCTTGTCTAAAACATAGCACCATACAAGCTGCTATTCAAAAAAAAAAAAAAAAAAAAAAAAAAAAAAAAAAAAAAAACCACTTCATCCCTGCCAGACCTCGTACACAGTACAAGGTCTGTTTCAAACAGACCTTTCTGTCAAATCTGTCATAGCATTGGAGGACATAAATATGCATTAAACTGCTCTCATTAATTTGTAGTACTTGCACTACACTCTGAGTCATCAAAACTCTCAGCAATAAACATAAATGTACATCTCATTATCAAAGCACAATAGCTAAGTTAAACTTGGAACAGAAGGTTGATAAGCAAGTTCCCAACTTTTGTGTCTGCTACCAGAATTAAATTCTATGAAAACATCTTTGCTGAGGCTCACTTCTTTTTTTCTTCTAAAGACTATTTGAATGCCTTTAGGTACACAAAATATATTAGGATATTGGGAATTATGATAAATCTGGAATTTAAATCCTTCATATAGGGAAAAAAAAATCAGCAAGCTTTTTAAATTCAAAATTGAAAATGACCTTTAGTTTTAAGTAATGATCCACTTTGACATCTATTAACCTGTTTGAAAAAGCAATAAATTGCCTAAGCACAAAAAGTTATTTGTGCCACAGTCTTACAAAGCTTCTTATGTTTTCACATGCCATAATCAAGCACATAGCTATCTTTTTTTTTTCTTCACATATTGTTCTTCCTTTCAAGCCTCTGTGAAAAGTAGAAAAACTCTGTAAAGCAATATTTTGAAAGATAACCATTTGAACTAGAAGGATGCGTCTCAGGCACCCATTCCTGCTTTGGAAAAGAAGGGATTTTATACTAGAATGTAACCATCAAAATGCATTATTTCCAGTATCCAAAATACAGACTTTTAAAAACATATTCCAGAAAAAAAACATCATAAATATACTTGATATTAGCCACTTTAATTCCTAATGGTATTAATACTCTTATTTATATTTATAATATTAAAAAATGTACCATCTGTCTCACTAACAGTAGGAGACCAGATCACAGTAGCCATAATATGATTCATTTTTAATAAAAATCACTACTGGTTAATTAGAATGTGAAGTGTCTACTGGAAATGGAGCAATTATTTCACTGGTACTTTTAATGCTGGCAAGCCTAACAGAGTTTCTTTTTTTTTTTTTTTTTTTTTTTTTTGGTAGCTGAGCTACACTGTCAAAAGTAGCTCTCCTCATTAAAACATAGAACAAAAACCCACACAATTCCTCACCAATTCTGCCTCTCAAGAGTCAAGTTGCTTTTCAGGCCAACTGCTCAAAGGTAGTTGAAACCATCTACTTCCTAAAAGAAAAATCTTTACAGATGACTTCTAAATCTAGTTGTCCATTGTGACCTCTCCTCCTCCACAGTTCTCATTAATAAATTTTTCACACAGTTCCCTGCTGATGTGATCAACCTTGTGTTCTAGTAATGTAATTTCAGAATTTTATTCCTAGTCCCTCTCCTTTGTAACTTTTTCTCAGATTTATTCAGATTCTCAGATTTTTTTCCTTTTCCTTTTTTCCTTTTCCTTTTTCTCAGATTTATGATGGATGAAAGCTAAGGTCATGTGCCTAAGGTCATGGGCCTATGCTTGAGACTCAAGTCTAAAGCCCAGTCTGCATTTAACTTGTCTGCAGACTCAGCATAACGCGCGGATTTAAACCAGCTGAATTTGACAAGTTCAGAACACAGTATTGTCCTTAATTCGATTTAAACCTATCTCAGGCCAGAATAGATTCTAACAATCCAGGACAAAATTATTTCAATGAAATATAAAACTAGGTTAGATTGTCTACATTCTGTTAACCAGATTTCAAATATAGCTAATGACAACATCTCTAGTCTGTCTACAGGACTCATATTAATAAAGCAAAAGAGATAAAAATGGAAAAGAGAAAAAAAAAAAACACCAACAACAACAGCAGGAGAATAATAAATGCATATCTCTTTATATGTTTTTGTAGTTGGAAAGGAAATGGACAGAATGGTGACAAGAGAAAGAAGAGAAAGTAAAAAGAATGAAAGAGAAAATCGAGAGAAAATGAGAGAAAATCATTCCTGTGATGGTTTTAGCAGAAAAGGAAATGGAATACAAGAACAATTAAGAAAGTAACAAATGAATAGATCATATTGTGAACTAGACCACTAATATCAAAGATTATGAAAGATAACATGGCAAGCCCAGAGAGAATACAGCCAATATTCTTTGTGCTCATTAGTTTCATGTCCATAACATTTTGCAACTAAGACTTTATTAAAAGCTGTATCAACTTTGCTCCTTAAATAATGAAGCTACTTACACATCTCCTGAACAAATTTCAATTTCACCACATCTTGGCACATGACATCACAAAAAAATTTTGGATTTGCACTGGTTCATTGATAGTTAGCAATGATTAATATAGATGAAAAAACAAGATGAAACTCTCATGTGTTATTATTTTGCATCAAAATGTATTCAGATATTACTTTTAATGTACATCTTGGTTTACTATCTCTTATTGTTAATTAATATTTTCCTTTTTTCATAGTTAAGGATTTTCCCTCCTACATTGTGAAGCAGAAACTTTAATATGCTATATTATCTTTCATGGCATTTTACATTACTAGTCTTTATTCAAGATTCAGGATATCTCAGTATTTCTCTATAATCTATAACCGCATTAACTGGTAAGTCTATTTATTTATTAAAAAAAACAAACAAAAAAAGAACAAAACAACATCATAAAGAATAGAGAAAGAATCTATCACTTAAACAGTGTGTTAATGACAGAAGAATGGCTGAGCATGACTTATTCATACTTGAAACAATTAACTCATTAAAACTGGAAAAAAAAGAAAAAAAAAAAGACAACAGATTGTAACATCTTTTAACTGGAAGAACAACTTCTCTGCTAGGGCAGCTTTTACTAGTATATGATGACCTGTGGGAGTTCAGTGCTTATACATATTCAGGTATATATTTTTTTCTAGGATGTTATCTCCATACTATTGGGAAGTCCTACATAGTTGTTGTCGTTCTTTGTTTATTTTTATTTTTTAAAAGAGAGAGAGAATATAGAAGTTTTTTATACAATTGTACAATATATATGTAGAAGCTTTTTTTATACAATTATTTATGTGTGCTATGTACCTATATATCCAATATGTATAAACATAATATGTACAATAAAGCCATATGTGTATACATATATGCACATACTTACACACACCACTACTAATTTAATTTCTAAATATACTATGGAAGAACCTCAAGATACATTTATAGAATCACAGATTGGAAAAGACCTTCAAGATCATCAAATCCACCCATCAACCTGACCTACCAAATACAATCAATAACCATGTCAGTTCCATATCCACATTAAATGCCTCCAGTGATGGGGACTCCACCAGTTCCCAGGGCAGCCCCTTCCAATGTTTGATGACCTCCTCCATGAAGAAATTCTTTCTAATGACCAATCTAACCCTCCCCTGGTGCAACTTCAGACTGTTTCCTCATGTCCTATCACTTGTCACCTGAGAAAAGTGATAAATGAACATAATACAGGAGCATAATGCACTTAAGGATATCTGGATGTTGACTAGCTTCAGTAACCTCCAGCAGCCATACAGAGCAACATGACAAACTAGCAGCAGAAACCACACATCTATACCCAAAGTCATGTTTGCCTGAATGGTGAAAGAAGCAGAAGAATATTTTTCTTTAAGTCATATGATTTTCTGATGCCCTCCTACAAATAAGAGAATGGTAGTTATTTATTTGCCATCATAAAATGTCTGAAAATGCAGGCAGCAACTAGGGAAATGTTTCACCATTGCCCAGGCTTTAAGTGGTCATATGAAAGGAGTTTGAAAAGAATATTTATTTTTGTATTTTATTCAGTTATTGAATCAGTTCTTCCTATTCCAAGTCACCGAACTTCTAGACAAAGCATATTCTGTCCTGCTTCATTTGTTCTCTACTGGTGTCCTGATTCAGCAAAACATTTTTGTTTTCCTGTGGAACCATATTCACTTAAAGATATCCTGCTTTGTTGGGTCAAAGCTACAAAATATTTTTGTTTAAAATTTATTGCAGCAGTTTGTACTCTGAAAGGGATTCGATTTTACGTAACATTCTACAATGTCTTTTTTGAGTTTCTCTTTACTATGCTGTCCATAATCTTGCTCCTTATACACTCATCATTTTCTTGACCTTCTGTCCTTTCTTTAACATTAAGCACTGTTTAGTTGTACTAGTTTAGTAAAAGCTAGACTTTTATGTTTGTATTTGCAAGGGCAATAAAGGGCAATAAAGGGAAAGCTTTGTGAGGGCGTTCCAATTTACTCCAATGCTCATGCTTTAAAAAATTTGCTTGGAGATTTCTTTTTTTTTTTTTTTTTTCCATTTTCTTTTTCATTTTCTCCTGAAGGAGGGCACCTATTGACAAGAACACTTTGAAAAATTTAGGAAATTTTTATGATCCCTAAATTAGTCATTAGTATGTCATCAGAGTATTATAGCTGTGGGACTACGTTTCACATCAAAGTGCTATTGTTTCAACAATGCACTTGTTTACCACAGTAAAACCATTCACTTTGATACATTTTCATATCCTTTTCCTGCTTTCATAGAATCAGAAAATGTTCATATTCTAAGAAAGCCTAAAACATTTAATCTCTTCCTCTGCACTTGAACATCTGTAGTGCTAATGGATACAAGCCAAACCCAAGAAACAGATCACAGAGTTTAGCTTAGTTTATCATGCCAAATAAATCAGCATTATAAAGCAGATAATAACATATTTTCTTCCTTAAAATTGCATGTTCTTGCTCGCACTGAATGATGCCAGCAACTATGAAGGGGAAGCAAAGATGAGTTGTAGGATGATGTTCAGGGGTCTGGGACCGTGCAAGTGAAAAGCTGCAAAAAGTTTACAGTCTAGGCTTGATGTATCTTCCAGTTGTATGGCTCATGTACTCTCTGTTAGAATTTGAAACTTCAGTTGATCTTTCTTAAATACTGCTGTTAACATGAAGTGTGCATACATATATATATATAACTTTGACATTTCCATGTTAGACAAAGAATCTGCAACAGTAGCAAGTTCATCAGCTAAGCATGAAAATGAGATGTTGATGTTAAAGCACAGTATATGTTTATCTTTACCTGTGTACAACTCGTGTAAAAAAATCATTGTAGACAAATCTCATTTGCAATAGGTTGCAATGATTAAACTGCCCTCTTCCATTACTCAAAAATAAAAAGAATAACTGCCAGGAACTCAAGTTAAAGGTAAAATCAAGTCCAAAGAATGGTAAAGCCATTCCTTAAGGAACTTTCTAAAATCCTAGTAGACATTTTTATATAGCAAAGCCTTTTTATGAAATGTAATACAGCTGTAGATCTTTTTTCTGGGTGTGAAATTTTGTTTGAATTAGAAATATGTAATGAAACTAACAAATATTTTATTGCTTCCACCACAATACACTCCTGAATTTTCTGAAATATTATCACTTGCCAAAAAGCATAATTAAGATCATAGCTTTATATCAAAATGCAGCATACACAAAAAAAAAAAAAAAGTGCAGGCTTAGTGACTGTATCAATAAAGACGTCATATGATTCAGTCTTTCACTTCTACTATTTAGCATGGATAGTATATTTGTTATGAGAAGAAGCATAATGTGATGATGCAATTTAGACAAATCAAGACTCAGGAAAGGAATATTAAGCAGTTGAAATCCTAGCAATGCCATAGTTTTTCAAAGCAATTGCTTAACTAAAATATAGTAAAAACTAAAGTTATTATCAATAAGGCAAGCAGTATAAAGTTAATAGCAATCCCCACCCCAAAAGCACTGTACCTCTAAAACTAATCCTTGCTATCAAAAACTAAACCAAAAAGCCAAAAAAACTTTGACATGATTTGAATATCTTGGCAGTAACCCAGTAATCTAGAAACCAATGAAGATGTTAGAAAAAAATATTGTATTTATTACTTAGAAAGACTAATTATATGGAAAAAAAATCCAGTAACTGATTTTAAAATAGGAAAATAGGAAAAAGTGGTCCTGTTACCTTCTAACCATGTAAACACACACAATCTATAGATACTATTAAAAGTCCACAGACATCTAAATAATGTAGAAAGTAGATACCTAAATACAATTTGCTTTTTGATTTTTATTTGAATCCTGAACAACCTTATACCCTTGAAATTACCGAGAAAAAATATTAGATAGTTTACATAGCTGAGAAATGAAGCAAACATTTGGCAGAGCAGGTATGTTATCTGTCAGATGAAGAACTTTCTGAGTAGGATGACTGAAAGAATTCTTTGTCAGATTTATTCAGGTCAAAAAAATTGATGGGATTTTACAATCTTTAAGGGTGATAAACAAATAGACAAAGATGTTAGTGCCTTGTTAGGAAGTTAGATTTAGATTCAGTGTAAGTGAAAGTGTTGGCCATAAAACATACTGGCAAATGCTTCAACAAATATAGGCGTTTCCTAAGAGTTTCTTAAGTCAGCTAAAGCTAAAGGGATGCCCTTGTGTCTGCAACTATCTTATTTTTTCATTTATTTTATATGAGCTTTATGAAAGGCAAACATTTTTCTCCTTGAACATACATGACATTACATTAGCAATTATCAGATTATGGCTTAATCATTGCAATCATGATTTTCATTATTGATCTCTGAGATAGAAACTGCTAGCCTGAACACCAGCAGAATTTGTAAATAAATAAATAAATAAATGGTGAATCCCCTATTAGCTAATCCTACACAAATTAGGACCATAATCTGTGCAGTGCAAGGCTTTCACTCTGCAAATCCTTGAAGTCTTGGCTGTGCTACAGCTTGCAAATCATCTTTAATGAGTATAACATGGATTTCACAGCTATTAGACTAACTGCATCTTCAGCTGTTTCCTGGTAAACTATCAAGAAAATACTTGCATTTTATAATGGGTGTATCACCTTATGAATATTATGATTTTGTATGAGATTTGAAACCACATTAGATCCTTTGAGAAAAATAGTCTTTTATTAAAATGAACTGCATATGATTATGACAATGTGAGGTTTTCCAAATCTTACCCTTAGTCACTTCCAAGTAAAGGTAGAGTAATTTTATCAAAGCGTGTGAATTTACCTTAGATTTACACTTAAAGAAAACAAGCAACACTTGGCATAGTTGTTGAACAGGAGGAATAGTGGTTTACCAAGTCCATACCAGACAATTCCAGGATGGAACTGGAATGGTTGAACAGGAGGAACAGTAGTTTACCAAGTCCATCCTGGACAATTCCACTGTCTGATGCATACAGTATAGCTGATGCATAGTTAAGTATTAATTCCCATAATTAAATTTAGTTCTTAGGAATTTCAGCTTCTATAACATTGCTGAATTGATTACTTTTAAGTTGAATTGATTACTTGCTAATTGATCACTTTTAAACAGTCATGACATTGCGGATCCCATGTGCAGTAAACCTTTACTGAATTCTGATTTCTTTTCTAAACTAAACCTGACCCATAACACCAAAAAATAAATGTAAGTATTCTGATATCCTGAAAATGCATTTGATTTATAATAACAAAAATGAAGCTTTGCTCTTATCTTTCAACAAAGTTATTCAACCATTTGGTTTGCATCCATACACAAAGGGTTTGATTATTAAACAGGTGCCACCGGTCAGTATGAAGTAATACAAAGAGGGAAACTTTGAAGAAGAGACATAAAAAGCACATATTGTGTTGGAACCTCCTAAAATCTTGATTTTTTTTTTCTGACATTCTAACACAATTTTCATCATTAACTAACATGAATGCCCCATAACAAATTGTTTGCTATGTTTTAAAAGGGGCTATGTTTTGTTTCAGTCAATCTTTAATCTTGCTAAGACAACTCAGTCACTGAAGAACCACAATTAACATCAATGTAAAAACTCATTATCATCTCACATAAACTGAAGCAAAGCAATTAGCGTTTCTATTGTTTGGCAGGAGTAGATACACAATGTGTCCTTCCAAGATATAACTCTAAGGACAGCAAGGGATGATTTGGTTGGCCAGGAAGCGTATTTTCATTTGACATTGACAATGCTCATTAAGCTTAAAGGGTCTGTACACCTATAAAACAGCAGGATTTTAGTGTATTACCAATAGAACTCTTTACTAGAAAGTGCCAGGCAATCAAGTTAATAATTTTAAATACACAAATATAGAGGTACACTTTGGACAAAACTATAAGGCATAGTTAATTTCCATGCTTTATTCCTAATCTAGCAGATATATTCATAGGCAGGTTTCTTTAGAATAAACTCTATGTGTTTACGCAGCTGTAGAATGTTCCACTGATTCCAAAAGCAAACAAACAAATGAAAAGTGTTTATACCGATCCAAGTCAAATTTAGCCAAATTTCAAAACTATTAAAAGCAAGGCTGTCATTACAGGTTCCAACCCCGATATACTTATAGAGAAATTACTGTGTTATTGCTGCAATTCAAAATGATATTCATAATCTTTAAGAAACAGTTTTCAGAAAGCTCTCACAAATGTATGCTGTAATAATTACTAAGACTTTTTGCTGATACAGTGTAATTTCCAAGCTGCTATTTCCTTTCTGTATCTGCTTTCCTTGGACATATCAATAAATATCTCAATATTATACCCTTAGCCAGTTATAAATAACCACTGAGATAGGCAAGAGTCAATGCCTCACGACTGACCAAGGAACACTTTATCTACCCTACATAGGTCAATGAAATTCTTGTTAAAATCAGATTTTCACTAATTATTTACTTGGTTTGTCAGCATGTATAGCTTCACTGTTTCTGTGAAAAATCTCTTGACCTATAAAAATTAAGGTATGGTTCCACTGATAAGTAAGTCAGCTTTTCAAATACTGTATT
This sequence comes from Cygnus olor, assembly GCF_009769625.2. NCBI lineage: Eukaryota > Metazoa > Chordata > Aves > Anseriformes > Anatidae > Cygnus > Cygnus olor. Next base: position 76,619,298 of record NC_049170.1, read on the forward strand.
CGTAGCTAAACACAACAACGTTTGTGTAAGTTTAATACTGTAAAGATTAATGTAGTAGATTCTTTTGTAACAGTAGAACCCATCTTATCTATAACCAGAGAGATGAATTTTAACAGAATATGAGACAAAAAAAATGATTTGAAAAAAGTAGTAGCATGACATTGACCTCAGTACAAAAGAAAGGTGCTATGTTTCCCAAATGCAAATAAAAAGCAAAATACATTGCATTTTAATACAGCAATACAATTCTGAATAATAACAATACATATCACAGTACCTTTAAGAAATTAATTGAGAAAAATACGATATACTATATATTGCAAAACTATTGACACTTGTGGTTTTGTGCTCAGGAAAGTGTGACTCCATGTTATGATTTTTTGAAATGTGTTTGAGTCCCAGTTGACCACAACTTTATCTCCATGAAGCTCCATAAAGTAAAACTTTAAAACAAAGAACATTTTCCAATTTTTGAGCATAAGGATTTTAAAACATCTCCGTTTATTTCTTTTTTTTCACTCCAGATTGATTTTGATTATTTATTCAAAGATTAAAAATATACTCTTCATAATCTAGAAGTCTGAGAAAAATGTGCTGACAGAATGTTTTATGCCAAAACAGTTTATCCTCCATTAAGTTATCAGCCTTGGCAACATTCATAAGCACTGAAAAAAACAACTGAGCACAAAGCTGTCCTTTTTTCAGGCAAGTACAAGTACTGATTTATTGGGAAATTAGTCACAATGGGTGTGGATTAGGCTTACCTGGGAAGGTTTTGGTAGCCAGTGGGCTACAGGAGTGGCCTCTGTGAGGAGTCCAGCAGCTGTCCCAGGTTAGGTAAGGGCCAGTTCCAGTCAGTTCTAAACGGGACCCTTTTCTGACCAAAGCTGATCTAATTAGTGACGCTCATTGTACCACTGTGAGAACGTATTTAGAAAAGGAGAAAAAACTGCTGTGCAACAAGCTGGGAGAGAGGGGTGAGAAAATGCAGAGAGAAACAACCCTGAAAACAATGTCAGTGAAGAAGGTGGGGAAGAGGTGCTCCAGGCACTGGAGTAGAGCCAGTTCCCCTGCAGCCTGTGGAGAAGACCATAGTAGAACTGGCTGTCCCCCTGCAGCCCATGCAAGTACCATGCTGGAGCAGGTATTCATGCTGCCCACAGTGGATCTGGCCTGAAGCAGGCTGAAGCCTGTAGAGGAGCCCATGGTGGAATAAACTATAGGCTGGAACTGCAGCCTGTGGAAGGGAGCACCCAATGGAGCAGAAGGTTTGAGGGGAGCTACTGCTCCAGTAACTGGAGCAGTTTGCTCTTGAAGGATGGCCCTGTGGTATAGAACCATATTGGAGCAGTTCTTGATGGACTGCAGACTATGAGAAGGCCAGGTAGGATCAGTTTAGGAGGGACAGCATCCCATGGGAGGGACTCCATGCTTGAGGAGTGGGAGAGAGTGACCATGAAGGAGTAAGTGGTGGAGATGAAGTATTATGGACTGACCACAACCCACATGCTCTGTTCCCTTGCACCACTTGGGGGAAGATGGTGGATGGACATTGGTGTGTTTAGTCTGGTGGTTTTAGTCTGGTGTTTAGTCTGGTGTTTTTAGTCTGCTCTTAGTTCTCACTGCTGTAGTCTGTTATTAATAGGTAATAAATTACATTAACCTCCCTTATGCTGAATCTGTTTTACCCTTGATGGCAACTGGGAGTGATTTCCTTGTCCTTATCTCAACCTATGAGCTTTTTGATGATATTTTTCTCTCCCAGTTCCTTTGAGGATGAGGAGTGAGAGAACAGTTTGGTGTTGTAGAGCTGCCCATTGTTGTTAAACCACCACAGGAGGTAAGGTGATTTTAACTCATGGTTCACTCCCTTGCTGTGACACTGGCCATTCATAGCATCCCTATAGGCTCCACAATACCAAATCCAGTTGTTGTCAGAATACATTGAGTTTGTTGGGCTCCATCTAATAAACACAGAAAAGGAGGAAGAACAAGAAGGGTTCTAAACTTTATAATTTGGATGAGACAGGGGTTAGGGCTGCCTTAATATCCCATTTGCATTTGAAACACCCTGAAAACACAATATAGGAATGGTCATGAAGCCAAACAAAGAACAAAGAAGAGATCTCCTTTGGTTTTCATTTAGTTTCTTTTCATTCTTTCCTCTATTTCTAGTTATGCAACGAATCACGATCAATATTTCAGACAGCAATCCTTTTCTTTTTAAATGCATTACTTAAGAAGAATAAAGTATAAGTAATTTCATCTCTGGATATATAATAATTTCAGTGGTACTAATCATTTGAGTAACATACAGTGTAACGCTTTTGGAATATAACAAGCATTTATGTTCTAGCAATTAATTTTTTTTTTCAGAGAATTTAAAGTAAAAATTATTTGCAATTTGAGAAGTAAAAAAGTTCTAGAAATTTATTAATCTTTTTTTTAATTATCTATAGTTTTATTATTATTATATTTTATTATTGCACAGGTACACAAAGTAAAGCAAACTTCTCATTTTTATTAGCTATCCACACTGACCTATTTGGGTGTTTACATTTTCAGTCTTTCCTAAAATAATGAGGAACAACTTCCATTATTTGTCTGTTTGATAATCACAGAATCACAGAATCATAGAATTGTAGGGGTTGGAAGGGACCTCAAGAGATCATCGGGTCCAACCCCCCTGCCAAAGCAGGTTCCCTAGAGCAAGTTGCCCAGGTAGGAGTCCAGACATACCTTGAATATCTCCAGAGAAGGAGACTCAACAACCTCCCTGGACAGCCTGTTCCAGTGCTCCGTCACCCCCACCGTGAAGCAGTTCTTTCGCATATTGGTGTGGAACTTCCTGTGCTCCATTTTGTGGCCATTGCCCCTTGTCCTGTCCCCACAAACCACTGAAAAGAGGTTGGCCAAATCCCACTGTCTCCCACATTTAAGGTATTTGTTTGATAAGATCCCCTCTCAGTCTTCTCTTCTGGAGGCTGAACGCATCCAGGTCTCTCAGTGTCTCCAGGCCCCGTATCATCTTTGTGGCCCTCTGCTGCACTCTTTCCAGGAGATCCCTGTCTTTTTTGTACCAGGGAGCCCAGAATTGGACACACTACTCCAGGTGAGGCCTGATCAGGGTAGAGAAGAGGGGGAGGATCACCTCCCTTGACCTGCTGGCCACGCTCCTTTTAAAGCATGCCAGGATTCCATTGGCCTTCTTGGCCACCAGGGCACCCTGCTGGCTCATGACCAACCTGTCGTCCACCACGACCCCCACGTCCTTCTTCGCAGAGCTCCTCTCCAGCAGGTCATCCCACAGCCTGTACTGATACATGTGGTTGTGCAAGACTCTACACTTGCTCTTGTTAAACTTCATTTGGTTTCCTGCCCAAATTTGCTCAAGGAAAGTCACCACTGAGAAGATTTCAAGGCCAACCATTGGCAAATGGCAAAAATAAAAACACCTTTCAAGACAGGAATGTGACTGTGAACATTATTGGTGAATCATATACACAAAACTGTCTGGAATTAGGGTTGGTCATTATCTCCTAACGCTAAAGAGAAATGAAACCATAAAAGAGATTAAACAGTAACTGGGAAATTACATAGAGACTTATGAATCACAGAATGTTAGGGATTGGAAGAGACCTTGAAAGATCATCTAGTCCAATCGCCCTGCCAGAGCAGGAACACCTATATCATGTCACACAGGAATGTGTCCAGGCTGGTTTTGAACGTCTCCAGAGAAGACTCTACAACCCCCCTGGACAACTTGTTCCAGTGTTCCATATTTCTCTTTTCTGAAACAAAGACAGCTTGAAAAAATAATAAAGAGTAAAAAATTCTATCAGGGAGGAGACATCTTGGACATGAAACAGTCAGCCCCTGGTTTGATGCTGCCAGTAGTCACCTCATAAGCATTGCTATCACAGCCAGGGGAGTAGCCTGCACCTAACTAGGGCAGTGAGTGTGGGGTGCAGCAAGTGGGGAACCACATCTTATGGTGCACGTGTGAAAACAATTCAGAGGTGCTTTCTCAACAGTCCATGGATTAGTGGACTGTAGAAAATAGCAGGCATACATATGCAGCCAAAGCACCCACAAAGCACCCACAGGAGCTGTGTTCAGCCGGGAAATCTGCCCTCCCAGGTGAGGGGATGTGCAGGTAAACCACATGGCTTTTGGGGGAGCTGTGCCCATAACCCTGTGTGTGAGTGGGGAAAGAGATTAGGTCTTTCAGCTGTTCATTAAACTTTGGAAGTGGGTAGGATCATGGTTCATGTGTTGCGTTATTGATATCGATCCTGAATGTATAATTCACTTGTTGCTGGTTAATTACATCACTAATAAATCAGTGAACCACTTTGTGAATTGGTTTAAACTACATGAACTGAGCAGTTTTTCACTATGATAGTTAACTACAGAAAGCTCTCAAATTTGGATACAAAGTCATCCCCATGAGTAACATTTCTTTATGTTCTATTTTTTGGGGGGTATTAGATTTTGGTTACGTCTCTTAACATTTATTCTGCTTGTGTATTGCATGCACAACTTGGTTCTATTTCAAACAAAAGAATTCAATTAGACATTTATTCAAATATAAAATACATACAGTACATGAGTTAATATAAAAAGAACAAACCCTCTTCTATATGTCGTCCTTTTCAAAGTTGCCAATGGTGGGAGATTTCCTTGCAGCTACATTCTAGTAATACTATAGGGTTTGTGTTACTGAGGCTGGTGCTTAGCAGCAATGGCATGTACTTCTCTTTCTTCCATCTTGTAAAAGGTGCTAGATTAATAATGTCTGCCTCCAATGGCCAGATGAGAGATAGTTCTCTTATGCAGCAAATTGTTTAATTCTGTCTAATCAAGATACTAAAATTACTATCTATTCTATAGAAAATAATAAGGTGGATATGGTTCGCTCACTAACTATTAAGATTAAGATAAGGGTGGTTTACATTTTACCTAAGTTACTGAAACAATCTCACTTAATTTAGAGGATACAAGCAGCGGAGAATTTTATGCACGCTTTGCAAACTACTTGTTAAACTACAGAATAAAAGAAAAAATAAGAAAGAGAAAAAAGAGGATGGAATAAAGGGGAAATAAAATGAAACTTGAGGAAAACACAAGTATCACATATAGGTCGAATCCATTGCTGTTAGTAGTGATATCAGCTCTAGTAACACCAGTTTCCAGCTCTGGCTGGGTCTGCCCAGGGCAGCTGTCAACCAGATCAGTGCTGCCAGATGAGATCCTGATGTTGCAGGAAATGTTAAGAGTAATAGTCATGGTAGTACAGTTTTCCTTCCCACTTTGGTTATCTCCAGTAGTTTACTTTTCCTTTGCATATCTTTTTGAAGGAACCAAAAGAGATCAATAATTTAAATCTTTTCACTATTTTATCAATCGTTTAGGCCTCCTTCTCTATGAACTTGTTTTAATCCACCAATTTCCAATTCTACTCTCCTTTGCAAGGGACAGATGATCATAACACAGTTCTTTGTGATGCCAGTACATTTGTTATTATTATTATTGTTATTATTTTTGGTGTAAAAGAATCTAGACTTTCGGTACTTAATTTCAGTTTATACAATTTCATTTTAAGATCAATTTATACAAAAGGATGAAATTTGCTGATGTTTTTAAAGTACAGAACATGATTCAAATGGTTCCTTAGATTTATTTCAGAATACTATCCAGTGTAATTAAGTTAGAAAAGATCTGTCTCATACAAAGCATATTTGTCTGACACTACTTTAATTGGTTAAGATTAATGGACACAATCTTGTATTAAAAGAGGAAGGTTTGAGTAAAGGAATAAAGGACATTATATAAGGACTATTGCTAGCTGATGATGAATGACCTAATGACATTTTTTTCCTATTTATGAAGAAAGATTTTGCTTATGTGGTATTCTTTTCCTCCTTGCTGAACAAATCATACTCAAAAAAAATCAAGCCATTAATATTTTTCATGACCTAGCTCCTCTGTCTGACTGCTAGGTGATATATGAGTACATTTATCAAAGCAAAGAAAATAATTGCAGTGTGGTTGTTCTTTAATGTTCCAAACATCTTGTGAACCAGATAGTGCCAGTTGACAACAAGACCCAGATCTGAAAAATAAGATTTTATCTTTGTTAACCTGGTATTTTGCAAAATTTGATCTATGTTCTCTTACTTTTCTCTCTTAGCCAATGATATGATTCCTGCAAATAATTTTCTTTGAAGTAATTAAAATGTAAAATGTAATATCTCTAATGGGGAGATCCAGAGGGCAAGCGGGCAAGTTTGTGGGGTCTATTTATTTATTTATTTATTTTTAAGAACTGTACTTTTTGATAACTTAATTAGTCAGATTTTCTGGAAATAATCATTTTGCTTGCTAATCGTTTAGTATGCATGGCACTAAATACCGCAAGGTGACAGAAGTCAGTTAGGGAAATAAATTCAACAAGTTCATTCATATGTAATCCAGATGCATCAACTTCTGCATTAAAATGGTAATTTACATAATTTGCAGCTTGGCAATTTCATGTTTTAAGTGAGTCATATTTCAATTAGTCTGAAGTCAGTCTACCAAACTGTAACAAAATTTGTGCCCAGATGAAAAGTGATTACAGACTATAGTGCATTGCTCATCTCTTTAAAAATGATTATATATAAGGACACATACAAATTAATATTAAAATAATTATCAAGTAGCCTGTCAGCAACACTAAATGTCCTAAAATGCTTAAAAGTTTTCAGACTATGCCTGTATAATAAAATAAAGTGGCTCAAAAAGTGTGAATCTGTCAGGTGAAATGGTTGGTATTAAGAACTGGATGCTTACAGTTTTCTCTTGGTAGGGTTTATTTTGGAACAAATATAGTCTGGTTCAGTGTGACTTTTCCTGTTAGCAAGGTGAGTGCAGGAACGGTACTCCTCAACTGCATCTTCTTGCCACACAGAGATTACTGGAGGTTCACTGCAAAAACACAACAGAATCTGAGCTAAAGCTCTCCTGCAGCGGCATCCTTGGGCTCTCAATAACTCTGTTAAATGAGCACTTCACTAGCCAGTTACCCAAGTGTCTAGGGGGCGGAGACCCTCTGCTCAGGCTTTCCCCAGCAGACTAGCTGCACTGGGAAGACTGCAGGTACTGTCAGGGAATGGAGAACAATGATGGTGCAGGCCTCACAGGCACTCACATACCTCTTGACAATAGGGAGGATCCAGTGCAGCACACAAGAATCTGCTGTCTTAGCACGCTTTTTCAAAATCCATTTGATTTCATAGCTATCAGTTTGAGTTCACAGAGTGGTGGCATTGAAAATACTGCCAAGTTTTTTGTTGTGTTCATTCTAATGTTCTATCTTCGGCTGTACAAATCTCCCAGGAGTCAGCCATATCTTAGTGAAGGTTAGTCGGCATGCACTTGCCATTAAGTACAAGAGGATACTATTGAAGCTATCTGTATATCTTTTGGGCATATTTTAAGGGCCTTTCTAATTTGGAAATTCAGGAATTTTAGAATATTTTTAAATGGAATAAAATGTAGTGACACTTACCTGGTTTTATTCATAATTACAATATTTTTTCTTTCAAAATCAATGCTTTCAAATGTGTCTTAGATGTGCTAAATAAGAGAGAGAAGAACTGAAACATTGCCTAGGTTGTTTTTCTCTCATCAAAGCAATACGTGAAAAAAGTATTTTTCTGACTTGAGAGCTCTAAGTCACTTTGCATCTGATTGTTCTTAATATAATTTAAGAAAAATCAAGGGACTGCAGCAATGAATATTAATCTAAGAAAAAATGTATGTATATATGTGTAAGTAAACTTTCCCACCCTGGAATAAATAGTACATGTTCAAAATACAGCTATTGCCAGTGGTTATTATTCAGTAGCCTACAGTGCTGAGTTCTCAAAAATTGTATGCATGTACTCAGCTCTTCATTGTTTTTCTTAAACCAGTTCATGACAGAATTTTAAATAACTAAAGGCAATTTTCTGAAGTCACTGTCTGGGAGGTGAGGTGAAAATAAGGGCAGTGCACATATAACAAGTTAGCAGATATTTCCAGGATTCCTTTCACAACATAATAATAGTAATTTATACCAGGCAGAATGAGTTTTAATTGAACATCTTTCAAGCTGCAGTTCATGGAGTAGTTTGGATTAATGTTAGTAAATGTGGAGAGCTTAATGCTCAGCTTCAGAGCGTATAATAACCTTCTGTTTTATCAAGATGCCAGACTGGAGCTTAAAGCATATTTGGCATATTTACATATTCATACTACACTGTTACTGTGCAGTTTCTGCAATGTCACATTGGGACTACACTGAGAAAACGTAAAAGCAGGTTAGTATTATGGCTGTTCAGAATCTCTGTGGTTTTTGTTTGTTTGTTTGTTGGTTTTTTGTTTTTTTTTTTTTCTTTTCTCCAATTGTTTTATTAACAGTTGGCTTCTTAGGCCAAGTATTTGCACAATAACTAATCAAACTAATTTGTTGCTTGCTCAGAATGTAATGTTTTGATTAGAACATTTTAGTTTCAGGTCTATGTTTCACATATATAAACTAAATTATGAACAGTTTGTAATTACTTGTTTCTGCATGCAGTTCAATTTGGCAGAATTATGGATGCATACTCTGAAGAGAAAAGAAGGAAAAAATAGGTTTAATGCTTGGAGTTTTGGAGATATTCATTCCAGTAGTGCTACCGAACACACAGTTATCTGAATGGCAAGAATCTTATTGCACAGTTGCAGCCTGTATTTAAAGCCACCAAATTCATTAACGGTTCATTTGTAAAAGTGGCAGCCTCTCTGTATTGTAATTGGGTCCTCATTTTTTGAAGGAAATTGACCATTTCAAGATCCACATTGTACTTAGACATTTTGTTCACCAACTAGGGAATGTTGTGATTTATTTAAATAGTATAATTGTCACTCTTTCATTTGTTTTCAGTGAACAACCAGTCAAACCAGTACTGCTCTTCTTACACTTATTTAAAAGCACAGAGAAAAAAAAATACAAACATTCATACACATATGTGTGTATGCCTAGTTAAATATATATAGTTCATGGATACTTCCAAGAAAAATAAAAAAAGAAAAGCCATAAGATCAGTATAGTATCTTACCTTCAAGTAAAGAAAAGTTGTTAATCTGAACTGTGAAGGGCAAGACTCCTCAAGCCTGAGAAGTGCAGTACATGGGAAAGCAATATGCTCTGTTGTTCTGTTAGTTAAATCCAAACATATTCTGGGCAGAGGAAGCAATTGCTCTGGACAACAATTTGTTTCACCTTTACTCAGTCACATAGCTTCCTGCTTCCTTCTTCATTTGTCTAAAGCATGAAGGAAGAACACATCCCATTGCTACCTACTGAATGAAACAAAATGTAGGCCTAAATGTGATTATCATTAATTAATCTGCATTTGAGTGGGCAGGCATTGTCTAGTTCTCCAGTAACTATATTTTCTATTATTATTATTATTATTATTATTATTATTATTTTACTAAACCAAGCCTTAAATATCTTTGGTTTATTATTTGGTTCAATGTGAACATTTCTTGGAAGAACAAATTCCTAGTCTTCATTTTATAGTATTAGTTTTAGAAGAACCAAACACTTCTATCTCAGTCTCCAACACTTGCTTTTATTTCTTTCAGCTACAAAATGTTACAGCAGAAAATGTTACTGTTAAGCCTCTTCTGATTTCAAAATTTATGTGACAGTGAATGCAATTAATCCATTTTTTGATTACTTTTCCTGAGAAAATATGCATAGGCTTTAACAAGAAACAGCTTTGGCTTCATAAAATAGTATTTTTAACTCAGTTTATAAAACTTCAAAATAATTATTCAGTTCTGGTTAACATTTTTTTAACATCTACCAAGTGGCTTAGACACAATGCTTCTGTAGATTAGCTCTTAATAAAGTTAGAATAGCTGTCAGATTACAAAAAGCTAAATGCAGATATCTGATTAATTCATGTTTGTTTTGATCACATCACACTACATCAGGGCAGAATAACATAACACTAAATGACAAAAATGTAACCTAATCTGAAACTACGCAATTCACTTAGAGTCAGGAGTATGAACTTTTGGAATAAAAATCAAATAACTTGAAAGTTCGTCATTCCCTTCCCTTTTTTTCCTTCTCTCTCTCTTTTTTTTTTTTTTTCTTTTTCTTTTTCTTTTTTTTTTTTTCCAAAGATAAATAAAGTGTGGTGGTGCTATTTGAAAAAGCTTTCCTGGGAAAACCAAGTCACCCTGGAAAAAAAGGTTAGACACAAGAACAATAAAGAATTGCATTGTCATTTGGCACAAACACCTTGCTCTTCATTGCATCCTAAAGATAGTGATATTAAGAATAGATAAGTTTATATTTTGGTTTTATACTTCTGTTGATTTTGAAACTATGGAGTTTGACAGCAATGACCATCTGTGGCATTCATAGATTACTAATTTTACTGTGGATATAAGTATGTACCAATGATTTACAGAAGGTAAATCAGTCATAGCCCAAGTTAGGGAGATTCAATTTTCAACTGTTTTCAGACATTTAAAGATGTGCATACACCTAGATTAATTCCATCTTAATGAGGCAGGCAAGTTTCTCACAGTCATGACATTGAATCTTTCATAAAGGGAAAGAAATAGCAACTCTTAGGTCTTAGCTGTCCCAAGTCACGGCTATACGTCATTTCATTACAAGAAGTGATGGAGTCCACAGTGTTGAGACTCATCGCCTGGAAACCTCAAGCCTCGGGTCACGCAAATGGATCTAGATCCATCTGCATGCTTAGGCATCTTAAACACTTCCTGAATAACCAGGAAAAGTCTGATGTGTACATCCAGGCAACAGGATCTTCCCATTTTTCCAGAATGGTTTGTAGCCACTTGACATTGTTTAATTCTTGTAATGGTTCAGCTCCTACTTATTCTTCTGATTTTTAATACTCGTATTTCAATTTAAGAAAACACTTTTTCTGAATGTGAGCAACTATAAACATCTTGCATCATCCCCTTCTGGACTTTTTTTTTTTTTTATATCAAATACATCTGTAGTCAAATTCTTAGAAATATTTCAAGGATAGATGTGCTCCTCAGTTGACAATAGCGCTGTCAGAAGAATGGCATATCTTCTGTCTCCCGTAGCACTTCAAGCTTCCGTTTGTCTTGAATTTCTGTAATAAATGCATCATTTGTGACAGTCTTTTTTTTTTTTTTTTTTTTTTCCTTCTGTTCAGTGTGGGCAAAACTTGTCTGTTCCCATCTTCATGTATCATGATGTCTGCAGTATAAGGAGAAGTGTATATACATGTATATGTGTTCTTTCCTGTCCTCAACTCTGCTGCAGTCAATAATGTTGACACCAAAATAGGCTACACAGAATTTTTTGGTTATGTACTGAGAAAAAAAAAAAACAGAAACCTGAAAGTAATGGATAACTTTTTACCAGCATACGCAGTAAAGTAATACAAGGTGACTATTCTGTGATATATGAAATAGTTTATACACTATACTGGAGGTCATATCTCAATTATGGTTGTTCAAGGCAAACATTTTCTTCTGTGAGCCATGGCCTGGACCAGGAATTGAAGCAGGTATTTGCTCTCTTAGTTATACTTTGGAACAGATTATAATAAATAGCCAGCATTTCACTGTTAAAGTTATGGTTTTAGTAATGATCTGTTCTTCATTTTGGTATGTAGTATTTATAAAACACACTCAGTAATTTCTAGGGAAATACTTTCAAAACTGGCTTTCAGATCTGCGGCAGTTTCTTTTGACTGTAGTGGGAGTCATTAAACCAAATATCTATGTTTTGTTCTGAAAATGTAGGGGAAGATGTCATGCAGCAGGGAGCAAACAAAGCTGTTACTGGCCTAAGGAGATTTCCTCAATGCTGTGGTGTTGTTGACAAATTTAAATATCTGAAGAGCCTGGTACAGTCCTTTATTTCTGACACAAACTTGACAGATTTGACTTACTATTTCACCTTTTTTCATCTGCACCCCTCCTTACTTAGCTGAAGCTTTTAATACATAGATATCACTTGTAACTATTGTTTTCCTTCTCTAATAATAATTACATCAACAGATATCACAGAAATAAATATTTTCACAGATACTTATGATGACGTTGCCTGTTATGCAGGCAGGCAGAATCCTTAACCCTTTTTCATTCATAAATATGAGTTACAGTAATATGAGTCAAGCACTATTCTCCATCTATTCCAGGAGCTATTATGTCCAGGGGTAACCTAGATATTTCTTATATTTCATTAACATCCTTTATAACTTTTTAAGCAATAGTGATCTAGGTTCAGATCACTGCTTAAGGATTAATGATTAACTGGAAGGTGCTGAAGCAGAAGGCATAGATGAAAACCATTAGCTTCAAGCATTCCTTGACTGTTTTACAAAAGAAAGCAACACCCTTTCTCCACCAAAGAACCCCAAGACCAGAAAAAAAAAAAAACACAACAAAAGCAGAAGAGACAAAGCTAGTAAATTTGAAATACTGTTTGAAATAAAAATGATAAATTTAAAAGATTATAAATAACCAATGTGCTGTATGAATTTGATTAACATTTCATACATCTTAACAAATCTCACTAATATTAGTTATTAATTTCCTCTGAAACTGGTGTAAACTGAATGTGTACTTTATGCATAAGCACCATCTGGAAAAGTGTGGGTGGAATTAAAGTAAAAAGCAACTACTGCAAAAGTAACACAAAAATAAAAGCGAACTCTATTTATTAGCTAACATTTTTTTTTCTTCTTTACAGCAGATACTGGAGAGCATCAGAGAGTTGAAAAACTACCATGATAACATTTTAATGGAAAAAAAAAATCTGAGACAGTTGAAAGGTTTTTCCCTATTTTTCTACGCAAAAGTCAAGTCAACTTATTTCTATAAAGCATTCATGTAAAGTACCTCAAAATTCTCTATGCTGAAACAGAAAATAATGAGGTGGCATTTGGGGAAACAGCTTCAGTGAATTTTATAAAGAGAGTAAACCAAACAAATGAAATTGAACCCACTGTTTCACAGTGTGAATGTGAACTTTTCCAACAACATCAATGGTAAACTTTTTACATTTACAGATTTACACTGTGAATCCTGTTCCCTTAGTCCTAACTAGGTAAAGATAAGAGTCTCAGTCCTATTTAAGATTGGCTGATGTAGTGTTTTTGTCTGGCTGGTTGGTGAGCTTGGGTTGATTTTATATGTATACATCGCTATTACCATTTACCCTTTTAACTTGTTTTAGTTACAATTGTACTGGGTATTGGGATTGGCACTGTTTGCTTTGCGACCAGCACTGTTTAACATCTTTGCAAGTGACATGGACAGTGGGATTGAGTGCACCCTCAGCTGTGTGGAGCAGCTGACACACTGGAGGGAAAAGATGCAATCCAGAGGGTCCTTGACAGGCTTGAGAGGAGGCCCTGTGTGAACCTCATGAAGTTCAACAAGGTCAAGAGCAAGGTCCTGCATCTGGGCCAGGGCATTCCTAAACACAAATACAGTCTGGGCAAAGAATGGACCAAGAGCACCCCTGAGGGTACTGGTTGATGAGAAGCTCAACGTGAGCCAGCAAATGTGCGCTTGCAGGCCAGAAAGCCAACCGTATCCTGGGCTGTATCAAAAGACATGGGGCCTGCAAGGTGAGGGAGATCCCCCCCTATACTCTGCTCTCGTGGAACCCCACCTAGAGTCCTGTGTTCAGCTCTGCAGCCCCCAGCACAAGAAAGACATGGAAGTATTAGAATGAGTCCAGAGGAGGGCCACAAAGATGATCAAAGGGCTGGAGTACCAGGGTTGTGCAGTACAAGGAGTAATGGCACAGGAACAGGTTGCTCAGAGAAGTTGTATATGACTTGAAAAGTGTTCAAGGCCAGATTCGATGGAGCTTTGAGCAACTTGGTCTACTGTCTATGTTAGGAGGGTTGGAATTAAATTATCTTTAAGGTTCCTTCCAACCCAAACCATTCTATGATTCTATAATAACAATACCAACTAACAAAGTGCAGCAAATGCAATTATGTGAAAAGACTAACTGCAATACCGTTTAAATTAGTTCTGAGCTTAGGATTTATGTTGGGCAAATCTATGATTCTACTTCAATATATTATGGTGGAACAAGCCATTTGACGATACCCAAGTGATTAAAAGGGAAAACAGAATCATCCAATGCAACCATTAATAATATTCTACAATATCTATTAAACAATATTAATAATTAGTAATGGCATATTTCTCAACTTCTTATGTTTCCTGTAAATAATTCTGATTTACTTTATTTTTTTTTTACACTTCAGTTTTTTATTTTGTGGGGAAAAAAAAAAGGGGGGGGGGGTGGGGATTGAAATGGCTTGAAGCTGTGACGGGGAGGTTCAGCTGAATATCAGGAAAATGTTCTTCAATGAAAAGGTGACCAGGCACTGGAACAGGCTTTCCAGGGAAGTAGTCATTGCACCAAGCCTGCTGGAGTTCAAGAAGCACTTGAACAACACTCTCAGACACATGGTCTGATTTTTTGGGTGGTCTTTTGGGGACCCAGGAGTTGGACTCAATGATCCTTGTTGGTCCCTTCCAACTCGGGATATTCTATGATTCTATGATTTTAACATATGGGTAGACACATATATATTGTCATCTGTAAACCTGATTCCTAGAAGCATGTAGAATTCATAAGCATAAAGAATTCATGTGACTTGGTAACCAGATGCACTTTCACTGATCTCCTCTGTGTAAATTTCTTGTATGATATTTCTTTACAATTTATATTCCTCTTTTATAGTTAAATATTAAATATTTAGTAAATAATGGTGACAACCCATTACATTTAGAAGGCATTTCTTATATTTAAATTCTTTCTTATATATATGTTTTGAGTTAGATTACCAAAATTTTAAACTGTGAAGTGTTTCAGAATTTTTCCTGCAGTTCTGTGAAAAAACATTTCTTTTGTGAAAGCAGAACCTTCTGTGAGTACATCACCCTGTGATATATGATCATAAGCGAATATCCCCCAACATATCCTTCAGATGTACTAGATGCACTTTCCAGTCTTTACTGGAATGCTGTATTTAGACATGACATTGAATTCCAAGTGATTACATTTTTGAATAAGTAGCCAGTTTATGAATAATCTATTGTATGAAATGCAATCATTCAGGTCAATCGGTCATGTGTTTTGTATCAAGAAGAGTTATAATTTATTGCTAAACAACAACAAACTAATAAGCAACCACAATTACAGTTATTCTAATGATAATACTTGTATCTGTCTTACAAGTTAGGTTATTATTGATATACTTATGAAAAGCTCTTCTACAAACAAATCTGACTTTACTGGTGAGAATTGTTTTGTTAATGAAAAAAGTCAACAGAAATGCAGAGGTGATATTTGTGGATGACTAGAGGAGGCGTTACACATTTATAATGACACTGATGTCTGGAGAAATTAAATGTTAATATTTACTATATTACAGTTTAGTAACAGAACAGAATACTTGGTAATATATATATCTGCCAAAACAATGAACTGGGTCATTTCTTGAAGCAGGTAGATCCAATGGTCTCATAGAGTATGAGGGAAGGCGTTAAAATGCAAACAGACAATTAGTAAATCAAGTTTAACTAGATACTCAGAGTATACTGTCATGAAAGAATTGTGACACCGATGAAGGTAAATATCTGTTACCATCACTCATTTTCCTCCCTCATTTTACAGTATAGACATTAGGTTTAACTTTGAAAACAATCAATTAAAAAAAATCCATTGCAATACATCCATATATATACATGTGTGCTGCTGGGTAAAACCATCATGGGAGAGACTAAAAAGCTAAAAACTAAAACAAGTGGCAACAATTGCTATGATCCCCTTGAGACAAGCAACAATCAGTTGTGTGGGCAAGACTCAAAGGTGTCATTGAGGAAGATACCTGCTATGGGCACTACGTGGAAGTTCTAAGCCAAGAGCCAGGCTGCAGGAGAGAACTGGTCCCGTAAGGTCAGAAAGGACTGGTGAAGTTTCCTTAAGAAACTTTGTTACTTATATTTTTGTCACCCACCTTAGCAGGGCTGCAGCACTTTATAAAGCTGCATTTTTGATTCTGTGTTTTATTGAAGCCTATCTCTAGACTTTGTAAGCTTTTCATGTGTCTGCTATTATATTTGCTTTAATCAAAACAGCAACATTAGACCTACCTAAAAACTCTGGCTTACTCAAGGTATCATCACAGGTGTGTTTAACTTTATTTTATTTTTTTCTAATTCAGAAATAGAGGCTAAAAGTACCCACTTGGACATGCTTTCCTGACTTATGATAAATATGATATGATATTATAAATATAACTTCACTCACTGAGTTATGATGAACTGCTTTAGATTAAATCAAAATTAAAGTGCATTTGGCAATATTTAAACAGATATTTATAAAAATGTATATATAACTGATTCTCTGATATTGTGTCAAACTGTCTTCCAAAGAAAAAAATTTGAAAAACAGAATATTTGACACCAAATGACATATTTTCATTTTCATTTCAAAGAAAGAGTTCAGTACTATATTTCCACATATTAAAAAATAAAAGTCAGTTTCTCAGATGTAAGGAGTGTGTATCTATATTTTTATATGAGTACAGCTACTTGGAAATATATCTTATTATTTAACTTTTCTGGAATTGAAGTGACTCCTGAATAACCAGATATCAGAAACAATGGCCACTGAAACACCTTGTCAAACATCAGATTTTGTCAATTTTCCAGTTTATCAGAATCAAAAGTATTTCTGGAATGAGGATTTTTGCTCTTGCTTTTTGCTCTTGCTTTTTGAGAGGTAGAGAAGGACATGCAGGAAAAGAAGTAATGTTATGGAATCCAGGCTCTGGCACATTGTTAACGTTCTTTTGCTTATTACAGATTTTAGAGGCAGTCTATGTAGTTTATTTACTTCAGATAGCTTTTGCTATTTGTTCAATAGTTCAACAATATTAACATTGGCACATATTTTATTAAATACATGTACATCCAATTTTGGAAAGCAATTCACTCACTTCCAAGTTTGCTTCACTGGCAATCAGCAACTTCATTTTCTACTTCAGTTAAGTCCTTTAGAAAATTTACTCTTAGGAGTACTGCTTCTTTTGCCTTCCTTTAAAAAGCAAGACCATTTTAAAGTTTTTTTTGCTCCCATCCTGTAATGCATCCAAAATTCATAGACCCTCATTTTTCCTTTTTCAGTATAGTCAATATATGCTCTATGATTATTATGAATGATGCATAATTATGTAGTATAATCTGATAAGGCTTATGATACTACGTATTGGTAACTATTTTGTCCTCTCAGACTCCTATGGCTGAGAGGATTTGATCAAAAGGTTACCATCCACCTTCCCATAAATACAGAACTGACTGAACTTTTGTGAACACTTGTATGGACGAGTTCACCAAGGTTCTTCCTCACAAAAGATCTTAATGACTTCAGTTCCATATAAGTAAGACATTATTTGCCAAGCTTAATGCATTGTCCTTCAACAATTTAGAAAATTGATATATTCTGTCAATTAAGCATATTTCAATTTATGGTGGGTCCTGGTTTGCTACCAGAAGTGTGAAAAACTATATTGATACCAAATGTATTGCTCTGTATTCACATGGTGTACCATGTGCTGCCCACAGCAGAAACTTGCAAAATGAAAGGAGCTAGGGAAGGTTTCAATCACAGTAGAATAGTTGTAATGACCTGATACAATTTTTAATGCATGATGATATGAAAAGCAACACTAAAATTTTCATCTCACTGCAAATCTATTGACATACAACATCATACAAATGTGCAACTGAGATAAAGAGTAAATTCAACTTTATGTATTCATGTATGGTTCACTGAATGTTTTTATACCTTTCAAGTGATTTCTTTGAAAAAAAGTTATGAAATAAACTCTGTTTAGAATAATGTGGAAAAGAATGACTGATTTATAGTAAGTTACAACCAGATATGAAAATTAAACTTTTAAATTGATTTCATTATAAAACTAAGAATAAAAAAAAAAAAAACCTTGAGATCTATATCTTTACTTAAGCAAGTTAGATTTCCTAGTGCTCCTATAAATCATAAGTAATATGTTTATTAATCTTAAATAACAGAGAGATGATTGCATAAAGTTATTATTGAACCAAGCTTTTTCTCCTTAATGTTTCAGTAACATCAAGGTGACTTTACCCAGGAAATGTCAGAGGTATGGTTTACCTTCAGCTAATAAATGGACAGAGTATCTTGAACACTTTATATATGAAAACCAGACTTCATATTCTTTCTTTTGCTTAAATGGAAGTAAAAGCATATCTTTACGCTTAAATAAATTTTTATGTAAGATATTTAAACATTTCCCTTGAAAATTGTTTCCAGGTCACATTCATAGCACTCCTGCACTTGCAGTTTGTTTTGACCATGACATTTTCCCTTGCTATCATTATAATATACCCTTTCATTCTAATAAACACAAGGTGTAAAGAGAATTTATAATGTGGGAAATTTGGAAAACATCAATACCAAATGTTTTCAGCTTGTTTAGTCTTAATGTCAAACAAATGCATTCTAAAATTTGAATCTGATTTATTACACCATAAACGATGCTTTCTACGTTAAGGGCTATTTGAACCATTATAATACCTACCATTTAAAAAATAAAAAGTAAAAAAAAAAAATCTGAGTATAAGGCAGAGTGCTTATCCTACTAGCAATGCGTCCACTTCTTGTTTTATCTTGAGAATTCTCAAGTTTTTGCACAGGTCAAAGGGGAAACATTTTTTGTGTAAGTGAAGTAAATTTGTCCCGCTAGTCATGAAAAAGTAATGGATCTTTTCAGAAAGCATTCATTGTATGGTACATACAACTGAACAAACTCTAGCTTCCCAATTTCAGATTTCTTATTGCATGGTGGGTTTTTTTTGTTTGTTTGTTTGTTTTCAGAGCATCTTAAACTGTTGTCATTTAGGATAAGATTCAGTAGAAAATTGGGATTTCAACTATTCTCATTCCAATTTTCTCTTCAACTCAAATTCGTTATTTAAGAGAGAGAAACTTTTCATTTTTACGTACTTATATTTTCTACAGTGGTGTTTTATTTAAAATGAAACTTTCTTGTGTGCAGAATACTTTGTGAACATAAACACCGTTTTTGGAGAAAATCTTCAACACCTCATCTCCTAGGAAAATATATTTGGATGCTTATTTTCTTTTATAACAATTGTCATAGTCCTTGGTGTTTCAAAGAAAATCTTGCCTGAATAATAGTTCAGCAGCAATGTATCTAAGGAGTTTCTCACTGGGTGTTTTGAGGTGTTTCTGGTGAACTAGAACTGGGTTAGTCTTTGACTAAACTATTGCATAACTTGGTCACTTCTCCACCTTCTCTGTTTTCGAGATATCCTTTCTAAATTAAAAAGAAAATGAAGATGATTTGAGGCCTCTAAGTATCCTGGAGTAAGGCATCTGTTCTTAAATCTGTAGAAATAAAGCCCTTAGTCCTGTGGTATGTTATTAACACTCCTAGCAATAGGCCATGGGCCTTGTATTGAGTTTGCCAAGCCTCCTAACTGAAGCTTGTCAGCCTTGCTCTGACTAAACTTGATTTGGCCTTCCTGGAGCTGTTTTTCTTAATTTAACTGCAACAGCAGTCTCATTCCCTTTATTTCTGTTTATTTTTGTATAGTATAACCATAGTATTCATATATAAAGTAGCAATAAGATGTCATTCGGTGTAGAATGAGATATTTATGACTCTATCTGGCATAAAGAAATACAGGCCCAGTATGATCAGAGAGACCCTGAGAAGAGCAAAGCAAGAAGCGCTGTACAGAGCAGTATGGGCACAAAGCAAAGAGACAGGGTGAAAGTCTCAGAGTCTCCAAAACCATAAATAACTCACAGGTAGTCAGTAATAACTCAGTCAGACAGAAGCCACCAACAGAAGCCACCCATCAGACAGAAGACAACAATATCTGGGCCTAGAGGGGAAGGACAAAAGTAAGCTTAACACCAGGAATAGAAACAGGTTGTTCGAAACATGTAAAACAATTTAAACTGTATCTTTTTTTTTTTTTCTGTTTATGTAGAAATGAACATACTATATGTGAGTAATATTATATATTTTTAAAAAATGTGTTAATGAGAATATATAAAAAATATAAATGTATACTTTTTTTTTTCTGTAATACTAAGATATAAAGTTATAAGTCTTTGGTTAGACAGTTAAGATTTCAGTTGTACTAATAAATTATTGGATTTACACATCAGCTATTTCCTTTCTCCCTATAAGATTTTTTTTTAGTGCAACAGAAATTACTCAAACAAATAGCTTGACTACAGGTGTCCAGGTGTCTTTTAATTCACCGTACTGGTTTGACAATTTGTATTGGGTTTACGTGGCAAGGTTTTGGTAGCAGAGGGGAGCTTCAGGGGTGGCCTCTGTGGAGAAGAGTCCAGCAGCTGTCCCATGTTAGATAAGGGCCAGTTTCAGATGGCTCCAAAAGGCATGCGCCACTGGCCAGAGCTGAGCCAGTGAGCAATACTGGTTGCATCTGTAAAAGCAGATTTAATAAAGGGAAAAACACTGCTGCACAATAGCAGCTGGGAGAATGAGGAGTGAGAACCATCCCTGCAGACACCAAGGTCAGTGCAGAAGGAGGGCAGGAGATGCTCCAGGCACAGGAGCAAAAGTTCCCCTGCGGCCTGTGGAGAGGCCCCTGGTGGGGCAGGCTGTCCCCCTGCAGCCCATGGGTCCCACAGCAGAGCAGATCTCCACGCTGCAGCCTGCAGAGGTGCCCCCAGTGGAGCAGGTGGATGTGGCCTGGAGGCCACAGGAGGAGGCTGCCCCCACAGGAACAGGCCCCGGGCCGGAGCTGCAGCCTTTGGAGAGGAGCCCACGCAGGAGCAAGGGGTCTGGGGAGATCTGCCGCCCGTGGGGTATCCGTGTTGGAGCAGTTTGCTCCTGATGGATGGACCCCGTGGTATGGACCCATATGGGAGCAGTTCTTGAAGCGATGCTGCCTGTGGGAAGCCCAGGACATGATGTCCAGGGATGCTGTCCTTCGGGAAGGACAGCAACCCGTGGGAGGGACCCCACGTGGAGCAGGGGCAGAGAGTGACCGTGAAGGAGCAACAGAGACAAAGCATTATGGACTGATGTTAGCCCCCATTCCCCATTGCCCTGTGCCGCTCAGGGGAGGAGGTGGAAGAAGGTGGATGGGGGGAAGGTGTTTTTAGTTTGCTTTTAGTTTCTCACTGCTGTAGTCTGATATTAATAGACAATAAATTATATTGATCTCCCTACTTTGAGTCAGTTTTGCCCACGATGGTAATTGGTGAGTGACCTCCCTGTCCTTGTTTCAGCCCTTGAGCCCTTTTCCCTGGTATGTTCTTCCCCTTTCCTTTTGACCAGGGGAGAGTGAGAGCGTTTGTGGTGAAGCTCAGCTGCCCAGCTGAGTGAAACCATTACACAATTGTATTTAAATGGTCAAGTACTATGTAGAATTACTAGTTTGTTTTAGCTCAGTTAAGGAGAAAAGGGAAATATGCAAAAATAAGATTGTATTTGTCAACCTAACAAAAAGTGTCACAGAAATGCAAAATCTTTAGACAGATCATAGAAAATCAGTAACAGAGATTATTTTTTTTCCCCTAACAGGCACCAGACTGAACACAGAGCTCAGCTAAAACTCAGTTTCTGTAGTTAATGTACAGCGACTGAGATAACCTTGGTTTAGGCTTCAGGTTGGTCTTAATGATATGAAGTACTTTCTATCTGTGAGCATGCATATTAAAACAGCACAGTGTACAGAAGACTGAATATCAGGTGAAATGAAGGCAAGAAAAAGTACATAGTGGGATACAGTACACATCTAATTCTTTTGTATGCTCACCATTGTTTGATAGTTTCTCTGAATCAGGAAAAAAAAATGTAACAAAAATGTATTATACAAACATCCTCAGAATCTCTCATGGCAACTAGTTAGATTCATTGTTTGTTATTCAGATATTGATTCTGTCAAGTCCAGTATAACACTCAAACATACTTATTAATTAGCTACATAGATACCTAATATTGTGTATTTAGATCAGATTACAAAGAGTCCTGTTAGTTAGATAGTAATTCACATTGTTTATCTGTGTACTTATACAAATTTACAGTGATGGAATGTTTTCCTTGTGTTGTTGTATAAAATTTCTCTTACTGCATTAGAGTTGTTGTCTTTTCGTCTAGAAAAATAACAGTTTTAAAACATACTGCTCTCACAGTACGTAGGGGCAAGGGGAAAATCAATCGAAAATGCCTATAAACATGGTTCCCACCCCAGTATTATGCTTCTTAAACCATATTCCCATGTTCATTTCCTGTGCTCACTGGAAGACTCTGAGAATGTGTCTAGCACTGTGTTCTGGAGATAACTACTCTACTGTTCTTTTATTTATTTATTTATTTGGAATCAAGCCAGGCTTTGGGAATACCTTCCTATATGTAAATAACAGCTGAGAACTTGGATATAGATCCACACCTAGATCTTCATCCAGAATTTGTTAGTCTATGTAGACAAGCCATCATCTCATCTACTCACTGATAGCAGTACTTGAACATCACGCCAACTTTCTGCAATACCTACAGTTTCATGGTTTGAAGGTGGTGTCACTGAGATGGATAACTTAAAATTATTCAGAAATGAATTTGATGTGCATGTGGCAACGAGGTCATTCTATTGTACTATAAAATGTTTAAAAAAATAAGAAAGTAAGAGGCATAAGTCTTTGTGCCTCAAGGCACATGCTCACCCTCAGCTGATGAAGATTAGGAAAAATCTTCCCCATTGAGCTGGTTAATACATAATCAGCTATAGAGACAACTCTATCTACTTCATGTGATTAAGTAGTCCTAATTTCTAATGGGAATAAAATGCTGAGCTAGAGGGAACCATATTCTGGTCTTTCATGGCAGCCCTTGTGTTTCATGGCAGCCCTTGTGTTTCATGGCAGCCCTTCATAAATGCCCTTTTCCATTGAGTTCTGAGATACAGTTTCAGAGGGTTATTTGTTAACTCCGTCTAGAAACATATAAAGGCACTTGGACCCAGCTGAGCTTCCATCCAGAAGTAGCAAACCATACTAGAGGCTTTTAAAATAATTAATAGTCTGAGTAAGTTCATTATCATTTAAGATCTATTTTAGCTACACATATTAATATTCTGTTTTTGTTGCAGGGCTATTTAGATACTGCCATTCATTGATAATAAGTCATTTATTCCTCATTAACTGTTAGGATGGATGTAGATATTCATTATAGCAAGACAACAGACTCATTTAGCTGCACACAGTGCTTGATTATACAGTATGAACACTGACTGGAATGCAAATTTCATCCTACATAAGTCTCATCTTGGTTGTTATCCTCACCATGGGATAAAGTATCTTGTCATTATCTGCCGTACTTTTTAAAATTCTTTTATTTTATTTATTTTTTTTGGAGTATTTGTTCTACTCCAGAAAAAAAAAGAAAATAATAAAGACTGTTGATACTCTCAATTAGGGTAACTACTGACAAAATAAATAAAGGTTTCCTAATCTAAACTGCACTTGAGTTTTTAAAATGTTCTTTGAAATGATGTGTTCTTGCTTGACAGTTGTGCCAAAATTAGTATAATCTTAAAACTGATGAGATTCAGTTTTAAAGAATGTGAGCAAATAGTCATTATACTAGTCATGGACACAAGCTTTTATTTTCTCACAAAATACATGTATTCTGTGTCCCAATTACAGAAATCTAAGACCAATTTGTACCTGCCAAATGGAAATAAAAGTATGTTTTCTGACATTTTTTACTCTATTCCAGGTCTGACTTCTGTGCATATTTGTGATTTATTTTTTCCTTTTTCTTTTCACTTTTATCTGTTTACATTTATAGAAAGCCTTTGTATGTATATGCAGAAGTACTGTAATCATACTTCAGTTATTAAATAGCATGCTACTGCAATGCTCAGGACATTGTACAAGGCTTCCAGTAATGTAAGGAAATTAAAGCATTGCGATAAATTGAGATGTTGTGTCAGGGCTCTGTGTGAAGTGCGTCAGGGCTAGTGCCTTCTCAGGAAAGGATCTATGACTCAGTCACAGAACTGCATTTATTGTCTCAAACAATATAAGTTAACTTTGTATTGTTTTTCCACGGTCCCATTCAAGGCTACTACAAGTATATATGCTAAACTTGACAAAAATATATGTTCTTTCTCAGGGGGTGTTCATAGGGTCTTTGCTGAATATC